>NC_022012.1:21361707-21405934 GCF_000317375.1 Microtus ochrogaster
AAAAAAAAAAGAAAAGCTTACCTGGCAACTAAGGAAGAAGCTGGTGGGCAGATTGGGGTATAGACATGAGGGCAGCACCCGTGCCTAACATGGGGGCCTGGAATTGTATTTGTGGCTGTGTTCATAAGCACCAGGGTTGGTATGAGATGGGTATGTGCCCACTTGGGTGGGTAGGAAGTGAGTAGAGCATACACTCATGAACACACAGGAGTGGTGAGCTGCATGGTGCAAGGGAATATATTAACCCATGGCAGAAATCGTAGCTGCTTCTTTATGTTCCCAGAGTCATTCTGGCCTCATCATGCTTACTTGTGTGCTTGGTATGACAGACACATACAGAATGAGATCATGATCATGCATGTCATATCTGTATCAATATATTCTCGCTATTGAGTTTCCATGTCTGGACCCAGAGTTTTAATTAGCATGCTTATACAACAATCATGACCCCAAAATACCTTTTACATTTATGGAAAATGAGAGGGTAAAGGACCAAGAGATAAGAGGTAAAAATAGCTAAATGTGAGCTCTTCAGATCAGAAAACTCTGTTTCCATGACTCACCAGTTTTCCAGACTGAATACATGCGCACATGCAAACATACAGACGTGCAAACACAAACACCATCTCGCTTCCAAGCCACGCTTGCATTGCCTGACACCCAGGTATCCTCCATCTTCCACAATCACTCACGCTATGTCCTCCCAAGGAAAAATTATTCTCCAAAAGGTGAGCCCGTAGCTCTCTTCAGAATGCTGTTTTTGAGCTCCAAAGGTCAGCTTCCACAAGCACAGGTTTATTTCCCCTCCCCCAGCCTCTTTTGGTTTCCCATACTTCCTTCCCCTTCTTCCCTCTCAATGGGCTTCAGCAGGAAGCTGTCCCACTAAGGCCACACTATCTGCTGCAGGAGGCTAGGATGCCTGGAGAAGTCAGCTAGCTCTCCATACAGCATCTCCCGAGCTGGCTCCTGTGCTCAAGGAGAGGAGACAGCTCTGGAAGCCATGCAAGATTTATGACTGTGTTTTGTTAATTGCATTAGAGGGCTCTGTTGGAGAATGGCATGTGCTTCGGCCTTAAATAAAGCAGGCCCAGCAGAGGCCTCTGTAGAGAAGGCAAGATTACACACAGCACTGCGTATAAGACGCCTGCAAGACCCTTGTAATCCCGGGCACTGTCCCCCCTTACCATCACTGCTTGCTGACACAGGGCTCTCTGCTTCCACTCCTGTGTGCTTTGTTTCCATTTCAGCTCTGCAGGGCTGGCCTTTCCCTCTGACACTCTACTACTTGACATTAGTTGAGAGAAAGGACAGGGTGGCAGATCTCTTTGAGAATGACATTTCGCCCTTGTTCTCTTTTTGACTCCTCTTCCCCCACTCTCTCTCCCCACCCCCTCCTTGCTTCCCTGCCTCCTTCATCCTGTTCTTATGAAATCCAAATCTGCTTTGAACAACTTAGGCTCCAAAGGCTTAGCAGGACTTGCTTTCTTGTTCCTCTATCTCATGGTTTCTTCTCTCTCTCTCTCTCTCTCTCTCTCTCTCTCTCTCTCTCTCTCTCTCTCTCTCCCTCCCTCCCTCCCTCTAATGTATGTTGGTGTTTTGCCTCGGGTATCAGTGTCAGGTCTCTTGGAATTGGCATTGCAGACAGTTGTGAGTTGCCATGTAGGTGCTGGTACTTGAACCTGGGTCCTCTGGAAGAGCAGTCAGTGCTCTTAACCATCCAGCCCATGTCATGGTTTCTTGACAACCTGGGGACTCTACAGCCCTGGAGTTGGCTAGTTGTCATGTCTCTGCACCTTGGCATAAGGCAGGGAAGTACAGGCATGTAAAATCAAAAAAAGGACACTGGAGAGAATTTTTCTTACCACTGGGAGTAATTAGGACATGTGTGTGTCCAATATTACAGGCTCTCCTAGTAAGTGAACCCTAAAGGAGACAAACCCATTTCTCTTGGTACTGCCCCCAGCATAACTCTGGGACTTGGTTTTTCTTTCTCAGTTCCTCTGTGGTCTTCATGGTTATGGTTTGGGGTGTGACTCTGCTCCAGGCTTGGTGAACAAGAATCCAGGCCCCACTTCTGGCTCTGTGCATAAATGTCTTTGGGGACTTCCCTCCTTCAACTGTCAGAGAGACTAATGTACCAGTACCTACAACTCTGGGTCCTTGTCACACTTTGAAAGAGTGACAGCCTTTGGCAGGCTGGAGAGATGGCTCAGAGGTTAAGAGCATTGTCTGCTCTTCCAAAGGTCCTGAGTTCAATTCCCAGGAACCACATGGTGGCTTACAACCATCTGTAATGAGGTCTGGTGCCCTCTTCTGGCCTGCAGGCATATACACAGAGAAAATATTGTATACATAATAAATAAATATTTAAAAAAAGAAAGAGCAGCTGGCAAGCCAAGTACATGACATTGTTGAATATTAAGGCCCGCCCCAAGCCACCTGCAACTGTCCTGTGCCTCTCTTCTCTGAAATGCAGTCATGAGAAATTCCATCTCTTGCCTAGTCAAGTTTCTGAAAAGCCCAGGTGAGATGTGGCTCTAAGAAGGTGCCACCATTGCCCTAGTCTTATCTGGCTTTTGCCCATTGGGCAGGACCAGACCTAGTCTTATCTGGCTTTTGCCCTCTGGCCCTACCCTGGCTTTTGCCCTCTGGCCCTACCCTTTGTCCCCTCTGCCTGAGTCTTCTTCAGAGCTCAGGCCCAGTCAGAGTTACATATGAGGCAAGGAGGTTATTTTTAGCTCCAGACAGAGGCAGCAGCTGTCCACCGCCTTTCTGAGCTCATCTCTCCACTGGAGGGTTCCAGTTACTGCAGGAGTGCAGGAGAGACTGAGGAATAGGAGAGGGCTGGCCAGTCAGGCTTGAGAACCCTCTCTCCTGTCCCAGAGAAAGGGTCCCTCCCTTCTTCCTTCCCTCCCTCCATCCCGCCTTCCCTCCCTCCTGCCCTTCCTCCCTTTCTGCCTTTTTTCTTTTCCTTCCTTCCTTCCTTCCTTCCTTCCTTCCTTCCTTCCTTCCTTCCTTCCTTCTTTCCTTCCTTCCTATCTTTTTTCTTTCTTATCTTCTGTCCCCACTTATTAAGCCTCAGTGGCTTAGCAGCTGAACTACGCGGGTGCAAAGTAGGGTGGGGAGGAAGGGGCAAGTAGAATTCATCCAGAGAAGCCATGGGCCCGCGTGGAGGTCTAGTGTGGTCCTGGCCAGGTTTAACGCTCTTTTGCCGAAGTGCAGGCTCCAGGACGTTGAACTTTGCAGTATTGTTCTCCTTGGGAACACTGGCTTCCAGCACAAGCTCAGCACATCTGTGGCGCCTCCAAGGTGTCCAACCTCTGCCTCTGCAACAGTGACTTGAAGGCTGGACTTGGTTGGTGGCACACTGCTTTGATGTTCTCCCACAATGGTAAGTTTTTAACAGTAGGCGAAAGACCCTGAAGCACAATATTAAGTGACAAAATAATCATTGCAAATTCTTGTCACAGGTCCCCAAATGACAGCAGTTCTTGTGGCTCTTGCACTCTAAGCAGTGGCCAGGAGAAGGGAAAAACTAAGCAGATTAATCAATCTATCAATATTGTATTTGTACACATTATGGCCAGGTATTGGTGCAGGCTTTAAGCTACCTTGGTAGGCAAGCGAACACCCAAGAACCCTGGTAGAACTTATATTCTAGAGTAAATATATGCAATATATATACTCAGAAATCAAGAAGACAACAGTCCAACCATTTTAGGTCCCTGACTGCTGCTAGATGCCTAGCAATTGATTGCTAAGATAGGGTTTCTCTGAAGCCTCTCTTTCTGATGCTGTAGGACAGCAATTCTCAACCTTGTCCAGGTGGTGCATTGCTTTATAAATCAATTAAGACTGTAAATGCCTCTTCCAAAATACACTGAGAGCCCAAACATCCCAAGACCTGCTGGCACTTGGAGGGGCTTGAGTTTCCTTACTGCAGGGTGGGAGGCTCTGCTGGGCCCTGCACTGGTGCATAATATATACTGCAGTTCCTGGCCAGAGTGGTGCAGCTGAATTTTAATCAGAGCTGTCTTCCAATGCAGATAAAAGGAATCTGTCTACTGTTGAATCTTCGGAAACATTTCTAAATGGCAGAAGTGCAAAACTCCTGAACAGTTCTGATCATGTGGCCTCAAGTGACCTCTGGGACACTGGCCAATTCTCCTCCCTTCCTCAGAGGTCTCAACATTCTTGCCTTCTTGTTTGCAAAGTGGGGAAGAATGCTGGGGTCCCTTCCAGCTCCTCTGTACCCTTAGGCTTTGCCGTGTTGTCACACAGGTGACTCTAAAAGGGAAGGGGAGAAATTGGACCCAAGCTCAGATGATGTGACCCTTCTGCATGGGAAGAACCCCAGTCCCTGAGAGGAGAAGTCCCAGATGCCCTCAGTGACCACACTGTCCGCTCCTTGTCCACTCTCCTCTTTGCTGATGACTCCTCATTCTGCAGCTGCAGCTGAGGCTGAGGCCGAAACTGCAAAGGATACCACTGGGCTTGAGGAGCTAGCAGCCTCTTCTGTGATTAAAGCCGGCATTGTCTTGGTTTTGGCAGAGGCTACAGACTTATAAATTTCAGACCACAGAGGAAGGATCAACACAGCCCAAACTGCTGACAAGGGAGGACAGGCGGGGCTGTCCTGTAGTGACAGTGGACAGACTCCCCTGGCAGCTGGCCAGATATGAGGGACTGCAGTGGTATCTACTTTCTGGGGACTCATGGCACTATCTGGAGTGAGCCACATGGCTCTGAATAAGCCTGAGAAGGGTAGAGAAGATAGCCTGCTAGTTCTATAGTCGCTGGGATGGTTTTCCAAGGGCTTTCACATTTCCTCCCATCATCCTTAGAGTGCCAGACGTGGGGCCCAGCATGACTTTAATAACACAAGTGAAGGAATAAGAGGGTCCAGTGTTCAGTATGGGGTTTCAGGCACCAAGGGGTATAGGCCAGACAATTCTGGTGCCAAACACAAGACTTACTAAGGAGCCGGGCGATGGTGGCGCACGCCTTTAATCCCAGCACTCAGGAGGCAGAGGCAGGCGGATCTCTGTGAGTTCGAGACCAGCCTGGTCTACAGAGCTAGATCCAGGACAGGCTCCAAAGCCACAGAGAAACCCTGTCTCGAAAAACCAAAAAAAAAAAAAAAAAAAAAAGACTTACTAAGGCTCTGTCTCTCTTAGACCTTCCTTTTTTCTGGGCATCCTCCCTGCCTCCAGCCTAGAATTTAAATGTTACTAGCTACAATCGACCTGCCGAGGACTTAGGCTTCTCCTGTGCTCAGCAGAACTGGGAGGGGAAAAGAGTAAAGGAGGTGCCACGAAGTAGCAGGAGCTCTGCCAGGTCTTCTGGGCTCTGATACATCTATGGGTGTGTCCATAGGTAGAAATGTATGAAGAATCCTCTGAGAACTCCACTTTGAGGAGAGACGCACTGGCGAATCTTGGGGAGAGCCCTAAGAGATGAACCCCCATGGTTGGTGCTCACGAGGTACATCCAGACAGAAGCCTTTGCTCATATACGTATTCTTGAACCTGTCTGCAGAAACTCTCCCTTACCCAGAAAAATACATATGGGTCCTGCTCACATCCTTCCACACAAACACGTCCTCCAACATGCCCTTCCTTTCCCTTTCTGTCTTACATGCATTTGCTAATGATATGTGCCTTATAGAGTACAGATTTACCAAACTCATGCATAACACCTCCCTTGTAGACACACATAACATGTGTGTGACATAAACGCACACCACAGTCAGAAGAAACAGCACCCTTAGACGTCTATGAGGTCACAGTGGGCCATGTCCCCTTTCAGACTAAACCTTTTCCTGCCGTGCCCACTGGGAAGGCTAGCCCTTCAATTTCTCTAAGCCTTGCTGCCTCTACCAAGGCCCACATGTCAGGTGTTAGCCCACTTCATCACACAATTGCCCCACTTTCTTTTCTCATGCCTCCTTCAAGCCTCAGTCTGTGGGTGGAAGCGTCTGTTCCCAGTCATTTTGTCATGTCTCTTCATTTTAAGCTAAGAATACAAAGCAGGGAAATGATTATATATTAGGTGTCCAGGCACCTGGACCCTCCGCTTAACTGATTCATAATAAGCTATTTTGCTCACTTATTTTTGTATACTTTCCCAAACCTTAGGAGGATTTCCATAAATAGACACTCATATCCTGCCTCAGTTTTCCTACTCATAGGAAGAGATTAAAGTACTATTTTACTCAGAGGAATAGACCAAATTATTTCATCTTCATACATAATGACAATATCATGGGACTTAAAACTGATGCAAAAGAAATCAGTAATACTACTGGAGTTTTATATATACGTATATATATACATGTATATATGTATATATATAAAGTTCATGAAGATTTTTTTCCTGGTAGGCTAGAGGTAGAGGCCTGGGGTCCAGGGCTCAAAGAATCAAAGGAGAAATTTCATTGCTAGATCCTTTTGCCCTCTGCTAGAAGTCACTTTGTCCTCACTGTTGCCGCTCTCCAACATAGTGTGGCTTCAGATCCAGGACTCGGTAAAGGCTACGAATGCCCTGATGTTGATCTGAACATCTGCACTGCGCATGTGGGTCCTGTAGTCTTGGCTCCAGACTGCCTAAGGCTTACACCTGGGAAAGGTCCTTTCTGCTCCTGCTCTGGTACTATGCCAAGCAGCTGAGTGCCAACAAGAGGCCCTGCAGTGTGGGGTTTCCTGGGACAGACTGGCCTGGGCATGTGTGCTACCCTGAGCAGGTGTACTATTTCTGAAGGCGGTGCCCCTAGCATCTTGATATCTAAGTTAGGCTTAGGAAGACAAAGTTTTGCCATCCCCAAAGATCCAAGCAGAGTGGCTAATTGGGATGGGGACGGGGCAGGGAAGCAGAAAGCTGGGGCCAATGCTAGTTTCAAAAAGGAACCAGAAGCTGGCACAGGGCTGGTTTGTGTCCAGCACGACCTTGTGAGAGGTTAAGGCATCGCTCTTCAGAGTGTTGGTTGGCTTTAGTACTTAGAACAGGCTTAGATTCAGCTCAGAACCTTTATTCCTTTAGCTCAGCACTGACAGATCCACAGTGCTGTTTGTCTCAGTCACTCCCCCCTGGGGACCGTACTTTAAGAAGAAATTCCCGTACTTGGGACAGCCGGTACTTGGCAGCACACTGGGACACACGCGGTGGGAAGCGAGTATGACATCTCTAGAAACCTCAAGGCTTCCCCAAATGCGTACGGGAACGAGTGAGGAAAGGGTGAACGGGGCTCAGGTACAGAAAGCCCATTTCTGTAGACACGTGGCTTTCCGCAAGGGTGACTCTAGGTGGCCCTCCTCCCAGCAGCACTGCAGCGAGCAGTATCCGGTGGTTGGCAGGGCTGGCCAGGAAACCTGGCCAAGGGGGGCGAGAAGCAAGACTGGGTTGGAGGTGGAGCCTGCAAACACCGCAAGGCTGCAGCCTGGCTCCACCCCTCTCCTGCCTGGAGCTCAAAGGGATGACATCACCCAGACTGAGGGCTCCTAGCCTAGAAGAGCTTCATTAGCTGGAAGCTGGCACCTGCAGGGCTGAAGGACTTCCTGAGCAGGCACACAATTTTCGGCTTCTCTTGGGCATCATTTCAGACTTCATGGATCTCTGCTTTGGGGTCTCGGAGATGGCACCTGGCTATTCAAGTCTGGGGCAGTTTCCTCCACCCAGATTGATCCGTGGCAACCGGCCTAAGCACTCCCCGCCCTGCCAAGTGCTGCTTTCTCTTGCCAGCACTCGCTGCAGTTCCATTTTTCTGAGATGCCATGGAGAAAGAGTATTAGATCACTAATTCTGATCAGGCAACATTCAGCCCCAGCAAAAGCCCCTGTCCCTCTTCCCTGCGGGCCCATGTCCCCTCCCCCACCCCAAACCCTACTGGGTGCTTGTGTTGCCGGCTTGCTAAGCATATGCTTGGCTGCTTGCTTGGTGTCTGCTGTTTATCCGTCTCTTCCTACTTAACTTCTGTTTCTTCTTGGCCCATCTGGCTCCCTGGTACCTGTCTTTCACTCACACTGTGCCTGCACTGGATACTGCATCCCCAAAGCCCTTTCTGTCCCTCTACCTGGTAGAGTCTATCAGGGTCCCTCCAAGAGCCTGGAGACTCTTGTCCACGTTGAGGCCGCTCATGAGAACCTCTGACCTTGAGTTTAGGAAGAGTGAAAGAATGACAGAGCCCAACAGAGGAGCCTGGTCTGTGTCACTGCTGCCACTGCTGGATGGTCTCTGGGAGGGGATGAGGTACATAGACAGGGGCAACATGATATGAGTTTGGACAGGAGAGAAGCCTAGATCTTGAAACATCCCTCCCTCCCTAGCTTGGGAAATGCCTGGGGGAAAGGTGCCATCCACACAAAACCCACTGATGTTGCTCTCTACCCACTGAAGGGGGCTTGCAGATGGCAGCTGTCTGTGGAGAATGAAGCCAGGGAAATCCCAAATTTCTCTGACCCAGGTTTCACTCAAGTCATTTTTGACTTGGAAGAGGTTGTGGCCGTCTCAGCCCTCGAGTGGTAGCAAAGCTGCAGTCAGCAGGGCAGGGCATCCTCGGGGGAGCGGGCTTCTGGGTAGATGATAACCTAATTGCTCCCCCTTCCCCACCAGCCACTGCGGGATCATCTCCACTCTCCAGCTCTTGCTTCTTGGCACCAGCTTTCAGCTGTGGGCTCACAGAGTCACTTCTCCCCTCCCCAGTCCTCCCACCAGAACACACGCCCTTGTGGTGGCTCACACTCACCCCTCCAACACAGCCCACTTCCTTCCTTGGCACGTCACGAGGTTGCTGCTCATGACTTCTCTGGGATTCAGGAGACCTGGGGATGAAGACGGAAAGGGTGGGCGGGGTCTAGAAGAAGGTGGAGGAGAAGAAATGGAGCCCTGCTAGGGGCAAGGCTGTTTCTCAACTGCCTCTCTGGACCCAGCCTGGACCTCCAGGCTAAGGCTGGCTGTCCAGGAGGCTACACTGGGCCTGGAATCAACAAGGATGCACACTCTCAGGGACCACCAGCTGCTGCTCCCATCGAAGCATCTGCTTCTCTCGGAAATCCACAGGGCTTGGCTGCCAGGCCTCGTTGCGTGCCCACTCGGTGGCTCTGTTCTCTGTCTCTCTTCTTCCATCTGCCTGCTCTACCGGTTGCCTGGCTCAGCTCGTCTGAGCCTCCTTATTGCTCTTTCAGAATTCTTTCCTTACTGCTTTCCGTTCATCCTTCTCCATGTTTCTGTCCCACCACATCCCAGCTCCATACCTTAGATCTTGGTTGTTGGGTTTTCTTTGTCTTTATCCATCATATGCCTCTTTCTGGTTTCCCCCATATTCATATTCATCCATATTTTCAACCTCTCTCTCTCTCTCTCTCTCTCTCTCTCTCTCTCTCTCTCTCTCTCTCTTTTCCTTTCTTTCTCATACATATTCAGAGCTTCTTTGAAAAGTCACTTCAATTATTCTCCATGTGAGAAACCTAGCTCTACTTCATCAATCACACTTCTTGGTCTCCAATCCTAAGAGCCTGTGTTAGACCACAGTCTAGACAGACGCTGTGTTGGAGAGCCCACCCATGCTCTCAGAGAGCCTCCAAAGCAGTGACTGCTCTGTAGCACCCCCTCTTCTGATGTAGACAGAGCAGCTTGTCAGTTGTGTTGGTCTGTGAGTGCTGTGGTCCACAGACAAGCCAGACCACCTTGTGTAAGTGATGCTATGTAGCCATACTAGACCCCCTGCCCTTAAAGGAACCCAAGCAGCCTGGACCTGCCAAGAAACGTAGGATTAAGAGTTTTATTATTGTTTGGATGACCCATGTGTATGCTCGCCTATTCCTGATAGCTCTCATACACCGTGAAAAGGTAGGTTTAGACCGGAAGTCCCTTACCCTTACCAGTGCCCTCTCCAGCAGATTAAGAAGGAGAATCTCGGTTTCTGGGTTCTCTGACTGCAAGAGGCAAATGAATGGAGTTTAGGAAGACTCCAACGGTGGCATTTCAAGGATACGAGGTTCAGACCCCCAGAGGAAGAGGCAGCAATGCGGAGGGAAAGGGAAGAAGAGAGAAGTAAAGTGGAGTAAGGAGAGTAGGCGCAGAAAGCGAAGTTATAAATGATAGACTCTTGGTTGCCTGCTTGTTTATGGCCTGTGTCAGCAGTAGGAATGGGGCCATTAAGCCTTCCCCTCACACAGTATCTGCCTTCATTCCTCCAGCCTCTGTAGCTTCTCAGTTGCCTTTCTCTTCCTAGCTGTTATCTGGCCTCCCACACCCTTCTTCCTGCTCTGTGATTCCTCTTTTTTATCTTCAGTTGCTTCCTGTGTTTGTCTTTGGGGTCCTGCCCCCTCTGCCTTTCCATCCCCACACCTTCTTGCTCCTGGATTGCCTCCTCCTAAGCCCAATTCCCCAACATTGCTTTCTTCAAATGAGGTGGGTTAAAGGTGTTTGGAAGGTTGCCAGGAGTAGGTCCGTGAGACATGGTCTGAATCTGGGATGCTTCGTGCCTTGCTCTCACCTCCTGACTGCTCACAGCCTTTGGGGCTCCTATGTGCTTCTCCTTTAGAAACACTATAGGGTTGTAGGCTCATGTCCATGACAGGATTGCTTGCCAGTAGCATAGACTGACTTGTTTCCTTTCTGGGATCCCTCGACGGCAATGAGCCGGCAGGATCCTTCTGCAATGGCAATAGCCTATAATATTTGAGGACCAATGTGGTCCCACTGGCCAACAACTAAAAGAAGGTAGCATAGTCCTGGTACTAGAGTTTAGCTTGCTAGCACATGGTGTCTAGTAAGGATATTGTCTCCATTATAGGACAATTCCATCTGAACTCTTTTTGATGGTGTATGTACATTTAGTACAATGTCTACTAAAGTAAGTTTCCAAATAACTTTTCCCAAGGTCCCTTAGTGTGAGTTATCTCTCTCCATATCCCCTCCTCTACCCTCCCCTCCCATCCTCACCCCACTTAATCTTTCCTGTCCATTTTCTCCTCCCCACTTATGTCCCTGTATTTGCTTCCCTCTTGTGAAAGTTCCCTTCTTTTCAATGGCTCCTTAGTAGTTTCCTAACCTTTATGGGTATTCCAAATGAAGCACACATATTTAAGATTCAAAGCTAACATCCACAGATGAGAGAAAGCATGTCCCCTTTGTCTTTCTGGGTCTGGGTTACCTCACTCAGGATGGTTGCTTCCAGCTCCATCCATTTTTCACCTTTGGATTTCATGAGTTTAGTTTTCTTAGCAGGCAGATAATGTCCCACTGTGCAAATGTGTTGTGGTCTCTTTAACACTGCCATCGTAGGACTGTTGTGCTCATGTCTGGGCTCTGTCAGCTTTTATTTGTTGTTTTTTCTTCTTTTTCCTTCCTTAGGGGAAGGTTTCTCAGTACAGAGCTTCTTTGTGTAGCTTTGGAGCCTGTCCTGGAACTCACTCTGTAGACCAGGCTGGCCTCAGACTCACAGAGATCCACCTGCCTCTGCCTCCCAAATGCTGGGATTAAAGACATGCACCACCACCACCTGACTGTTTTTCCTGTTTCTTAAGCATAGCTCAGAGCCTTTTCTTTTTAAAGAGCAGTTTGTTGGGGCTGGAGAGATGGCTCTGTGGGTGAGAGCACTGTTTGCTCTGCTCGTCCAGCAAACTTGGGTTTGATTCCTGGAACTCACACGATGGCTAACAAATGTCTGTTACTACATTTCCAGGGGATCCAACACCCTCTTCTGGCCTCCATGGGTAGTGCACACACATGGCACACAGACCCACATGCAGGCAAAAATCTTTGGGATTTATTTGCTTTTACCTATGTGTGTTTGTCTATTTATGGTTATAATTTGTATGTTTTAATAAAAATAGAGCTCAGAACTTTGTTTTTCAAAGATTTACTTTATATATATGAGTGTTCTGCCTGCATTTTTACATACATGTATATATGTATGTTTACCACATGCCTGCAGAGGCCATAGAGGGTGTTAGATCCCCTGGAATTTGAGTTAGAGATAGTTGTGAATGGCCATGTGGGTGCTAGGAATTCAACCCAGATCCACTGTAAGAACTGGAAGTACTCTGACCTACAGAGTCATCTCTCTGGCCCTATTTCCGTTTTTTGGGACAAGATCTCAAATGTTGTCAGGGCTGGCCTTGGATTTCCTATGTAGCCAGGACGCGCTTCGCACTTCTGAATCTCCTGCCTTCACCTCTCCTAGCCCTGCCCAGCTATCTTGTGACCTGCATAAAGAGACACGGTGAGAGCCTGAGGTGAAATGTCCCTGGTCTCAGTAGGCCCAAGGGAGTGGATGATGTGACATTTTAGGGGAGCAGTGAATTCTCCTTAATTTCATGCAGAAGTCTCTACAGGAGGGAGCATGTAGATTTTGGAACCTGAAAGAGGCTCATGAAGTCGCTGTTCAGCTCAGCTTTTCCCACTGTGAGGGCTTGGGCCATTCATGAAATCTGTGTGAGCCCCTGGTTCTTGTCTGTTAAGAAAGAGCATAATAATCCCATCTCACAGCTTTGCTGAGATTAGATGAGAAACTGTAAGTGCAAACCCTTCTCACATTGTGAAGAGCTCTAGAGAGGCTATTATGGACGGAGCAGATGCAAGCGTTCAGACATCAGACCCAAAAGAAGAATTAGCGAGCAGTATTTGCTCTCTTTGAGGCTTAATGTGGGATCCAGAGGAGAATTCAGGAGCAGGAGGCACCTCTAAACCTCCAGGCCTTGGGAGCAGAGGGAGACTGGCTTCCTGTTTTACAACTCCATCTGTGCAAAGAACCATCATGGCCTTCAGATCCTTGCACTGGGCTACAGAGACGCAGCGCTTGATTGGAATATTGGGGTATGAAGGGGAGGCACTGACTGGGCAGGGCATGGATGGGAATCTGCAGGATAAAAAACCAAACACAAAACCAATGCCTTGGAGAAGCTTGACTTTTTCCATGGATGAGAGGCAGAAGACAGACACCCCAAACATGATAGCACTACAAAATTAACAACCGATCTGGGTAAAAGAAATGCTCAAGCATTAAAGGCATTGGAAGATCCTTTCGCCCTCCCCCGCACTGCCTTTAGTGCCCCATCTATGTTGCATCCTTGTGAGATTTTTTTTTTTCGAGACAGGGTTTCTCTGTAGCTTTAGAGGTTGTCCTGGAACTAGCTCTTACAGGCTGGCCTCGAACTCACAGAGATTCACCTACCTCTGCCTCCCGAGTGCTGGGATTAAAGGTGTGCGCCACCACTGCCCGGCCCTTGTGCAATTTTAAGTTCCTTTTGGACAAGGGCCTTGTCATTTTGGATTAAATTTCTGCACAGCGCCTTACAGACAGAGCCACTTAATACATAACACTTGACTGGGAGTGATTGGAAAGGAGCAGGGACAAAGAGAGAGGGAAATAAGAGGTGAGCTGTTTTTATGTCGTCCATTGTGTAGGAGTCCGGAGCATCTGAGCTTTGACACTGATTAGGGCACGATTTAAATTTGACTTCCTGCCCTAAAAGAAAAGAAGTCAGGACATCCACAAAACCACAGCCTGGCACTCCTTAGATCTTGACAGTGTCTGGAGGGGATAGGAGCATCATGCTGAGGGGTCGAAGGCAATGAGGTATCGAACAGAAGAATTAAGACACGACACATATCATATTGGAATCATAAAATATTACATTGGGTTAGTTGGTCCAATTACTACGAAGATGAAACTGAGGCCCAAGGCCATGGTTTGTCAGCGACAGATCTAGGACCAGAATGAAGGTCTTGATTTCTAAATCCAAGCCCGTCCAGGGGATACATATTACTTCTTAAGATTGATCCTAAGGAGAGAACTGGTCCTCTGAGTTGGCAGGTCTACTTCCTGCCTGGAGACAGAAGGCTGGCCTGAGCTGAGCAAGTCTACCCCAGAGAACAAAAAAAGAAAAAAAAAAAGTCATAATAAAGGCTTCCCTCATTCCCCTTCCTTGTGATCCAGGCAGAGGTTGCAGGTGTGAACATGTTCCCTGTGCTACCTAGTTTTATGGCAACTTGACACAGGCCAGAGTCATTTGAGAGGGGAGAACCTCAGTTGAGAAAATGCCTTCGTAAGATTGAGCCCATAGGGCATTTTATTAATTGGAATCAATGGTGAGGAGGAGGCAGCCCATTGTGGCGGTGCCATCCCTGGCCTGGTGGTTCTGGTGGTCCCGGGTTTTGTAGGAAAGAAGGTTGATAAAGCCAGGAAAGCAAACCAGTAAGCAGCCCTCTGTATCAGCTTCTGCCCTGTTTGAATTCTTGTCCTGACTTTCTTTGGTGATAATCTGTGATGTGGAAGCCTGAGCCAAATCAACCCTCTCCTCCCCCAAGTTGCTTTAGTCACGGTGTTCATCACAGCAATGGACACACTGACAAAGACGTTCCCCAAGGAGTACAGATCAGAGAAGAAAGTTTATGGTCATTGCTTGCATCCAGGACAGGCTGGGGACAGAGGCCCTACATCCAGGTCCCCATAATGACTACCTCCTTCAGTACTCAGGACTGATATGAGAGGAGACGATGTAGGGATAAGTCCCACCCCTTAGGGGGCGTGTTCGCCTCGGGCTAATGTTTGCCTATAAATTTGGCGAGCGTGCTCCCAGCCGCTGCTTCTGACCAGGAAAGCAGAAGGTAAGTTGAAGGTCCAATTCTGCTTTCCAACTCTGTCTCTTGCTCTCCTTCTTGGACTGAGCCAGAGGGGTAAGAAGAATGGGAAAAGAGAAATAAAAATAGCCACAGGATGAAAGATGCCATCTGTTGTGTGGGCGAGGGGCTCCCGAGGAAGAAGGTGTACCTTTAACATCCAAGCTCCGGGGGATTTCTGGCTTTTAGCAGACCAAAAGGAGCAGCCAAGGTCATGGAGGATCTGGGATGCAGCAGAAATGGTGCAGCCTCTGAAGCCAGTTAAGTTTGGGCATACATCGGTGGTGGCTGCACATACAAATTACCTGGTGTCCCACAGTAAAGGATGCTAACGCTATCGACCTTGCGGAGTTATTGTGAAGGTTAGACGCATATGTCAGGATTTCTTGAACTATGAAATGTCAGCTCTGTTCTTTTCCTCAGGCCCAGCCAGGCCCAGTGCTGGACACTCCCTAAGATGTGTGATTGAGCAGGCAACTTCCTGAAATTCTCCTGAAGATTTCAGTGTGTTCAGCTCCTTGTGGGAGTTTCCTGGAGTTGCTACCAGGCCACTAGGGCTCCAGGGCCACGTATGAGCACGTGATTTTGAAACAGCTTCCGGACTAGAAGATGTTGGACTGCTATTCTCTGAGCTGCACTTCAGGATGGTGGCTAGAGAGACACCGAGTCCCTGGACCTGAAGCCCCGCTCTCTGATGCTTGCTGTGATCAGGAGACACAAAAGATCACATCCATTTGGCTTCAGGACACCTGGATGTCTGCTGGTACATCAGGGAGAGTGGGTCTTGTGAGCTTAGATGCCAGTTTTTCTTCCTTGTGAATGTAGGACCCTAGGCAAATAGCTCAACTCTCCAAGGCTCAGTTTCCTCATCCATAAAAAGAGACTACCGCTTCACTTAAAGGTTGACTTGGGGTCCGGAGTGTGATTGCACAATAATACACATTCTTAGCATGGATTTAATACCCATGCACACATGCATTGGCAGCGTGCGCGCACACACACACACACACGCACGCACGCACGCACAGAGCTTTGAGGATTAAATTGAGACAGGTACAATGTTTAATCACTACTCATAATGGCGACAAAGGCAGTGCTTTTGGAAGCTATGCTAAATCACACAGACAGGCCAGAGAAACACTGGTTTTAGGACCCCAGTAAAGCCTTACTTAACCTCTTTCAGGAGCCTCTAACTTCATCTACCCCTTAATGTAATACACATTTCAGTCCGTGACCCACCCAACCCTAACTCTCACCCTGATAACCCCTCACCTACATCTGAGCAAAAATCCCTAACCTCTGTGTTTCCTTAGTGCTCCTAGAAGTACCCAGGTGTCACCTTGGCTGCATGCTTACCTGGGGACAGGGGTGAGAACAAGGAGGTTTTTTTTTTTTTTTTTTTTTTTTTTTTTTTTTTTGTCAAGATGACTTTAAGTAAGGAGATGAAGCTTCCAGGCTGAGCTCCCTGGCAGAAAAATGGGCATCTCTATTTTGGGGCTGCTTCCCCAGCAATTGGAGTCCTCTGCTGGGGAGCTGGTTCAAGCCCCACCCCAGGCCTTTCAGCTCCCTGGGGGATCTGCTCAGTGCCAATCCTTTGCCCTCAGTGCCCCATTACCAATTCACAACAGACCCTTCCACACCTCAATTAGCCACTTAGGGAAAAGAAAGCCCAAGTGCAGGCTGGGGAACCTGTCCAGCCTGAGATGAATAGCTTCCCAAGCCTGCTGTTGCCATGGCAGCCAGCTGGGAACACCGTTTCCAGGGCCTAAGGCTCTCAGACATGCATGGGGGGGGGTGGTATGCTGCCCTGCTGAGCTGCCCACTCTCTTCTCCCACCCTGGCCTCCTGGCTGTCTTAGCAACAGCCATCCCCATTGCCATCACAACCAGTGCTACAGCTTCTGCAGTGGCCAGGGGCAGTATCCAGAGAAGCAAGGTTGGGGTGTGGTGCGTGTGTGTGTGTGTGTGTGTGTGTGTGTGTGTGTGTGTGTGGTGGTGTTCTGTAACAAGTACAAAGCTGGAGAGGAAAAGGAAAGGGAGAGTTTTGGAGGTTTTAAGATTTTTAATAGTGTTTCTTGATTATATAGAGAAGAGGCTCATCAACTTCGGCTTAGAAGGACCCTCTGTGATACGATTATTACCCTGAATGTCTAAGAACAGTCTTGTATATCTGACTGGGTGTGGATTTGGGGGAACAAAATAATGATTTGTCATTTCTTCCAGATTCTCATACACGAGGAAGGTTGCTAGTAGGCAAGAACCTTAATTACAAGGACGAGCTTTGAAGAACGGCCTTGGGGACTGGCTAACAATAAGGCTTGGGGAAATGCTTAGGAAAGGGAACTAGCTCATGAAGGAAGGGGAGAGCATGTGACACACGGTCTGGCAAGCTGCTCCAATTCCAGAGTCCCCACCATCCAGTGTTTTCCCTAATGTAGACCTCTGTGAGGAGAGAATGGGGGTGCCTTCCTCCCAACCGCCCTTTTCATGGTCCTGTTTCCTTTGTCCCCTTGCCAGGGCATAACTGGGTGTCGGGTAAGGTGCAGTTGGTAATATGACCTAAGCTCTATGTTGCATAAGCACTGTCCAAAGACTAGGGGAGGTGACAGCATTAAGTTTTCTCAGAGGATAGTTGTATAATAATCACTATTGTGTTTACAAAAGTCAACAATAGCCATTCACGAAACACTGCCATGCTACAGAAATGTTCTCGCTATCTGGTCCCTGAGAACCCTGTTTATGCCCTATAGGGCTGTGTGCCCGACCCTCAGCTGGTGGCTCAAGGCAGGGATCCCAGTGTGGTACTCCTGAGGCAGACCGATGGCATAGTGCCTTTGGGTACCCATGTGTCTGGGCTAAAAGCCAAAATGAGGATGCTTAGGAATTCCACAGAGGCAGCTGGACCCCAGGCTTTGTTGGCGGAAGTGGAAGGGAGGGAGGTGTAAATGGGAGGTCAGAGGGAAGGGCAGGAGGGTGGTTAAAGCCTTGGAACACCCTCCAAGAGGTGTCGTAGACCACACTGGGGGGTGTGGCAGTCTTTTCTAGGAGGCTGAGTAATTAGGGAATTGAGAACAAGCTTTATTAGTCACAGCCGAGGAGACGCACAACAGGTATTATCCAATCAGCTAATGGATGGCTTCGTGGTCTTCTAGAGACTGCTATCAGGAAGGAATTCTGTTCCCTTCTCTTTTTTGCCCCCAGAAGACTCATGGTGCTAAGAGCAGATGGTGAGGGGGAAGGGGGTGTGCCCTCATTCTTGAGTCACTTCGCTGCCAGAGTGCGTGTTTGGGGACTCTGCGGAGCACAATTCAGTCAGCCGCCTGTGGGTGGGAGGTGAGGGTCAGAGTAGGGAGGCGATGCTGCGAATGACTGGGAGTCTAGTCAGAAGCCATAATTGAAAGTGATTAAGTGACAGAGCAGAATTATCGGGGATCCTAGCTGACTCAGGACTGAAGTCAGCTTAGCAGCTCTGCCTTCCCACCTGCTTCACCTGCTTCTGAAGGAGGGCGACTGCCTGAAGAAGATGAGTGATTCAGAGGCTGTTAGAGAAGCCGCGTTTCTTGGGTTGGCAAGCTTCTGAGACTTGAGGAGGCTCGTCTTTGATGCCTCTCAGTGGCATGATGTAGCTCAGTGGTAGAATACGTGTCTATAAGGCTCGAGACCCTGGATTTGATCCCCAGCATAGAACAAAACCAAACAGCCTCCTAAGAAACAAAGGGAAACTTTTCACACAGGGCTCTTTCTCTTACCCTGACTTTCTAGTCATAATGTGAGAGGTTGTGGTCTTCCCTGTGATGTAGGGCCAGGAGATGGAACAAAGATGCTAGGGTTCCTGACATGTGAAGTGGTGAAGCATCCCTAAGAACTAGAAATGAGAACTTCCCTACTGATGACACTAGTTAAAAATACCCAGGTTTCAGGCACAGATGCGTGGTCACCAGCCCTGGCTTCACTGATCTGTAAAATGAGTGTGAAATACCTAATTTATAGGGCATTGTTGGGAGGGTCTCTGAGCTGGGAGGAGACCTGCTGTAACTGTTTCAGTCCCAGAAGAAGCCAAACTGAGCATGCGACTTCAAAGAAGCTGTTTAATTTTCCCCAGTTCCTCTTTTCTCTGTTTGAGGCAGAAGTGAAAAAGATCAGACCAGTAAAACAGGCCAGGCTAGGATAATGTGTGCTTGTCACAACGGGACAGCAAAGCACACTATATGCAGACATAACTCTCAAACAGACAGACAGACAAAGTTACAGCAGAATTGATAATAGTTCCCTCTACCTTGGGTTGGTACAAAAACTGTATGTAACTTGAAAATGCCCAGTTGGTTTTCGGGGAGGTCCAGATGGGATGCCTTTGTGTTTGGGGCACAGTCACAGAAAGGAGAAGTCAGGAGGATGGGGACTTTCAGGAGAGCATAATAGGGAAGACTGAAGATGCTCTCTGACTGCGACTCTGTGGTCCCTGAGGCAGGACTGTGGCCATCTGGGTCTGAGGTTAGATCTTATATCTACTGTTTGTCTTGGGCCAGGGCAGTACTATTTTATGCCCTAAGGGAAGATCTCACTGTTTTCCAACTTCTTTATCTCAAGAAAGAAGAAAACTTGGCCTTTAAGAAAAAGGAAGATTAGATCTTGCATAATTACCAGAGGGTAAAAATGTGGTAATGGAGAGGAGCACAAAATTAGGCCTGTCACTTCTCAGTCAGGGTCAATTGCACATTCCCAGGGTGTAGCTGCAGGTGCTGTCTCCCGTGAAGATCACCACCGAGAGTGATGCTGCCTAGGACATTAAGCGCTTGTGAGGCGAATCTCGAGCTCTTCACTGTCCCCTGCCTCCATGTCACCATGACCACCAGACCGGTCTAGGTTATGCTAATTTGCTGTGAGCTGAGCTCTTATTCTTCAGGTTCAGCACAGTCACGCAGAGCGTCCTTTTCGTTTCCTACTGCTTATTATGAAATTGGGGGAAACCAAAGATTGGGTTAGGGGCGTTTCCTCAGCAGTGTTGAGTGCAGACTTAATCAGGATTCCTTCCTGCAAAGCACACCTGGAGCATCCTAGCCACAAGAACTCAGATGGTCAGGAGGACAGCCATCAGAGTGTGTAGCCCATGAACCAGGAACTTTACTGCAGAGATCATTGGAAACAAGGCCTGAGTTTGCACCTCTGCCTTGAGGCATGCCTTTCCCTGGTAGGGGAGAGCTGATGCCCCCTTAGCATCCTTGTCATCTCTGAGCAATCCGGTGCTTCTATTTCCTAACATTTTTTTTTCCGCATACTTTTCAGTCCCTTTTAGCTGCAGAGTAGTAAACATATCTACCATGGAAGCTTCCTATTCATTATTCCTTCATGGGTTGCAACTTCTTGTGGTCCATTGCATGAACCATAGCAATCAGCATATAGATTGAGTGGCTAATATAAAAAGTACATTATAGAGATGAGTTAGTGTCTTCTGGGGAGAAAGCTAGCTTCTTAAAGGAGGAACTGATTGGCTGTCTCTGCCGCTAGGGAAAGGAAATGAGGAAGGGTTTTTATAAGAAGGCAACCTCCCCAACCCTATACACATAGGAATAGAAAGGAAAGGGAGAAAAAAAAATCAAAGCGGGCTGAGGGATCCATTAATCTGTATGTGCTGGGGCCTGGTCCTGTCTTTCTTTCTGAAGACATGTCATGGTATATCCTCTGTTGGTGATTGTGGATGGTCCTCCTTGAATCCACATACTTTGTATTTCTGTAACAACTTCATGTTGCTGAGTCTTATATATTGAAGGCAGATAATGTGCAATGTTAGTGTCTAGAGACAGAGACAGTAAATTCAGGTAGAGATCATATTTGGGTCAAGGGTATAAGGGGTAGTAACTATAAAAGATTTGTTTACAATAGACATTTAGGGTTCTGGAGAAATGAACTGGGACCTCATGCGGTGAAATGACTCATCAAAGATCTGAGGGATAAAACTTGAGCCATCAAACTCTTACCTTACCTGTTGACATCAGAGCCATCCCAAAGAGGAAGCTCGGTGGAAGACATGGTGGTATAGCTTTGGTAAATGAAGAGAAATCTTGCCTAATGATCAGTATCTAAATCCTTTTCTGGGCATCTTGTGGTCGGCTCTAACAGTCATGGGTGTCCTAAGGTTGGTCTTGAGTTGATAGTATAGACGGGACTCATAGAATGATTGTTATGCTCATAGAGACATGCTCAAGCTTGGAGATATTCTAGCTTACTTTCTGGGTCTCACCAGGCACTGCAGAAGTCAAAACTCTGAGGGACAGACAGAAGGCTCAGCAGGTAAAGCTGCTTACCATGAAGGCTGGCAACCTGAGTTTAAGCCCCAGAGCCCACATGATAGAAAGAGAGAACTGACTCCTCTGAGTTATCCTCCGATTCCCCCAAGTGTGTCATAGCAAACACACACACACACACAAATACAAGTTTAAAAAGTTTTGCAAAAAGATCTAAATGGAATTTTAAAAAAAGTCAAATCAGTCATGTCCCATTCATTTCCTCTGTTCCTCCTGCATTCAGCCTGGCTCGTGATTTTCCTGGTAATGGGGCGTTTCCTTATGTTTGGACTTACCGTCATGACTCCTACAACCGAACTTCAGCATGCTTCACCCTCCCTCCCATCACTGCCTCCACTCCACCTGGCACTGTTTTCTGGGCACTGCGCAGCTGGTCTTGTCCCATCAGAGGTGTCGTTCAGCCCCCACGCTGGAGGATAGCGCAAGAAGCCTCAGTGATACTGGAAACCTTGTCGCCCAGAAGTGGGGCTGGCTTCTCCCAGTAGACCAGACACTAGCAGCGTGTACCTATCCAACAAAGTTCACTGCATACCTGTTTTGTGCCAAGCACTGTACTGTTTGCTGCATACTGGATGCACCTAGTTACCTAAAAGCAGAGTTTATGGCCCACGGGAACACTCGGTTGGACGAAAAAACAGGCAAACTGATGGGTTCCTGGCAATATCATAGACCTACATCTGGTCATAATACCCAGAACTTTTAAGAACCAAATGGAAGGACAGTCTTCATTGTTTTTCAGAGGAGGTGACAGCACTAGAGAGGGAACAACAGTGAAGTGGGTGAGCAGAGCCAGAGGAAAGGCATAAAAGAAGACCACTTCTGTCCCTATCTGGCAAATGCCAGGAAAAGAGATAGGCAAGTGCGTACAAGCCAGAGATGATGGAGGAAGATCCATGTCAGTTGTGGGTAAAGTGAGCTGCCCAGGAAGAGAGATGTGCATCTCTTTGATAGGGTCAGGACTCCTCTGTCTATGAGGTAAGAGGGCATTCAGGCCATGAGGTCCCCCAAAGCAAAGCCAAAGAACCTAGATTGAGGGGCCCATGGGAACTTCCTGTCATAATGTTTTATCCCAGTACTATTCTGCCAGTAGAGAATGATCTCTGGTAGCTGTACCTCATACCCATGGTTTGGAATAATGAGTTTTCCAAGTAATAGCAAGCAAACTTAATAAATAACAATATATATGTATATATATATGCATATGTGTGTGTGTGTTTGTACCATCAGCACATCGGGTGCTCAAAATATCTGACAGAAATGGACTAGGGAAGCCCTGGTGAGGCAGTCAGCTGGAGTTCCCAACAGAAAAAGCTGTAGGCGGAGCAGAGTGTCCCCCTTGGGTGAGGCTTCAAAGTAGAAGAGCAAATAGTAGCTGAATGTAACATCATCAAATCGGAGGTGTCCCAGTTTCCCTTCTATGGCTGTGATAAAATACGCTGACAAACAGGAACTCAGGGAAGAAAGAGGTCTATTTTAGCTCCCAATTCCAGGCTACAGTTCAACGTAGTGAGGAAGCCAGGCAGGAACTTGGAGCAACTAGCCAGGTCCACAGTTAAGAGCAAAGGCAGGATGAACACAGGTGCGCTTACTTGTGCTCAGCCCCTCCTCTGCTTTTACACAGCTCAGGAGCCAGACCAGAACATGGTGCCGCCCATATTCAGGGTGGGCCTTCTCAGCTCAATAATCCAACCAAAGGAAAAAAAAAAAAAAAACCTTTCACAGGCATGTTCCAGGTCAACCTGATCTCAACAGTGCCTGAGTTCCTCTTCCCGAGTGATTCTGGATTGTGTCAAGTTGACAATTAAAACAATCACAAGAGATTTGTGAATAGCCATTAAAAATTGACTGGGGAAGCCCATTAAGGAAGCAAGCTGGAGTTCTCAATTGAAAGAGTCCCAGGAAGAGCACAATGTCCCCTTGAGTGAAGCTGTCACATAAAAGAACAAATAACAACAGATAGATAACATTGTCATTGCATGGGGCTCACAACAGCTAGAGGAAGCCAACCAGGGAAGTTGAGGCAGTCAGCTGGAGCTCCCAATTGAGCTTTGTCTCTACGGATGAATGCCCCACGGCTGAACCTCCGGGGGAATTCTGGCATCTTTTTTCCGACTGTAGGCACTTTTATATCATGAGATAAATATATAAATTTATATCAAGAACAACATCTGTTGGAGATGGTTTACCTTCCAGGTGTTTTCAGCAATGGTGTTTTTCCTTTTGGGCTGTTTTGTTCTTTTCTGTCCCTGGCATAGAGTTGGGAGGAAGACCACCCCCACCCAGGGGCCTGGTAGGACACTTTAAGACACATTCTAGTGTCTGAAATGGGGACTTGGCAGCCATCCTGCTCTCAGAGCCAGCTTCTCAGCGAGCTCAAACAAGCACATGACAAGTTTTCAGTATAATACACCCGCTTGTAGTTCCTATGTTATATCAACTGATTTTTTTTTCTCCAAACACAAGCCCAGCAGCAAAAGAAACTGTTTCCCCAATGGTGGAGATCTCTGCCTCTCTGTCCCCTGAACTGGTATCTGGAAGGGAAAGGGAACTTGAGTTACATTTTTCAGTCACTCCAGGCAGGTTAGCTTTCGTCGACAGAACTTGCCACAGCTTGTGAGTTTGCTTGCTTGAAACCCATCTTTCTCTACTTTGTAATTTAGTTTTCCTGTCTTTGAAACTGTAAGAAACCTACTTGGGGTTCCTTTTCTTTTTTTTAATTATTTATTTACTTCTTTATTAAAGATTTCTGCCTCCTTCCCGCCACCGCCTCCCATTTCCCTCCCCCTCCCCTGATCAAGTCCCTCTCCCTCATCAGCCCGAAGAGCAATCAGGGTTCCCTGACCTGTGGGAAGTCCAAGGACCACCCACCTCCATCCAGGTCTAGTAAGGTGAGCATCCAAACTGCCTAGGCTCCCACAAAGCCAGTACGTGCAGTAGAATAAAAAACCCATTGCCATTGTTCTTGAGTTCTCAGTAGTCCTCATTGTCGGCTATGTTCAGCCAGTCCGGTTTTATCCCATGCATTTTCAGAGTCAGGCCAGCTGGCCTTGGTGAGTTCCCAATAGAACATCCCCATTGTCTCAGTGTGTGGGTGCACCCCTCGCAGTCCTAAGTTCCTTGCTCGTGCTCTCTCTCCTTCTGCTCCTGATTTGGACCTTGAGATTTCTGTCCGGTTCTCCAATGTGGGTCTCTGTCTCTGTCTCCTTTCATCGCCTGATGAAGGTTAATATTCAGGAGGATGCCTCTATGTTTTTCTTTGGGTTCTCCTTCTTATTTAGCTTCTCTAGGATCATGAATTATATGCTCAATGTCCTTTATTTATGGCTAGAAACCAAATATGAGTGAGTACATCCCATGTTCCTCTTTTTGGGTCTGGCTTACCTCACTCAGGATAGAAACTGCAAAGACTGAGATTTTGGCCAGACACTTAGTGTTAGGAATATTTCCTAAGCAGGCTCTCTGGCGACCCAAAAATTCCCAATTAAGCCAAATCAAGCCAAATTAAGAAATATCCAGGTTTAATGGGAGATCTGCACTCTCGGGTGGCCCCAAGGGGGAAACTGGGAAGCCGCAGAAAAGCAACCCCCGGGAGGAAGAAAGGGGGATCACATGTTCTTCTTTTGGGGGATCACTTAACTACCCTGGGGAGTGGTCCTGACCCCACCCCCAGGGAGGGGTCAGGACTGGCCTGCTGGTATTTGAAGTCCAGACCAGGCCGAGGGGCTGAAATAGATGCCAGGGACTGAGGCCTAGGCTCCCAACCTAACACTTACTGAGACCAAGGTGGTATCCTCTCTCTGTTTGCGGGCACTCCCATCTGAACACAGGTAGAGTGAAGTCTTTTCTTCCATAGGGTTATCATAAGGCCATTAGGGGAGCTCCTGTTGACACCACTCCCTGAAGTATGGGCTTGCAGAACAGCTTGCTTGGTGAGGTCTGAGATAGCTTGTTACATCTTTTTGGATAAAAACACTGTGTGTGTGTGTGTGTGTGTGTGTGTGTGTGTGTGTGTGTGTGTGTTCCCAGTGGGCTGAATGCACAGCAGGAGTGTAGAGGTCAGAGCACCGATGGTGTCAGTCCTTAGGTGCCTCCCACCTTTTACTTGAGACAGATTTTCTCATTGGCTGTTGACTGAGGTTTTCTGTCCTGCCTGATTCCCACAGTTGTTAAGTGCCAAAGAAATCATAGAGGTCTACATTAATCATAAACTGATCGGCCTAGTAGATTAGGCTTTTCTTATTCATTAATTCTTACATCTTAAACTAGACCATTATTCTTGTCTATGTTAGCCACATGATTTGGTACCTTTTTTGGAGAGGCAGTCCCATTTTGTTTTCTCTGAGGCTGGGTCACAACTGCAGAATGTGCTTCCCCCTTCCCAGCATTCTCTTTGCCTCACCTCTACTTCCTGCTTGGTTGCCCCGCCTATACTTCCTGCCTGGTTACTGGCCAATCAGCGTTCACCAAACAAGTACAAGAAACAAATCTTTACAGGGTAAAACCATTGTCCCACAGCAATTGGCCATAACTTTAGCACATGGGTCAGGCTAGCTAAGAACTCCCAGAACTGCCAGTCTCCACCTCCCTCCTTACCACTGTCAGTGTTGTAGGCACATACTACTGAGCCTGGATCCAAAAAATTCTGAAACATTCTTAAAGACATGGCAGCATAAACTTTTTTTATCCCAGCACTCGGGAAGCAGAGAAAAGCATATCTCTGTGAGTTCAAGACCACTCTGGCCTACAAAGCTAGTTAGTTCCAGGAGAGCCAGGAAGGACTATGCAAAGAAACCCTGTCTTGAAAACAAAAAACAAAACAAACAAAACAAAAACCAAAAAAGTAAAATAAAAATAAAACCTCACATGTAACCAATGTATTCTGATTTTTCTCTTCCTCGGTCCTCTTGCATCTCCCTGTCATCCCTGTCATTTGCCTTCCTCCCCACATGTCCCTCCTCTGGATTCATGACCTTTGGTTAGGTTGTTGTGACCCACTTAGTCTAACTAACTGGGGTCTTCTGTGCGGCCAATGGGTTGGGACTATCCCTTAGAGTCTGTTGGGGTCCAGTGGGTACACAGCTAAAGACTTCACCTCTCTCAGAACTTACCACTAATACATAGTTCAGTGGTGAGTAGGGTCTACTGAGTCCATTTCTTCATCCATGCCTGGCCAATGACCAGTTCATTCTTGTGCAGATCCAGTACTGGCCTCAGAAGCTGGTAGGAACAGTAGACTGCAATGGTTCTGTCCTGCCCAGATGTTATTTCACAGTCCTTCTTCCTATCTTCTAGCTCTTTCATTCTTTCTGCCCTCCCCTGCAATGGTCCCTAGACCCCAAAAACAATGGTATCAATGTCACAGTTAGGGCCGAGCACTTAACCATTAATTATTCTCAGCACCCTGTGCAGCCACAAATCTCCCTGTCCACCGGAAAGACGTCTCTGAATAGGCCAAGAGCAGAATTGATCTTTGAGTATACACTTAGATATTTGAAAGGCAGTTTGTTTCTGAGCCAGTTTAGCTGAACAATAGTATTAAGTTAGAGCTCACGACTTCACCCAAACCTAGCCTTTTCTGTAGGTTCTAGGCATCTGGACGAGGTTTTGACTTTTGCCCGGCAACTTCTTTATCTCCTGAGCCCCAACACTTGGAGTTTTTAATCCCTCCCAATAATCCTTTTTTGCTTGGCTTCTTCTAACTGTAACGGAAATTCATTTAGTCAAGAGGAGCTCTGAGGCAGTGGGGGATGGGATGAGCAGTGCATGTTACCATGGCATCTGAATGGTCATGTTCTCCTTGGGATCCAGAAAGACCTTTTGTTTATTCCATCATATTTCAATCAGCATGTTCTGTCTGTATTGTAGTCACTAAAAATGTAGTTCATTTATATTATACATCTTTCAGGGGAAGAGTAGCTTGACACAAGTAAGGAATCTAATAAATAATTGGTCTTTCAATGATAGATTATTATAATCCCAACTTCAGGATTTATGAATCAGTGAAAGAATTAGAACTGTGAACTGCGAGAATATAAGGAATTGCTGGCTATGGTGGCTCACACCTGTAGCTCCAGGACTCAGGAGGCAGAGGTAGGAGGATGCTGCAAGTTTGGGGAGATCCTGCTCTCCGTGCCTAATTCCTTCCAGGTCAGTCAGTGTTGCATCATGGGATCTTGTCTCAAAGAACCACAGAAACAACCAGGTGGTGGTGGCGCATGGCTTTAATCCCAGCACTCAGGAGACAGAAGCAGGTGGATTTCGAGGCTAGTTTGGTCTACAGAGTGAGTTCCAGGGTAGCTAGGGCTACACAGAGAAACCTGTCTAAAAGAAATTACCAAAGAAATAAGATGAGGGTCAAGTCCTAGTCCCACAAGCCATCAAGCTTCTTCCCAGAGGTGCATGACCCAAACTAAGGTTTTATCTACAAAACCCAATTTTATGTCTTTATTTCATGTGCTTTCATGCTTTGCCTGCATGCATGTAAGTGTGAAGATGCTGGATTGCCTGAAACTGGAGTTACAGGCAGTTATGAGCTGCTATGTGGGTGCTGGGAATTGAACCTGGGTCCTCTGGAAGAGCAGCCAGTGCTCTAAACTGCTGGACCATCTCTCCAGCCCTCAATTTTATATCCTAAAAGGAAAGCATTGTGTATGTGAATGGGTTCGTATCGTTTATCATTCAGTCCTCATTCTAAGGATGAGGACCCTGAGGTCTGAGAGGATAAAGCACACGGTGGCCAGACTGGGATTCAGATAGTCTGACTTTCTGCCAACCGAGTCATGATGTTTCTTGCTGAATAGCAGAAGCAGCGATTTCCAAGGAGTTTGTAACTCTGCCATAGTTCTGCATACCAAGAACACTGTTCCCAGTGACACAGCAGGTAGGGGCAGAGCCAGCCTGGGACCCCTGGATCCCAACAGTCTGCCAGGCAGCCCATGTGTCCTTTCCAGGTCCCAAAAGGAGGCATGTGTGAGTGTGTGTGTGTGTGTGTGTGTGTGGGGAGAGAGAGAGAGAGAGAGAGAGAGAGAGAGAGAGAGAGAGAGAACACATGTGCGTACACGTGCCAATGAATTGAAAGAATACACACACAACTGTAAACTCCATGCCGCTATTCAGCAAGCATGTGGCATCTGGGGTGGCCTGGGCTCTGAAGCCCCATGGGCACACCTGTTCTCTTATACCCCTGCATCTATTTTGTTTCACCCCGAATGGGAAAATGCTCACAGACATGCCTACATTGACAGTTCTGGTTCCACAGATTCCTTCTTTGTGAGTGTGTGTGAGTGTATGTGTGTGTGTGTGTGTGTTGTATACATAAGAGTCAGAGAGTGATGAGATTATAGGTCCTTCTTTATTCCTGCCAGAGAGAGCCCCCTGCAAGGTGGTTAAACCTTGATGAAGTTTAGGAGGGCTTTCTAACCATGCAGAAGCCACCCCCCGATTTCAATGCAATGTCTTTCAGCATAGCTCTTTCCCCACCAACCGTCTGCTATGACACCATGGAGCTAAGTAGCAGAGCTGCAGGAATGACAGTTAAGGAGAGAGAACTTAGGCGGCATCGGCAAGGGAACAGATTTTTTTCTCTATTCTCACTCTTCACCCTCCTCCTCTTCTTCGAAGACAAGCTGTTGTTACTTAGCTTGAGCTGGCCCCATCCATCCTCCTGTCTCAGCCTCCCTATTGATGGGATTACGGACATGTACCCCAATGCACAGCTTAAAAAATGACTTTCTTGCAGGGCAGTGGAAGTGCACACCTTTAATCCCAGCACTTGGGAGGCAGAGTCAGGTGGATCTCTGAGTTCAAGGCCAGCCTGGTCTAAAGAGTCAGTTCCAGGACAGCCAAGGCTACACAGAGAAACCTTGTCTCAAAAAACCAAAACCAAAACAAAAGGTATTTTTTTCACAAGTATGTGTGTGTGTATGGTGTGTGGGTATCTGCATGTATGTTCATGTGCATGTGGATACCTGAGGTTGATCTTTGAACTTTAATTGATTGCCTTCTGCCCCCTGGTCAATGAGACAGGATCTCTCCATTGAATCCAGGGTTTGCCAATGTGGCTAGTCTAGCCAGTCAGCTTGTTTCATGGACCTGCCTTCCAAGTGCTGGAATTATAGGCAGGCTGCCACACCACCTAGCATCTCCATGGGTTCTGGAGAGCTAAATTCTGCTCATCATACTAGTGGTGCTCTGAGTAGTTTTATGTCAGCGTGACACAAGCTAACGTCATCTGAGAGGAGGGGACCTCAGTTGAGAAAATGCCTCCGTAAGATGGGGTTGTAGGCAAGTCTGTAGGGCATTTTCTTAATTAGTTATTGATGGGTAGGGTGCAACCCATTGTGGGTGGTACTACGCTGGTGGTCCTGGGTTCTATAAGAAAGCAGGCTGAGCAAGCCAGTAAGCAGTATCCCTCCATGGCCTCTACATCAGCTCCTGAGTCCAGGTTCCTGTCCTGTTTGAATTTCTGCCCCAACTTCAGACTCAATGAAAAACAGTGATTTGGAAGTATAAGCCTAATAAATTCTTTCCTTCCCAGTTTGCATTTTTGGTCATGGTGTTTCATTGCAGCTGTAGAGGCGCTAACTAAGAAAAGTGGCAGGCACCTTATCCACTGAGTCATTTCCCCAAACTCCCCCCAAAGGTTTAAACACAAACATAAGAAAGGGAATGAGATAGTAGCTATTCAAACCGACGGGAACAAGATGCGTTTGCCAGGTGGCAGAGATGTCCTGTGCGCCAAAGAGGTCTCAGATGACAGCCATGCAGTCAACAGAGGGCAGTGATGACAGCACTCTGTGTCACCTCAGAGTCTGAGGCTTGTCAGGACTTCTCAGAAACACACATTTATTTGATCACATTGCTACCCTACAAGATGAGTCAGAAATTAACCTCATCTTATATGTAAGGGAAGTGGCACGCTTCCACGGGGGAAGTCAGGTGAGCATGCATCTGGTGTCAGTCTCCTGTCTCCACCATGGTGCTGAAGCCAGTGCTGACAGGACTTGCTAGAAGGATGCAGCGGGGAGCTCTCCAGATCCTGGAAGGCTGTACGGAACAGGTAGTTGGCAAAGGAAGATCTTACTATGCTTCCAGCCAAGTGGTCACCAATCTGTAACAAAATTAGCATCTCTCGCTGAAGGCAGCAGATGATCGTCCCTCCCAGTCATCTGTCCTGGACCTAAGTGGGGCACTAAAGACCTGGGAGTGAGTATTGGGATAGGGTCTCCCAGGATGCCTTGCAATTTATCAGGTACATAAATAAGCACAACGATAGCCATGTGTTCCGTTGGCGTAGTCTCTTCCTCGGCCGGGCAAATCTTCAAATCTATCTGCATCGAGTCCACAAACCGGGCACTTTCTCAGGGAAGAGCTTGCTTCTCTAGCCATATTTTTTTTGGCCTTCTCCGGGTCCACGCTCTCGATTCATCCCTCTGCATGAAAAGCTCGCCATATTAGTCATAGCAGGGGTTTCTGTGAACACACACCCTGCTTAGATCATAATCTTTTCTTTGTGGCATAGGAATCCAAGGGACTACCAGCAAGGGACCGAAAAACGGCCTTGTCCGATACTGGACATGTAGTTAGCACTAATGGCAAGCCCAGGAGCTTGCGATTCAGAATCCAGTTCTTCTTCGGTTTTATGAGATCTGCTTGTGTTAGAGTCAGACGGTGTCTTAAAGACGTTCTCTCCAGCTCACTGTTTAACCGGAGGGAAACTGAAGAAGGTTCAGAGTACCGAGTAACTAGCTCTCACTCCTCAGGGCTGTTCCCATGATTCTAACGCTATTTTGGCTAGCCACACCCCGTTGGCTAACCACACCTCCTTTTGGCTAGCTCCACCCCTACTTTTAAATGTGGTCACTCTCCGGGTAGCTCTCTCCTTTCTGAACATCTTATAGCAAAACCGCCTTTAAGCCTAGCACAGAAACGTGACTGAACTGTCTACTGATACTGAGCCCATCAGAAAGGACCCGTCACCCTGACATCCTGGACGGTCTTTTCTCTAGCCAGCTGTGCTTTCCTTTTCTGTCCCATTTCTTATGCTTTTTTTTTTGTTTTGTTTTGTTTTGTTTTTCGAGACAGGGTTTCTCTGTGGTTTTGGAGCCTGTCCTGGAACTAGCTCTTGTAGACCAGGCTGGTCTCGAACTCACAAAAATCCGCCTGCCTCTGCCTCCCAAGTGCTGGGATTAAAGGCGTGCGCCACCACCGCCCGGCTTTTCTTATGCTTTTTTAAGAGAAGAGAGAGGAAGAGAGTTTTCATTCGTGCCTGTTTCCCCACAGATACCAAACAGGCAAGGCTGACTCCTCTCCCTTGGCCTCCCCTCCTCTCCTCTGGTCTAGCCTTCCCTCTTGGTGAGGTGAAAGAATCACAGCTCCTAAGTTTATAAACCAGATGAGCCCCAGATTCAAATAAAGGTTTGTGAATTGGGGAACTGACTCTTGGCTTAATGACCCCAAAAGTGATATCTTTAAAAGCTTCCTCGTTCATTTCACGCAAAGTTCAGTTTGATTTATTAGACGTGAGCCAGCTTCAGCTCCAGGCATTCAAACATACCAGGAAGTAAAGCTGAGACAGAGAACAAGATGGGGACCTTCCTATGTGGGGTCTGGAGGATAGCGGTACAGCTGGTGGGTTTCAGGGGAAATCCCAATATTTTTTTTTTTATCATGGAGTCCTCAATATGTGCACATAAACATTTTGGAAAGGACCCAGAAAACTATCAGGCTAAAACTAATTATGGAACAGCCTTGCTCAAGGAGATTGCAGAGATTAGTGTGAGGTCTTCACCGAATGTGTGAGACTCAGCACAGGAGCCAGACTTGGTGCATTGCTTAGGCTCCTGTGCCAGGCAACGCAGCCATAATCGACTGGGTGTAGCTGGGAGAAGTGTGCCAGGCTGGTGTGACAGTGAAGGAAGGGTACCTACGGACACCTGCCACCCGTCATGTGGTTTAGAACTGAGAGGGTAAGGACACAGCACTGTTTGGAGAAGTGAACACTGGGCGGCTCTTTTCCATGCTGTTTCAATGAAAGTTCACGGCTTCAACATGAACTAGTAGAGTGCCATTTATCGCATTATTCAATGCCTTATTAGCCATTATTAATGAGTACTTCTGGCTGGGTCTAGAGACACGCGGCTATAGATTCCAGCACTTGAGAGGCTGAAGCTGGAGGACCACAAGTTTGGAGCCAGCTTAGACTATATAGTAAGAAAAACAAACAAATGAAAATAGATAATAGATAAATAAAAATAAGATTATGTCTCCAAAGGATAAATAATTCTTTAAATATTCTGGGATAGTTTCTTTTTTTATAAATTATTTGTTACCTTTTTAAAACTGAAAGATACAAATCATATATTACCGATGGCATGCTAGCATGTTTTGATACTCGTATACATTGCAGAATGACTACACTGAGCTAATTCATAAGCACTGCCTCAAGTTTATTATCTGGGAGTAGGAACACATACTCTCTCTTAGCAATCATCAAGCACAAGAGACATTATTAGTAGTTATAATCACCATGCCATAAAGGAGAACCTCAAACCCCTTCCTTCCAACTGAAATTTTGCAGCCACTTCCCGGCCTTACCTCAGTTGACCTCTGTGAGTTGTGACAACCGTGCATTTGTTCCCCATTGCCCTTCATTGTAGTTGGAATTGGACTTTATCAGCTTCCTTTTCTCTGTCTACACCAACTCCAGAGTCTTCTTTGCTAATTCATTTTTAGATTTGTTTTTATTGTTTTGAATTATGCATATGTATGTAGGTGTGTCTTTGTCCTTGGAGGACAGAGGTGTTAGATATTCTGGAGCTGGAGTTGCAGGAGGTTGTGAGCCCTCCTACATGGGTGCTGGGAACTGAAGACGGTTTCTCTACAGGAGCAGTGTGTGCTCCTAACCGCTGAGCTCTCTCTTCATCCCATCTTCTGTTAGTTCCTAATTACGTGTTCCTGACAAAGACAGCCGATAGCCTGCATCTTCCAGTTATGTAACTTTTATTCTTAATTGCTGGGAACACCTTACCCCAAGAGCACTTCTTGACTCCCTTTCAGGACTCTGGAGGCATTTCCAACAGTGACCAGGCTCTTGGACGCCAGGTAGAAGCACCATGCTTTTCTCCAAACTTCAAATTATATACAACACTCTGAACTGAGGAACAAAGGAGAAAGGAATGTTGAGGACAGAGGACAGTCTTTCTTCTTGAGTCAAAGGTCATGGTCTCTATGCTTGTGAAAAACAGGTAGAATCACCTATTTGTTCAATTAAAAAAACTATACATGTTATGTATATAGTTGCGTGTACTTATGCCTTTAATGTACTTATGGTTTATATATATGATGTGTAAATGATCAAGTCAAGCTAATTAGCATGTCTATCTCCTAAAATATTTATTGTTTCTTTGTGTCAGGAACATTCAAAATCTTTTCTTCTTACATTTTGAAATCTATGTTATTGCTGACTGTGGTCACTCTACTATGCTAAACAACTCTTGAATTTTATCCTAATGGTATTTTCATAATCTTTTCCTCCTTCATAACCCTTCTTTTCCTTCACAACCCTTCTTTCCCTCCCTTTTTACATCCTTCCCAGTCTCTGGGAACCACTTCTCTCCGAGTCCATGACATTTTTAGCTCCTTCATTTCAGTAAGAATATACAGGATTTGATATTCTGGCTCTGGCTTGTTTCACTTTGTTCATGTTTTTAAATAAAAATTATAGTTTGAGGAAGAGACCTGTTTTTGAGGAATCAAGTCAAAGACAGTATGATATAAGCAACCGCCCACAGGACACAGCGAAGGAAGTTCCAAAAAGTAAACGTGACGTTATGCGTTTTATATTATGTACAGATCAACGTAAGTGTGCTTGTCACCCGGATATAATTTGGTTAATCTGTTCCTGGCTCTTCCCTCAGGAATCTTCTCTTCCCTGGTACCTTAAATTATTTCCATAGTCTGTTCCTTTTAGAGGAAAAAAGATAGATCTCCATGACCTTTCAATTGTGCAGTTTAGCGGCCAGCTGTGATTTCGTGAGAGCTGGTTAAAGTCAGAGGTCATCAGATGACTGAAAAGGACTGAGTGCTATTGGTGGACTTTGGGGCAGCTTGTCCAAAAATTTAAATACCTGTTTTCTTTTGTTCAGTTTGACCTACTGAACACACAAGTGTGCTGAGGGGCATCCAATCTTCACTTTACCCAAGAGTTCTACAGTGCTTCCTGCTCTATGGCAGAGAAAATCTGCTGGTGGGTGGAATGCAAGGAAGTGGAACAGCCCCAGGTCCTCAGATCCAGAAGCCATTTTCTCTTATGGCTCCCCTCTTTGTGTCCCATTCTCAGAGGAGAACGAGGAGTGGGCCCTCACCAACGTGGCCACTTCTGCTTTTGAGAAGCAAAGCTTCCTCTTTTTCAATTAATTTTAATATTGTGTGTGTGTGTGTTTTGTCTGCATGTGAGTCTGTGCATCACATGTGTGCAGTGCCCATGGAGGCCAGAAGAGGGCACTAGATTCCCTGGAACTGGAGTTATAGATGGTTTTAGGCCATCATGTGGGTGTTGGCAATTGAACCCAAGTCCTCTGGAAGAGCCATTAACAGTCAGTGCTTGTTGGGAGGCCTTGCTGGTCAGAGGTTGCAGTCTACCATGGCCTGGCAGCTCTTTCCAAGCTTGGCAACATGGAGGACTTCCTGTTATCTGCCCCTTTATGGAGAAGGTCTCTAGGATTGGAGGCCTGACTTTATCGGAAAGCTGTCCTTAAGCCTGGAAGCCTGATTTATCTTTAGTGTGACCCTTGACATAATTCCCTGCTAGAGCTCCTCCCCCCCCCCCCCCCCCCCCCTGCATATGATAATTAGTCCTTGTGCTAGGACCTTTCTGGTAACTATGCTAGGGCAAGTTGTTTATTGCAAATTAGGAGATGCCCAGCCACTGTCCCCAGCCTTTAAATCCCCTTTCAGGAGTAAAGCAGATCTGTAACACTTAAACTATCTCCCCTGAGAGCTGTCCTTGTCAACACACAGTCAGCCCAACCCGGCTCACTCCGCTTCTGCCCCCTCACAAACCGGAAGTTGATGATCCCAGAGGAAGAAGGAGAGCTGCCAAGTGCTCTTAACTGCTGAGCCTCCTCTCCAGCTTCAGAGCTCCTCTCTTGATCAAAGGACTTGTCCGTGGGCCTCATTTACAAAGTTCCAACAAGAGAGCCCCATTCAAACTTCATCTGAGAGAAAGGAAGTTCTCCTTTTCTCTTGACTCACCTTCCTGGGGTTAGCGGTCAGATGTGGTGTAGTTCTCTCTTCTGCTGTTTTCTATAAATCCAGAAGAGTCTGTCTCGGTCGGTTCCACTTGTGCTGCTACAGCCTGTGCTCCTCCCAGCCCAGGTAACACGGCTCACACTGTCCCGAAACAGTGACCACTCCGTTCTCTACATAGTCTGTCAGCTCCCCCATGCTCCACCCACGCCATCTTATCTTCTCCCAGATTCCCCACCAGAGCCTCCACCAGGACTGTCTTCTGGAATCCCATCTCGGCAAGGAGCTGTTGACCCTTTGGGAGGGAATGGGGACCATCCACTAGCAGGAAGTAGTTTTATTTATTTTCTGCATAGTAGGTGTTTAACAAGGAACTGTTTCACGGATGAATAAGTAACGGATGAATATGGTAGCAAACAGCAAAGGCAGAGGTGGAGAGATCTTTGAAACAAAACAGACATGGAAAAGGAAGTTGCTATGGTTTAAATGTGGCCTGTCCCCTTTGAAATCCGTGTTGAAATTCCACTTTTGATATAATGGTTCTGAGAGCTGGAGGCTATTTCTGAGACTTTAAGAGGGATTAGTGGCTTTCTCCCTGGAGGGACTGCATTAGTTGCAGAGGGGGGGGGGGTGTCTTGTCATGTCCACATATATCCACTTGCCCATCCAATGTTATACCATATTGTGAGACAGTATGAGACCCTTGATGGATGCCACTGCCCAGTCTTAGACTTCCAGCCTCCAATGTAAATGCCTATTCTTTATAAACTACCCAGTCTCAGATATTCAGTGATTGCAATAGGAAAGTATGGGGAGGGGGATGGAGCTAGGCAGTAGAGTGCTTGCTGGGCGTGCAAGAGACCCTGGGTTCCATTTCTAGCACTCAAGGGGGAAAAAAGAGAGAAAAACAAAGCAGTAAACAGACAAGAAAGCACGTAACCTGCTCCCGAGACAGATGAGAGACGTTTGTCTCTATGGCACTGGGGAGATGTCAATCATTAAAACATGGTTAAATTCCTGCTAGCCACAGTGGCTCATGTTTGTGATCCCAGAGAGGCTGAGATAAGTAGGATCGCTGTGAATCTAAGGCCAGCCTCAGCTATAAAATGAATTCCTGTCAGTTGGGGCCAGAATGGGGCCTTTGTCTCTAAAGCAAAAAAATTAAACAGTTAGGTTACCTATTAGTGTCAGTGCTCCTGAAGCTCTTACTGCAAGCGCTCCTGGTGTTCACGTTCCTGTAATGAGACCCTGGGATGGGCAATCTGACTCCCTGATTGGTAGTTGGCGGATTCTCCTTTACTGTGCTGCTTCTCTTAAGCAAAAAGACAGTTGGACACACAGCCAGTCAGACTGCACTAAGACCGATATGTCCATTCTGAACATTCCAAAGACACGCTGAGAAAGCTGCCGGGTGACTGAGGTGACTGTTTTGACTCCAGGAGGTGCATGCTCTCTTAGAGTTTTTGCTATCCTAAGCCTCAGCGAATTCTAGGTGACGTGCAACGCAGCCAGTTTTCCCTAGACAAGTGAGACAGTGCTTCCTTTTGTCACCTAGCAGAGGGACAATGCTGTGATTGCTGGAAACACAAGCCTTCATTTGCATGCAAGGCTTGCTTTCCTTAGTGTAAACACCTTTTCTCTGGCGTGTCGACAGGCTGTTTGGCTTACTTTGTGAGTCGCTCGGGAGACACACCTTCTTGTACTCCTTCCCCCATCTTATAGCAGACCCGATAAAAGGCTTCTCCGCAGTGTTTCTGAGCTACGTTTAGTGGAGTAGGCTGAATTGGTGACAAGACAAAGAAGCAGCTGAAACAGGAAACTGAGTGGCAGTGGCGGCGGTGATAGCTAAGTAGTTAGCAGACTAAGGTGCAAAAGGAGGCTGACTGCTTGGCAGCTGAAGAAGGGGCTTCAACAGCAGCTGAGGAAAGAACAAAGAAGGTGGTGAGAACAGAGAAGAGAAACTGTAAGCTCTGTTTGCTGGAAAATTCTAGGCACTGTAAAGACTTAAAGGCAACCCAGACTCCAGAGCTTGTGAGTCAGGATGCTGATCCCAGAGGAACCTCAATGCTCAGGCCAGCTAGAAGATGTCATGCAGCTCTGCCAAGGGCTAAGAAATCAGGACTCCCTAGGAACATACGAGAACTACAGCATCGAAGGGCATCACTTGCCAGTGTTGTCGCGTGCCTGCCGCTTTTGTTCACTGCTAATGGCTGGGCTGAGGGACAAAAAAAAAAGCTGCCCAAACCCAGGACTTGAAGAGCTTCTCCCTGCATACCCATAATTTCTACCCAGACAGAGTAAAGGAACATCAGCCGCTGGTTAGTAACTCTGCCGCCAGAGCTCCTACCTTGTGTCTTAATTTGGTTCCTGTGATAAAAACAGACCCCAAACAACTTGGGGAGAAAAGAGTTTGTTTCAGTTTATAGGTTGCTTTTCCCCATTGGGGTTCATCAGCGAAGGAGCTGAAGGCAGGAACCTGGAGATGGGAACTGAAGCCAAGCCCACAGAGGAACAGCTGCTTACGGCTTGCTTCCTTTATCTTCTTCAGCCACCCTTCTTATGTATACCAGGTTTGTATGCCCCGAGATGGCACTGCCACAGTAAGCTGGATCCTCTTACTTCAACTAGCACTTAAGAAAATGCCTCGGCAGGTGGTCACAGGCCAATCTTACCTAGTTAATTTCTCAGCTCAGGGGCCTGCTTTTGGGGTGGCTCTGAGTGTGTCAAGTTGACAGCTGAAGTTAACTACGACACCTAGTTTCCTGATATTTTACTTTCTGTAATTTTCTTTTTCTAAGTCCCAGAGTAGTTGGTACACGTGAACAAAGCCACATAAATTCTCAGCATGGATACCTTGTCAGAGTGGTTGGAGTGAGAAAATAAGCCACTAATCCCTAGTCAGAACCTGATAGGAACCTGGCAGGACTGGAGGCACCCAGAACCGTGGACTACTGCAGAGACATAAGTGGCGTTGAAATAGTTCTTACCTGGGTGCTGTGGTGTCTAGGATGCTATGGGTTCCAGGGGTCCTGGAGCTGGGTGGGGAGATATCAAGGAGGAGTAAGACAGGGGTGGAGTCTACATTCACTTCATCACCATTGAATAAGAATTTAAACTTTTTTCTTCCTGGTTAAAGGGAACGGTTGTGTTGACCTGTTTCTACCGGGCACTAGGACCTGCTTTTTTGGCTTCTGTCTCTGAGACTCAGGTTTGCTTTCTTCTGGAAACTACAAATCAACAAACACATCAAGTACCTGTGAAGTGCAGGGGACTTCCTGGCAGCCTCTTCCATCAGGGCTTCCTCAGCTCCGTGGTCAAAGAGCTCTCATTCTTCTTTTCTTAGGTGAGAGAAACTACACCCCAGAGGACTGGCAACTTATCCCATTCTCAGGCAAGAGGCAGACTCAGGAGTTGGACTCAGGAATGTCTTGAGTTGTGTCTGGTGCCATATTGCCTAGAAGAAGGCAGAGGTGCCAGGTCCATAGGTCCCAGGAAAGAGGATGGTCTCCCCAAGAAGAGTGTAGAAGCCTGAAAATGTTAAGAACAACACGACCAGAGCCCAAGACCAATGGACTGGATATATAATTCTGGATGGAAAAAACGCCAAAGGCTACCATTCATTGAGCTTGTTCGCTATGGATTAACACCTTCTATACATGGGTCCGTTGAGGGTGGCTCTGTAGCTCTCTCAAGTTCACAAGTCCCACCGAGATGTTGAGTGGTTCCTGAAGGCCATACAGCCAATAAGAGGCAGAGGGAGAGTTTGAACTGAGACCGAACTCTTAACAATATGCAAGGCTGCCCTTATGGTTAGTTCCCAGATCTTAGTGTTAATAGGTAGGCTGAACACTACAAGACAGCTACAGATACTGTGTCCCCAGTCCTTTAATGTTTACAAGTGTGACTAACAAGTTATGGGAAAACTGTAGTAGGAGACTTCCAGGGCTGGGTCCTAAAAGCCAATGAACTTTATCTTTCTCTGCTGAAACACTCAGCTTTGGATCCCCAGAATGACTAGGCTCCAAGGAAGCCCAGACCAAGAACAGGTCACGTGCAGGTATCCAAGATAGGGGTGGTTAATAAGCCTGTAAGGAATGTGGGTCTCCAGTCCAGCAAGCAGTCTTCAAGGGACTGCAGCTTCAGTGGGCCTCTCAATGCAAACACATAAGAGACCCCGAGTCAGAAGTGCTCAGCTGAGTCCCACCCACTCTTTCTTTAGTCCACAGAACTGTGAGGAAAAGACATTGCTTCTTTTGAGTCAGTGAGTTGTAGGATCCCATGACTATTTATTGGAAAGCAACCCTCAGTTTTCCAATCCAGCCTTCCTTCTTGTGAAGTGCTGGTACTTTCTAACAACTGTCAATACTTCCTAAGCTCTTTGGTCTAGGAGCTCCAATTCTTCTTTCACAGATGAGCAGACGACATCTCAAGAGAATCTTCATGTTCCTTCACAGATGTCCTAAATCAACAACTATCACCACCGCCTGTTACTACTTCCACCCTGCCCTACCTTGAAAGAAACAAGCAAAGGCAATTGAGTTCACACCAAACATTGTCCTGCTAGCCGATTTGATCCTCTTTGAGTAGATAATGTGCATTGCATTTGAAAGATGTGATATTTAAGTGCCAAAGAAGACATTTCCTTCACCCAGAGTGCTTTCTGCTTCAGCACAATTTAAACAATCACTATGTCTTGGATCTGGGATATTTTCCAAAGGCCTCAATGTTAGAGCCCTTGGTCCTTGTTTGACACTGTTAGGTGTCAGTCATGGTTCTAGAGGGGGCTAAATTTCAGGAATCTTTTTTTAAAACATATTTTTTTATGGTTTATTTAACTTTATTTTATGTGCATTGGTGTGAAGGTGTCAGATCCCCTGCAACTGGATCTTCAGACAGTTGTGAGCTACCATGTGGGTGTTGGGAATTTAACTGGATCCTCTGGAAGAGCAGTCAGTACTCTTAACCACTGAGCCATCTCTCCAGCCCCCAATTTCAGGAATCTTTAAGAGATGGGGTCTAAGCCTGGTTGGTGGTGGCACACCCTTTTAATCCCAGCACTCGGGAGGCAGAGGTAGGAGGATCTCTTTGAGTTTGTAGGCCATCCTGGTATACAAAGGGAGTTCCAGGACAGCCAAGGCTTTTCAAAGAGAAATCCTGTCTTGAAAAACCAAAAGCAAGAAACAGAGATAAATAGATAGATGATAGATAGATAGATAGATAGATAGATAGATAGATAGATAGATAGATAGAAAGAAAAAGAGGGAGGGGGTCTAGTTAGAAGTCTTAGCTCTAAGGTGGTGGTGGTGGTAGGCTATGGGACACTGATCTCCTCTCTGTTTTCACACACAGCCCTCAAAAGAGCAGCTTCCTTGCCAAACTCTCCATCCATGATGTGCCCTCACAGACCTAAAGCACCAGGCTCACTTATGGCTTGAACTCCCCAGAGCTGAACCAAAATAAACAGTTACTCCTTATAAGTTGATTTATCTCAGGTTGGTTTTTTTTTTTTTATAGCAACCAAAAGCTGACTCACACAGAAAAGTAGATTAGAGTAAATGTAAGGCAGAACAAGAAGTTCCAGCTGCTACTCCTCTGACTGTTCTCTGCCATCTAATCTAGTCTAGGCTTTTACAGGGCTTTCAGTGGGCCCTAGGGCACCCATGCCTTCCTTCTATTGCTCCAGCTGACTAGCCACCATCTTCCCTAACATTTCAAAGGAGCTGAGGCCTGGAGAGGTGAAGGCACTTCCCAAGGTCACTAGGTGGTAAAACTAGAACTAAGATAGGACTCCTATATGCCAAACCTGTGTCAGAAAAATCAACTTAAAAAAGGTACTGTTTTTAATTGTTCAATGTACAAGCAAATAGAAGAACACTGAGAACAAAAATGTGTAGGTCAATGATCTGTTATAAACCAAACACCTATGTGTCTACTAACAGGAATCAAGCCAAATGCATTGCCATACCCTCCATTTGCCTCTTCACAAGGACCCCAGCTGTCACCTTTCCTGCTACCCCCAAGGTCATCATTATCTTTTCTCTTATGAAGCCATCATGATTTTACTGGCTAGCCTTTCATCTGTTAAAAACTGGAAGTAGTAGCTATATATAAACTTTACATGAATATTATCCCATATTACATGTTTATATCTTTTATTAAAGATTTTGCTTAAAAATCTTCTAGGGTTCGTGTCGATTATTCTGGGCAGCTGGTTCTTTAGTCTATGTAACTGTTTATGCATTTTGCGGTTGGTGGATATCTGGCTCGTCAGCGTGTGTTACAAACCCTATGCCCAGCATTCTAATGCAAGTCTTGGGCTGGCTGCCGTGGGGGATTGCTGAGTCATAATAGGGCTACTGACAGGTTTTCCATACTGATGTGCATTTTGAACAATGACCAGCCGCACGTGAAAACCCTTTTCCTGCAGTCCTGTGGGAATTTTATATTCTTAATCTTTCTCATTTTAATTTCCCCAGTGGGTGTGTAGTGGTATCTTGTTGTAGTTTCAACTTGCATTTTTCTCCAACACTGAGATGATGTGCTGTATCTTATGGCCTTTCAGATAGTGTCTGGATTGAACTGTCTCTGAGGTGTTTGGGATTCTTGTCCGTGTTTTCTTTTGGAAAAACTGCTCTTTTCTAAATTCTCATATATATGTATTTTCTTTAGCATGTATCTGATCGTACACAGAGGTCAGAGGACAACTTAGGGGAGCTGGGTCCTGGGGATTGAGTTCAGGTCATCAGGCTTGTTGGCAAGTGTCTTTGCCCAGTGAGCTGTGTCTCTAGCCTCCACACATATGAGATAGGGAAGGAGAGAGGAAGAGAGGGAGAAGGACACACGCGCACGTGCGCGCGCACACACACACACACACACACACACACGAGGGGGGGAAGGAGGGGAGAGAGAGAGAGAGAGAGAGAGAGAGAGAGAGAGAGAGAGAGAGAGAGAGAGAGCGCATAAGCCCTTCAGAAAGCAAGGGTCCTTTGCTAAGCCATCAGGGAGGAGCTTAGAGGCTTCAGATTTTTTGCTTCTCCCATTAAAGGAGAAAATGTACAGCTTCCTCTCTTTAGTGACATTGCGCTAGAAGAAGCGAAAGCATGTATACTGGGGACAAACAGTCTCTACAACAACTTAAGACTGGGCTCCGGTTCCGCATGTGGCAGAATGTACACAAAGCAGTAGGATGGAAGCTGGCCAGGTTTTCTCTCCCTAAGGAAAATAAGCTTACTAAACGTCTATCTGTCTCCTGCCCCGGCTTTTGAAGAAGGGAAAGGGCCCAACACATCTCTCTGCAGCCTTCCTCACTTAGTGAAACAGAGCAGTTATAGGCTGCTGTGGGAGGTAGACTGTCTTTCAGTGAAGCAAGGGCCCATGGGAAAGGAATGCTGTCCTCCTGCCCTTGAGTTTGCCTCTCAGTTCGCCCTGGGCAGCTCTACTGCTTGCATAATACGCATTATTGGATTTGCTCCATCCTTTTCCACACCTGCCACCTCGCTGGAGCACCGAGACCGGGAAACACCTTAGGTGACAGGCGCTGAGGTCCAGCTCGCTGAAGTGCCCCCTCCCCAACCCCTATTGTCAGACAATGCCATTTTCATGGGCACCAAGGTCCAGACTGCTCTTCCATCCCGTGGCCACTGAGTCTCTGTCTTGCATTTTCCCTGGAGGGAGGCAGTCAGGTGCTTCTGAGCAGAAAGGCCCTGACTGCATTATTTACCGGAGCAAACAGCATCAGCACAAAGCACCAGCCTGTAAGATCAGATCCGCTTTTGCATGATGCCGAGGACCCTTGGGGACTAGATCAGCTCGGTGCTGTCAGTTTAGAGGGAGAGCAGCACCAGCAATATGTATTCTTTTCCTCTGGCTCTTTTCCCTTCCTTCCATTTGGGAATCTTTAGGGGATGAAGGAGAAGGGAGAGAAACAGCCTGCATGGGTTTTGTTACTGCTCTGCCTCTTGAAGGGGAAGCCAGTGATCAGCAGCTCTGTTCATGGGGCTGGGTGAAGCCACCCACATCAGAGGTAAAGGCCATAGTACATCACCCAGCACCTACAGACAGCTTGCAGAAAGGGAGGAGACACTCCCCCTGGGATACAGCTCAGGACACAGGACCTCAGAAAAACACTATCGTCTGTCGTGTGAGACACAACTAGCCTTGAACTGGTGACTTCAGAATAATGCTGTAAACACAGACTGGGTTCATTCTCTGTCAGTTTTGATTTATAATACCAATACTATAGTTTTCTTAAGGTAAAGGATCCCAGTCACACCCTCACAGAAAACGATATCTAGATGAAATTGTTTAACTAAAGATCTTATACGTGTGTGGGTCTTGGGTGACCAGTGCCTGTCTGTCCCCAAGAACCCACTGACTCTTTGAATGTTGGAATGGAAAGCTGTCTTGGGGGTGACTGAGCTGCCCACATCCCATCTCAGGATCTCCCATATGGTATCTTAGTCTGTTTTCTATTGCTATAGCAAAATGCTTAATGCAAAGTAATTTATAATGAATGGCAGTTTATATAGCGTACTGTCCTGGAGACTGGAATGTTCAAGAGCATGGTTCTAATGTCTACTTGACATCCTGTGTGGGCTTTCTTGCTGTATTATACCCTGGCAGAAGACAACACGTGGCTAGACATGGTGCCAGTTTGGATGTCTATTCCTTTACTTAGCCACTAACGCCATCATGTAGGCTCTGCCTCCAAGACGTCATCTAATTCCAATCACTTCCTGAAGACTCCATCTCCAAATACCATTAACTCAGATTTGGGTATTAAGTTAAATCACCTGAACCCTTGGTGGGGGGCACATAGGCACTGTCAGTCCTCCCAGCACCCGGCTGACTCAGCACCGTCTTAGCTTCCTTCCTGTTTTACTCCATAAGGCTAACCTGTTGCCCTTCCTAACAGAGGTAAAATCTAATGGATAATTTCTGCTTCTCTAAGGTCTAACCTAGTGACTTCCTTCCTTCCTTCCTTCCTTCCTTCCTTCCTTCCTTCCTTCCTTCCTTCCTTCCTTCCTTCCTTCCTTCCTCTTTCCTCCTTCCTCCTTC
>NC_022012.1:21406034-21428821 GCF_000317375.1 Microtus ochrogaster
CTTCCTTCCTTCCTTCCTTCCTTCCTTCCTTCCTTCCTTCCTTCCTTCCTTCCTTCCTTCCTTCCTCTTTCCTCCTTCCTCCTTCTCTCTCTCTCTCTCTCTCTCTCTCTCTCTCTCTCTCTCTCTCTCTCTCTGGATTGGAGTTAATGCCTCAGTACATCTTCTATAGCCTAAAGTCAGACTTTTCTTCCCATCTAGTTGCACATGCAATACCTAGTCTTCACTGCCCCAAGTCCTTGCCTCTTTGAATCCACATCTTCCATAATCCTCATTCCCTAAATGCAGACCTCTGGATGACATCCGGGCATGTTCCTAAGTGCAGCAGGCAATGACTGAGTACAAGTCAGAAAGGGTCATGAATGGTTTTTCAATTTAGAGAACAGCCCCGTGGACTAATGGATCTGAATCTAGCATCTGAAAGCTAGAATACAGCACTGATGAAGTTAATGGGGCCCTGCTCGGTCCTGGCTCACTCTCTCACTGCGGTTTATCTAGCTGTATTGTGTAGCTATTGTCACAGAGGAAAGGGAATTATGAAAAGAAAGAATAAAACCAGGGTTTCCCTTACGTCAAACCAACATCTTTGCATTTTATATTTATTTAATAGCATGTCTTGGTGTCAGAACTCATGTTATCCAAGACATTTAACATCTCAACTGCCCCAGTTTGCAAAACTAGTAAATGGTGAAGCTATAATTCAACTCAGCTATTAATGATCTGACCCAGACTAGCTTGGGACTTGGTGTATGTTTCTTGTTACATCCCTGCCCAAGAGAAAAGGGTTTTGTTTATTCCTTCACAAGATGACTTGGGAAGATTTTAACCCAGGTAGTTGGAAAACACATGCACACATGTGCGCACATGCACACACACACACGCATGCACGCACACATATGCACATGCACACATATACACACATGCACACACACACGCTCATGCACACACACTCACATGCACACACACATGCACACATACATGCGTGCACACACACACACACACTGTGCAGTGGGAAATAGAATAACAAGACTTCACCAGCTTCTCTGCTGCATCCTTTGTGCCAGCAGGTGCTTGAGTGAGGCAGAGCGCTAGCTTCACACCTGCAGACAGCTCTGTCCTCCCGCGGGTAGGTGCTGGCAACTAGGTGACGATCCTGGAAGAGACCTCTGTGATAAAGCACGGCCTATTCCATGTGCTCCTTCAATAATAGCACGAGTGTGAGTATAATCCAGAAGTGTAAATTCCAGTTTGCTTACATCTCTGGTATGTTTCTTTTCAAATGTGACTTCCCAGCTCTTTCTCTCTTTTTTCTCTCTGCATGCCATAAAATATTTGCATATTTGAATGTCAGATTTTCCAAGTGCTGGAAGCAACAGGCTCTGGTATGTTCTTGAGTTATTTTGTATAGCAGCATCTGTCTCGTTTCAGCAGCCACCAGAGCTGTGAAGTGACCCAGGAGCAGCCTGGCAGGAAGAAAGAACGTGGGATCCATGGGAAGTTCCTTACAACGCAGAGCCAACGGAGGCCTTGGGGGGCCCTTCAGTTCATGGCAGCTTCAGGACATGTTTTCCACCAGTTGAGTTTTTTCAAAGGCAGATTAGCAAAGGAAACAAATACTGAGTGATGACTACAGAATGTATCTTTGGAACTTGCTAGACTAATTACTGAGGCTCCAAAATCACTTTAAAAGCAACACATTTTGTTTTGCAATATACATTCTTGTTGCCAAAATTTTTTTTTTTCTAATTTCAATCAGAATCTACCTCACACTGGAGAGTTGACTGTGGCAGAACTGGAGCTTGGTAGAGAATACTCTTATTAAAACATCATTGTTCAAAATACTCCTTGACGTTTCTGTATATAGAATGATGTCAAGAACATTCCCCTAGAAAATGTTCTCAGAGTTTTAAACAGCTTCCTCCTGAAATGATACCTTCTGGTTAAGTGAGTATAATAATAGATGTTTATTGTGTGCCAGGTAATATGTAGCTAAATTCTCACAACTCCCTTTAGAGGTGGGTGTTTGGGAGAACCTGACACCTCTCTAAAGCAAGTTACTATAGAGGGTGGACACTGGGTCTGAGTGGTGGTTTTTGTTTGGTACCTATGGCGTGCTTCATATCGCTACTATTTGTGAAGAGATGGTGACAACAAGCTCTCCTAACTCAGTGTCACAGTTAGGGTCGATTGTCAGCATGACAAAATCTAGAATCACCCAGGAGACCGGCCTCCAGGCATGTCTGTGGAAGACAACCTTGGTTGACAGGAGTGGGGGGACTCATCCCCTGTGGGTGACACCATTCCCTTGACTGGGACCCTGGGCTGTGTATTAGAGAAGGAGAGCTAGGCAGTAGTGTGCATCCAACTTTCTCTGCTTCCTGACTGTGTGTGTGATGTAACCAGCTGCTTCATTCTTCCTCTGCTTTGAGTTCCTTGCCACGGTGGACTGTACCCTTCAACTGTCAATCAGAACAAACCCTTTCTTCCTGACGTTGCTTTTCCCAGGACTCTTATCACAACAACAGGAAAAGAAGCTAAGATACCCAGTATTCTGATATTTGAATGTTCAGGCTCTGGTCTATGTACATGCTATATTTTTTAGGGAGCTTTCTGGTAATTTCCAGACAATATTTTTACCAGTTAATATTTGATAAAAAGAGGTGGGACTGCATCCTAAATACAGCAATGAGACTGTGTTGAGATTGTACCAACTGGAAGCATTTATTAATTTCACAAAATGTGTCCTATACTGATGTGTGTCAGGACAATTGTCGGGGACCTCATGATTGCAAACAGCACATCTTTATCCTTTACACTGAGGTGGTAGCAATTGTTTTTGAAATTTACGATGTGATACTGAACAATCTAAGCAAATACAAGTCTTTCAGGATCTACAACTCTTGTGGATATCTTCAGATAAATCCTTTGATCAATAGTTCTCTCAGATTCTAAACGGGGATCCTAGTTAATTTAGCCATACTGCTTTCATTCATTCATTCATTCATTCATTCATTCATTTTGTATCTATTATGTGCCAACGAGCATCATGTCAGTACGGTTCCTATTCTCACTGGGTCTAAATGAAGTGGCAGATATTGACAAATAAATACAATTGTGATTATTATGAATGCTAGCAGGATAGAATGAGGGCAACGGGAGGAAAATTTACAAAAACTTTGTCTCCTGGTAGGTTATCACTGTGAACCTGTATGCTATAGTCTGGATCTTAGTTGTCCCCTAAACGCACATGTGCTTGTTGCTTTGGGACAATCGCAGTTAAGATTTTTAAATGTGGTACTTAGTGGGATGACTTGGGCAGGTGGCAAAATACTCTTAAATGGTTTGAGCAAGCCTATTTCTTCCTCTCTAACACTCAGGTGTGGGATGAAGAGTCTTCCTCCGTCATGGGCTCCCAACATGATGTACCGTGGTGTGCAACAGGACCAACCGCACATGAACCGAAATCTCCAAACCCGTGAGCCAAAGGAACCTTTTATCTTTTGAAGTTGATTTATTGCTTATATCTGTTATAGAATGGGAAAGCTGACACACCATGCCTGGGCGAATGTGTGGTCAAAGACACATGGCTTTCTAAAGGTCAGCCCAAGGCTGTGGAATGCTGTCTGTCCCCTGGGTCCCACATGGTCATTATGGTCTTGAAATCAGAACAGTCATAATTTCCACATGAGAGTCTTGTGAGATTGGGCCCACGAATGGTCTCTCTTGAGGAATACAGACAGCTCACGAAGTGAGTAAGAGAGCCCATAAATGGCTCAGAGGCAGCTTCTGAGCAGCTCATAAGGCTGCGTGTGAGGCTCACATCCTCTGTGAGGGTGTCTATGTGGCTGTCACTGCAAGAAAACATGTTCTCCCACCATGGTGTGCTGCTGGTGAAGCTGACTCTAAATTGTCCACGTGCCTGTAAGTATCATACATGCTTTAGTAAGCTATTCTAATTAAACACACTAGCTTCCTGAGATAGACATGGGAGAGTTGATTATAATTTAAATTTGTGTGTGTGTGTGTGTGTGTGTGTGTGTGTGTGTGTATGGTGGTTGGAGCCTGTGAAGATCAGAGGACAGCTTGTGGGTGTGGATTCTTACCTTCTACCATGTGGATCCTGAATATGAAACTCAAGTCATAAGGTGTTGCTCTAAGTGCCTTTCCCGCTCTGAGCCATTTCGCTGGCCTGGTAAGTCACTCCTTTGGTCTTTCACCAGTATCCTATCTGGAGTACATAAGGGTTTATTTAGGTCTTTGCAAGAGAAGTTAATACAGTGTCTGTACTGGTTGTCTAGGCTGAGTGCTGGCTCCATCAAAGTGAATTTTCCTAATCTTTATGGGCTTCAATAAATGTACCAGACAGTGAACAGCAGGGAGGGGAGCTCTGGGAAAAAATAGATGACCAGCGAAGGCATGGGCAAAGAAAGAGCTGTAACACAAAATAGGTTCTCAAAGAGCCAGGCAAAGCAGATGATAATTGGTGCAGTCACCCAAGCATTGGGTTTCCACTTCAGAGCAGGCAGAAGCCATCAGAGACTTGGGCTGTCCATATCCTCATCTTTGCCTCTCTAGTGGTACCCGGATCCAACACTGGTCATTCCAGTACCTCATCCATAAACAGGAATCAGTAGCCTCTCTCTCAAGGCTTTAGACATTTCTTTTGCTTAACAATCAGACAGGGTGACGCGGCTAAGGTCGGTCTGAGAATTCTTTCTCCATGTTCTCTGAGCACAGAAGTAATAATAGCCAAGATTTATAGGGCATTTCCTAGAGCCCAACTTTGTAAGAGGCTGTCTTGTTTCTACACATCTAATCTGTGTGAGATTCTGGGTACAGGCTTTTACTGATTCCTGTTTCTGCAATGGCGAAGCTGAGGTATGAAGTTCCGTGTCGCGGTCTCATAGCTGGTGAGAGGAGGGAGGACGAAAAACCACAGGTGTGGGCCATTTCCAACACTCTCCATCAAGAACTGAACTTTGTGTTCAAAACAAGAACTGTCACACATGCTTCCTGGTTGCAGGATTTTGAGGGGAACTCACACTCCTATCGCTTGTTTCCCCCTACCACCTTGAACGGTAGTGTCTTGGAGACAGGGTGTCATTTCCGTCTTAACACTGGGGTTACCTACCCTTCTCATGTGGCTGCTGAAAATTTCCTTACGTGGGAATAGTATAGAAAACACAATTTTAAAAGAGCTGACACCTCCATTATATTTTAGTATCAGTCGGAAGGAACGCTGGTATTTAGAGACCTGCTGAGCTCATGTCGACAGCTCCACAGGTAAAGTCTGTCTTGAAAGGTATTCCTTCCAGCTTCAGGCTGGGTTTAGAAGTCTAAAGTGAGAGCCCTGGAGGTGAAGACATCTGGGCCACATCCCAGGTTCTTGGTACCTGCAGTTTGGTGTTTATCTGAACACGTGTGGCACTTTCCTCATCTGCCCAGATGATCCAAAGCCTGCCAGTCCCCGGATGACGATGCTATTTTCATGAGTGAAATGGAATAGGCCAGAGGGAAGAGCCAGCAGAGTGCTTGGTCTAAGTGTAGTTCTGCTGTGACCTTGAACCAATCAGGCTCCTAGGAACTCACCAGGTTGATGGGAGCATCAAAACAGAAGATTCGCGGATGAGCACTTAGCAAAGCTCAGGAGGCTCTCAAGGCAGGAAACAGTGTGATTTCTTAGGTTCCGCTTATGACCCAGCAGTTGCCTCTGCCCCTGGCTCAGAGTCACCAGCTGGAGGGGAAGAGTCCTCCATCAGGTTAATGTTGTCCCCAGAGGCACGAAGGATGGCAGACCTAGGAAGGGGTGTCTGTCTTACTTTTGTGTCTAAATTAAATGCTTTTCTGTGAAAGCTGTCATGAGGACGTCATTTCCTTCAGAAGTACAGTGAGGGAGATAGGAGCATACAGAGCCCAGATGGGGTAGAACTTGGGAGAACAGAACGAGTTTTGTTAAAAAGTGGGTGATATTTCATTAATGAAATGGCTAAAGGGCTGTGTCTGGTTTTCCTCTACATCTGGATTCTGCCTTCATTCCTTAACATACCTCAACTTCTAGAAATGCTAGCCCTTGCTAGCCCCGTCACAGCGTACCTTCCTATGTCCCACTTCTTTCTACATCAGGGTAGAGTGGTCTTGTCAATGGGAGGACAGAGACAGGAAGCACAGCTAGAGATTTTTTTGGCAGGGGGAGGGATTTGGGACCAGAAGCTGGTCCGAACAAGATTGTCTGTGTTGTTGTTGAGCGCATGCGAGCGCACACATGCTGGGAGAGATTCAGAAACCATCCCAGTGAGTTTAGTCCTTGATTGAGCACTGCTAGTCCAGAGTCCAGAGAACCCTTGCTCCTTGGAAACCAATCTGATCTATCACCTTAGAGGAACCCATGTAAGGGGATGGAGACGTATCTCAGCTGGTAGGATGCTTGCCTAGCCTGCCCAAAACCCCCAGATCAATCCCCATCACTAAGTAAACCAGGTGTGGTGGTGGTGACTATCTATAATTCTAGCACTTAGGAGTGTGAGTAGGAGAATCAGAAGTTCAAGATCATCCTGGATACCTATTATATTTGAGATCAACCTAGGACACAAAAGATCCTCTTTCAAAAACAGAGAGAAGAGGAGGAGCGTTGGTGATAAAGAAGAAACATGTGGTGGTATCATAGGTGGGTCCCCTCCAGCAGATCACTTTATCATGAAGACTTCATGATCTTCCAGGCTTCGGAACCAGAAGAAGCATGAAGGGCATTGCGCCATCTCATCTCTCGTCTGTGTTCCTGTGGCACCCTCATTCCTTCCACACATTTTTATAGTCTACCAGTGCAACTTCTCACCAAGCTATATCACATGGACAGGCCTGATGCCCCCCATCTCTAGAATATTCTTGGTTTGAAAGACTGCCAAGAACTTCTAGCTGGACCAGGGAACAGGTAGCCACTGCCAGCTCTTATATTTGGGTAAGTAAACAATATCTGCACCTTTTCCCTGTTACCTACTGCATGGGGGACTTGCTACCACTCTCTTTTCCTCTGTGGGAGGAAGGAAGCCTCCACCTACCATGTAGCAGCAGGTGTTTCCCAGGTTTCTCTCAGTGGCCTTCAAGGTAATGTGGTTGGTTGATGTGGGATTCCCCTCTGTATGCTGTGAATGCCATTGGTTAATAAAGAAGCTGCTTTGGGCCTATTGCAGTGCAGAATAGGGCAAGGCAGGAATTCCAAGCAGATAGAGGAGGACAGAGTATGAGGAGTCAGAGAGAAGCCATGTAGCCGCTGCAGGAGACAGACGCCAGACGCTGGATAGAATCTTACCAGTAGGCCACAACCATGTGGCAATACGCAGATTAATAGAAATGGGTTAATTTAAGATATAAGAGCTAGCTAAAAATATGCATAAGCTAATAGGCCAAGCAGTGTTTTAATTAATTCAGTTTCTGTGTGCTTACTTCAGGTCTGGGTGGCTGGAAAACAAACAAGCAGCCTCTGACAATAGAATGGTGCCCATACATTTGGGGTTGGTGCCTGCCACCCACTTCAGGCACAGGTGCTTGTGTACCCACTCAGGGTCAGGAGGAAAGTAGCTGAGACCATATCTACAGCTCAGTGCTCATATGGCCTGGGCAGGTGACAGGATCAGGTCTGCTAGGAGTGCACAGGCAGGAGAGCATGACAGATTCCCACCACCATACAGATGCTGCACACTGCTCTATGTGGCAGATTTAGCTCTTACTCAGATAAAAAGGGTTTGTATGCTGTACAGTGCTACCCAGAGTTGAGGTGGTGAGCATGGCTCCCATCCAGCACTGAACTGCCTCTGCCATATTTTGTTTTTGTTTCCACAGAGGATGAGAACGTGTGGATTCGTTCCAGACTAATGTGGTTTGATGGACCAAGATCCCCTGAAATGTCTCCACAAACCCCAAAATTACTTTGCCCAACAAAAAGCAGGAAGCAGTTTGGTGAGAACTACATTCAAATTCCCAAACATTGTTTATAAATGTTTGTTTACATTTAAAGGGGGATATGCTATAGAGATGGATACTTTGCATTGGTATAGATTTTGGTATATTGACACAAATTTAAGGTCAATTTTGTTATATGTATATTTCTACTCTTGATTAGGTATTGTGTTTGTTCAGCTCATTTAAAAATGTAATATATAATTAAGAAATACAGGTTGATAGATAGTCATCTATAATAGTCAAGTTTGTAGTCATGTTAGTTAGGTTTTTCTAGATATACAGAGATATATTTCAGAAGGATAGGTATTCTTCAAACCTTTCAAAGACTAACAAAATATGGTATTTAAAATGTTTTAAGAACTTAAGACTTTTCATGACAATGAGACGCAGCTGATCCTGGTATCACTAATCTACTTCAAGAGGATTATGAACATCAAAGAGGCTTTTTATGGAGTTTGTTATTCATTTGGGCAAGAAATTGCTCTTTCCTGGACTGCTTAATGTTGTGCTGTGTGAACTAGACATACAAGACACCCCCCCAAAATAACTGCTAAACTTGCCTAAAGATGAGATGATCTTTCAGTTCCTGCTTCATGAATGTCTGCCAGACATTCTACAGAATACATAAAAAAGTGACTGACAAACTACCAATATAGGTGAAACTGTCTTTAAAATTTCCTGTTTCATGGAAAAGTCTGCTGAATACTGTGGGCCTGTAGGCTGAAGATGAGTGCCCAATGTTACAAAAAAATAAGTTTGGGTGACTGTCCAGGCAGTAAGATGTCTCTGTCAATTCTAGAGTTTTAGAAGTTGCTTGCAATGTACTTCCTGTTTACTTAGGAAATATTATATCCTTCTAGAGTTTTTTATGAAGTTAAAAAATAGTTATAATTATAGCTTTCCTTAGTTATAATTAAAATAAAATAGGTAGAAATATTGTAACTGTAAATCTTACTTAGTAATTGTTTTTATATGTAATAACTTTACTATGTTAAAGTTAGAGAATTCCTTTTTATGTAAACAGAAAAGGGAAGGTGATGTGGGATTCCCCTCTGTATGCTGTGAATGCCATTGGTAATAAAGAAGCAACTTTGGGCCTATAGCAGCACAGAATAGGGAAGGTGAGAATTCCAAGCAGATAGAGAAGGAGAGAGTATGTGGAGTCAGAGAGAAGTCATTTAGCTGCCACAGGAGACAGAAACCGGACACTGGGCAAAACCTTACTGGTAGGCCAAAACCACGTGGCAATACACAGATTAATAAAAACAGGTCAATTTAAGATATAAGAGCTAGCTAGATATATGCATAAGCTAATAGGTCAAGCAATGTTTTAATTAATACAGTTTCTGCGTCCTTATTTTGGGTCTGGGTGGTTGAGAAAGAAACAAGCAGCCTCTGACAACAGTTGGTGAAAACAGTGAGTTGGTTGCAGAGCTGACAGTGGAAATGGGTGTTCTTGTCTTTTTCCCAAAGACCACGAAGTCCTCTGACACTTTGCAAGCATCTCCACCAGGGCAATCTCTAGGGAGAGACTAAGTGACTTTCTTGATCTCCCATCCCCAAGGCTGGTGTCTACAATCTCTGCTCTTCAGACTTTGACCATGGGTCTGCAGAGCCTTGCCTTCTCCCTTAGTGTTGTGCACCCGGGACTTGAGCTTCCCCATCTGCTCATCAGGTGTCCCATCTGTTGCTGCTGCCACCTTTTCTGGTCCCTTCTTCAGTGCTGGCAACATAACAGCAGTCTCGACCTTTGAAAAGAGGTTTCAATCTGGCATTTAGAGATCCCAGTCAGCAGCAAATGGTCTGAAAAAAAAAAACTCTAATTATACATTTTTCAGAGCTCCCAAGGGCTCTGAAATTGTCTGAGACATTGTTTAAAGTCTCTTATTAGGACTTATATCAGTTGGAGACAGGTCACAAGAAGGGTGCAGGCAGATGACTTGGCTTTACCTCAGAGGTACTTCTCTTGGAGTTTCGGAGTAGAAACTTGAACTTGACTGAAAATTAGCCATCATGTTATAACTCATTCATTCATAATATGTGTAAACATCTAGATACAGGTGCCTTTTCTATCTGAGGCCACTCTTCAAAATTTTGTCTATCTATCTATCTATCTATCTATCTATCTATCTATCTATCTATCTATCTATCTATCTATCTATCTATCGTTTTTTGAGACAGGCTTTCACTGTGTACCCCTGGCTGTCCTAGAACAACTCACTCTGTAGATCAGGTTGGCCTCGAACTCATAGAGATCCACCTGTCTCTGCCTTGTGAGTGATAGGATTGAAGGTGTGTACCACCACTGCCTGGATCACTGTTTTGTTGTTGTTTGTTTTTTAGTAGCCTCCTGAGGTGCTGTCTTGAAGCCATCCACAGGTTGCGTGTTCTAAACACAACGCACAGACAACACCAACTGGGAACTCTGCTTTTACACAAACCAGGAGACTTCTCGTTCCTAGTGGCACACAATGGGACAAATAGGGAGAAGATGTCGTGAGGCAGAGGGACAGTTATGCTGAAAGGCCCAGGAGGAAACAGGAAACAGAATGAAGTGGCATTCACTGCTGCGGTTCCACATGTGAGAAATGCTGGCTTCTGGAGCTAGGAGCGTGGAGAGTACTTCCCACCTTTGTTCTTCATGATAAACCTCTACCTGACGCCTTCATCTGCCCTACGCAGAAGGGCTCTGCAATGTTTAGCAGACCCAGGTCCTGCAAAACAGCACTGAGTCAACATCTGGGAGATCACAGGTGTACCCTGAAGCGGAGATGAGGAAGGAGGACAGGAAGAAGATGGGTTAGAAGAACCTCCTTGACTCCTTTACATCCTCTTTCTCCTCCCTCCCAGTTTGCATGCTCATCTGTTCATTCATTTAGTAACTTAGTGCACAAGCGAGGGACAGTGGGAAAGGTTCTTCCCCCGTGGAGTTTCATTGTCAGAAGGAAAGATGGGTAATATATAAATAACTGAACTGTCAAGTAGAAATGAAGGAAATGGGTGGGATGAGGGTTTGTGTGTGTGTGAGCATGCTTGCATTTAAGGTGGCTTCTCTTAAGGGCTTCCTGGACTTTTAGAATGCATTTTAGTAGAGATCAGAATGAAATGGGGGCTGGCCAGATGGCTATTGCACAAAGACCCTACCACTAAGCTATAGTCTCCGCCCTACTTTTCTCTTTTAAACTTTTATTTTATTTATTATTACTGCATGTGCGTGACTGCAGGCAGTGCATCTAGCAAGAGTTGCTTACGGAGGTCGGAGGACATCTTTTGGAAGTTAGTTCTCTTCTTCCACCATGGAGGTGGGGGTGGAAATGAGGTCCTCAGGTGTGTGCTGACACCACTTTTGCCTGCTGAGCCCTCTTCTTAAAGAGCCAGACTGGAGTTATGAGTTCATCCTCCAGGAGTCTTGGAGCAGAGACATGAGCTCTCACTCCCCACACTGTCTTATCTGGGATGTTTGGATAAGATCTCCCTCCAGAGTGAGGACAAATTTGTTCTGGTCCAACATAATAATAATAACAGCGTCTCTCCTGGGCCAATGTCAGGTAAGCTAACTACCCATTCAGTTTAAGGATCTGCATTTCCTGTGCCTCCCAGTCAGTGAAGCCTGGCCTTTTCCCCTTCTCTCATAGGTACTGGGCTTTAAGAAACATTGATTTTGGCCACTGCTCTTGTTTCTGACCTGGAAGTCATGAATGTTGCCAGCATCCATAATACTAAAGCCATGATTGGTTCCATGCTAGCTCATAGTTGAAGTAAAACCTAGACTTTTCAAGATGCTTAACTGGAGACTTCCATGTTTATGGCAGGTTTTTATTTTATTACTACTATTATTGTTGTTGTTGTTTATTTTTCTAGACAGGGTTTCTTTTTGTAGCCCTGGTTGTCCTGGAACTAGCTCTGTAGACCAAGGTTGCCTTGAACTCACAGAGATCCACCTGCCTCTGCTTCCTAAGTGCTGGGATTAAGGCTGCACCACCACTGCAGGTTCTTGATGCTATGGTTTTTTTTTATTTTCTTTATGTTTATTTTATGGCAGGTTCTTTAACTGCCCTGGTACCATCTTTTTTTTTTTTTCATGCAATATATTTTGATCACAGTTTCCCTTCCCAATTCTGCCCAGATCCTCCCCTCCCCACCTACCCAACCCCATGCCTTTTTCTTTCTTTCTTCCTTCCTTCTTTTCTTCCTTTCTTCCTCTATTTCTCTTTTTTAGATAACAAACAAGGAAACAAAAAAGAAAACCAAAGAAACCAGAATTAAACAAAACAAGAACCCAAAACAAACACAACAAAGAAAAAAACCCAAGAAACACACAACGCACAAATCATAAAAATACAAAGTCAGAAACCATAAAATATACAAGCAAAAGACCAATAAAAAAATGTTCAAACGAACAATATGAGACAAAAACGTCTACAAAAATATTATGGGTTTGTTTTATGTTCACTATCTCCTGCTAAGCATGGGGCCTGCCCTTAAGTGTGGTTAATATATCCAGTGAGACTCCATTGGAGAAAATTCAAGAGTCCTTTGCAACTGCTACTGTATTTAATGCTGCATGTTCAAAACTAAAGCCACCACCCTCATTCCCATTGCCCCCTTCTATGACAACATTCATATTTCCATCAAAGATACTTTGTTGCATTGAAGGAAGCTGTATCCTTCAGTCTCACTCCTTACCATGTCAAATGTCAAACTCAGCCGTAACTTTCAAGATGTCAGCCACATCCCCTACTTTCTCAGGCCACACAAAGTCTACGATGTGCTCAAGTCTATAGTGTGTCCTGTTTAGCCCACCAAACTGACCAGGCTCTAGGTTACTCTCCCTACTCAGTTCTTTAGACCACATACCTTGTATTCTTTATGAATCTTTCCTTTTAAAAACTTTCATTTTAGGGCTGATGAAATGGCTCAGTGAGTGAAAGAGCTTGTTACCTGGTTATGTAAGCCTGGTTATCTAACCCAAGTTCAATTCCTGGATCCTGCATGATGGAAGGAGGGAACTTGACTGTGCTGGTTGTCTTCTGAGCTCCATACACATGTGCATGCTCACAAACACACACATGCATACACACACACACACACACATACATATATATGCATACACATTCACACACATATACACCCAAAATAAAAATAAATACATGTAAAAATGAACAAAAACAAAACATGTAAGTCAAATAAAAGCATATAATATCAGAAAATGTAGCTTTAATCTACAGTGTAATTTACTTGTGTTATTAGGGTATACTGATTTGCACTTGTAAATTACATCATAACATAGTAAAACAATAGGAGTTTGACAACTTTAAAAAATTTAGTTGTATTTAGATATTTTATGTATATGCATGTTTTGCTCAATTTTATATCTGTGTGTGTGCCTGCTGCCCACAGAGGCCAGCATAGGGCATTAATTCCTTTGGAACTGCTGTTATAGACAGTTGTGAGCTACTATGTGGGTGCTGGGAGTAGACCCAGAATTTTCTGCAAGAACAAGTACTCTTAACTGCTGAACCATCTCTCTAAGCAAGCCCTTGACAATCTTGTAGAAACCTATAAATTATTCAGTACGCAGAACAATGTCTACCTGTAGAAGACGATTATACAGTCAAGCCCTGCATCTGTACCTGCAAATTCATCTATCTATAGCTAGAGAGATTCTCCTGTATGGAATATGTACTTGTTATTATTCTCTAAACAATGTGGTGTAACAACTGCTTTTATAGTGTGTGTGTGTGTGTGTGTGTGTGTGTGTGTGTGAGTGTGTGTGTGTAGTTGTGTTTAGAGACCATTGAGTTAGTTACCTCCAAATGCCATACCTTTTTATAAAAAAGGCTCCAGCATGGGTGGCTTTTGGCACCACAGGATTCTTGCAGTCAGTTCCCCATGGATACTGAGGATGGCTGTTTATGGTTTCTCATTGTGCCTTTTGCCCCTTTTATTTTGAGAATTCTCTTTGGATAATTTCAGCTGCGTGTCATCAAATCTAAGACGAAAACAATAGTTTTCACACTTTGCAGGGTTTAATGATCAGATTAGCATCCCTAAGGGGAGGGATGATGGTGGTCCCCTCACTCAGAGGGAACCAGGGCAAGGATGCAGCTTCCTGAGAAGGCAATCAGCCGGGACTAACATCTGGAGACCCTTCCCACCTGGAGTGCTCTCTTCCAGAAAGAATGTCATATAGGTGTGCCTTGCAACTCTAAAACAACAACCTTTGTTTCCACTCTACTCTTGCTCCCATTTCCCCCGGTGTCTGATCTCTTAGTGTCATGAGACACTGCTGTGGCAATATTGAGACTTTACCCCCCCCACACACACACACAGTTGCTTATTAATAATGGCACTCACAGTTTAAACAAACAGTTTCTGGAGATGATGTCAGAATTAAAGGCAAGGGAGCGAGCAATGTGGCCCAGTGGTAGACAATGTGCTTAACATCTGCATAATACTAGGCTCAACCCCTGTGCTAAAAGATGGTATAAAACAAAAGAAAGATAAAGTAGAAAATAAAAGCAAGGAATAGATACCACATGTTGAAGCAAAAAGGGTTCTTTCATGTGGACCTGGTTGGCCTGTCACTGACATTTCCGACTGTATTTTCTTTTTAGGCTTCTGTGGTTTCACTGTGCTTTGCAGACAGCTGTAGAACTCAGTTTCCAGATGTGCCATCAGATAAAAGACTTGCTGCTGAGATCCAGAGTCTGGGGTGACCATAGAGCCAGTGTGCTGGCTAGTTTTTATTAACTTGACATAAACTAGAGACACCTAGAAAGAAGGGATTTCAGCAGAGGAATTGCCTCTGTCATATTGACCTGTGGGACATTGTCTTGATTGATGTGAGAGGGTCTAGCCCACTCTGGGCAGTGATACCCCTGGCTATGTGGTCCTGAGTTGTAGAAGAAAGCCCACTGAGCCATGGAAACTCAGCTAGTAAGCAGCATTCCCCTATGCCTCTTGCCTCCAGGTTCGTGTCTTGAGTTCCTGCCTTGGTTTTCCTCTATGATGAACTGTAATTTGTAAGCACCTTTTCCTCCAAGTTGCTTCTGGTTAGTGTTTTATTCACAGTAACAGAGAAGCAAACTGGGACAGCCAGTAAGGAGATGATGTCTGGGATCAAGCTGAACATCAGTTCATTTGGGAAGCACTCTTCTTTGCCAAATCCTGGCATGAGGCTGGTCAGCCCATCCGAAGCTAAGAGAGGCTGGTTCTGGAACCTTGCTTGTGGAGAGGGGTACGGGAGGGAAGGAGGGAGAGAAAGAGAGCAAGCTGGAGAGCATGCTCTGTTTAGTTGGACTGAGAGGTAGAACAGACCCAATTGCTCTGGAATGAAAATCGTGGCAGACTGGGGCTGGTGGGTCCTGTCAGGAGATAGGTGCCTGCTGTGGTTACCAGCACAGTATCAGTCCGAGTTCTGGAGACAAGTAGGGTCCAAGGGGGACAGGATTCAGCCCCAGCGGAAAGAACTGGTGACATAGGAGCAGATGGAGAACTGTTTCTGCTGTGAAGGCTGGAGGTGGGGAGCAGCCTCTAGCCCTGCTATCAACAGAGGCAGGGCCTGTCATAGAACGCTGCTCACTGCTCCTTCCCAGGAACGCCAGGCCTGAGGTGGCTTTGATAACTGCATCCTAGAGCTATCTTCTCCCCTAAAGTGGGTGTGGAGATTATTCAGCTTTGCATTTTTGCTGCCCAGAACAGCACCAGGCACAGTATAGAGCTCCTTGATTTAGGTTTAAAGCACAATCGAAGGGGTTTCCTCTGGGAATACAGAAATGACAACACGATGCTGATCTTCGTGGGGTTTACATTCTAATAATGAAGAAGAAAGCAACGAACACGCCTTTTCTGGAGAATTGGATGCTCCGTAGAAGGTAAAAGGGATGGATGAATTGATTCTGTGATGGAGGACCACTTTGAAGTGAGTTGGTCAGGGGATGCTATTGGACCTGAGATCTGATCGCCAAGAAAGAACCAAATGCCAAACTTAACCATTAGGGGCAGAGGGATGGGAAAGACTTTCCCAAGTAGTAAATGCAAAACCCCAGGCAGCAAGTACTCCAGGAGAAAAAGCAAAGGGATTAGGATTGCAGTGTGACTCTGGGAGAGCCATGGCAAGAGTGGAGGGCTGAACGTGGAGAAGGTGGCAGAGGCTCCAGTCACACCATTTTAACGGAGCCCTGCTGGCATTTTGGGTGAGACAGGCATGGATATTAGGTAACATTTAAGCATCTTCAGCCCTCGCCTACTAAATGTTACTAGCACCTCCTCTCCCAATTCATCCTGACAACCAAGACCATTTCCATTCCCACACAGTGCCTCGCGAGGACCCCTGGAAAATCACTGTATTAGTCATGGCTCTCTAGAGAAATAGAACCAACACTGTGTGTATATGCTTACAGGACACACACACACACACACACACACTCACCCCCACAGGGTCACAGCTTCCATGGTTTGACTTTATAATGGTGCAAAAGCCATATGCATTTAGTAGAACTGTGCTTAGAATTCTGAATTTTAATCTTTTCCAGGGCTAGTGGCATGCAGTAGAATACTCTCTTGAGATAGCGCCTAGTCGGCCTCAGCTGTGGGAGCACTGCTGCTGAGCTACAGTGTGGAGCAGGTTAGGTGTGTTAAATGTATTTTCAACATACTGCTTTTTACCTTATAATATATTTATGAGACATAGCCTATCTTAAGTTGAGAAACCCCCACATACCGTGTGTGTCTGAAGGTATTTATTAGCAGGATGAGACATCCAAAGATTTGCAGCCCGTGAGCTGCAGAGCCATTGGATTAGTTCCCATCTGAAGGTCAATGGTGGGCAAGCCGGAGACTCAGAAATGGCTGCTGTTTCATTTCAAGTGTGAACACAGGAAAGAGCCTGTGTCTTGATCTGAAGAAAGTCAGGCAGAAGGAATTCTTTTCTATTTAGTGAGAGGCAGCCTGGTTGCTTTGTCCAGTCTTCAGGAAGCTAACCACACTGGGGAAATGTAGTCTCCTATACCCAGCCTGCCAGCTCAAACAGAAAACAACTAGAGATGTTGCAAGACTCATGAAGAACAATGCTTGGCCAAATGCAAGTTTTTTTAAAAAATCATTACACTTATTGATTTAGTGTGTGTGTGTGTGTGTGTGTGTGTGTGTGTGTGAGCACACACACTCACGTGCCACACTGTTAAGTGTCGAGATCAGAGGACAGCTTACAGAGGCAGGTTCTTTCCTTCCACCATGTCTGTTCCAGGGACTAAGCTCCTTTCGTCATGGTTGGGCTACAAGCGATTTTACCCTGTAAGCCACACTACTAACCCCAAGTCAATCAAGTTTAAGCGTAAATTTAACCATCATGATTGCGGGAGGCCTTAATTTCCCTCCTATGGGGTTGAGCTTTGGAGTAAGCTGGGAGTGACTCAGTTGAACTCTTGGCGGAAGGTAGAAGACAGTCCTTGATTATCAAAACTCCTTTCATCTCAGCTTTATCACGGCCAGTTTGGGAATAACATTCTAACATTATCTTAGAATCTATAGCTGCTGTTCTCTTTGCAAAGCTGACAGTTGTCACAAACAAGGACCAATTTCATCTCCATGGCTATCTCGCAGGTAGCTAAGTAGGTGCCATGATTACTATTCTAGAGAAGAGAGAAACTACTTGGAAAGGTAGAGAGATTCACTGAGGTTATCCTCATGGCTGTGAGAAAAGAGGGTAGAATTAACTGGGGTTCCTAGTTGGTGGGGATCTTGCAGTAGAGAACACCCGACCACTGAAGGTGAACAGAGCCGTAGCAGGTGGGACAGTACAGCATGAACTGCAGGCAGGTGAAACTCAAGGACATTGGGTGCCGCCTGGCTACAGTAAGACAGCAGAGCTGTCACTTAACAAGGAGATGGTGTGGCTGACAGAGCCTGCTGCGAGTGGCAGCTGGGGTCAGGGTGACTCAGAGGGATCCAAGACCCAGTGCTGGCAGGGAGACAGCCAGACGGTGGGTTGGGAGTGGTACAATCTGTCACCAAGTCAGGGGCAGGCTTTGACTCAGTGGGGAGGCTGAAGTGGCGCACAAAGCAGACATCCCCATCTCTTCAGCTTTTGCCTAGAGACCCGGCAGGCTTCTGCCTGAGCCTGCTCTCCTGCTAGGTTGCCTGGGCTGTCTGTTATTGATGAAGTCAAGCGGGCTGTAGTCTGTGCATCTCTTGCTGAAGCAATCCATTAGCTAGGATCTGAACAGTTCACACCGGAATTCCTAGGACCTACTGCTATGCCCAGGAAATGAAGACCCCTGGCGTGTTTCATTGCAAAGGGAACAATACCCACCTTGAGGATGGACAAGTGTTTCCATGGTGTTCACTGTGGTTATATTATACAACTGTGGAGGTAGTCACTGTGCACTTAGGATTTTCAGGAGGCCAAAGATAACGTCTGGTGGAGACACAGGTGGAAGGGACAAGGCTGCTCTCAGGGCCAGAGAGCAGAGAGGGCAGCCAGGTCCAACCTGTGGTGTGGTGAGGTGAGATACCAAGGCAACAGAGTTGAGAGCAGTGGCTTTGCAATATAACCCATCTTCTTTCAAGAAAACATAGTTAAATTAGGTGTGGTAACACGTGACAGTAATCCCAGCATGTGAGAGACTGAGGCAGGAGGATTGTGAGATTGAGGCCAGTCTGGGCCACATAGCAGGACTGTGTCCAAAAAAACAAAACAATCAATCAACCAAACAAGAAAGCATAAACAGGGTCTCTGAAAATGATAGAAATGACAGTTCATTTTTTTTTGTAGAAAACGTTCTGAGGGCTTTGGAGTCAAGCCTAGACTGAAGCCAGGATCCTGTGCGATCTGTGCCAACCATATGAGCCCATAGGCTTCCTGGGGACAGTATGCCGGCAGGGTAGTTCCTCTCTGCTCTCCCCGCTTATTCCCATCCCAGGGTCTCCCTCGCTCTCCTCTGAGCTTCTGCATCAACCCCTCACGTATCCCCGATTTTCTCATCACAGACGGCATCCTGGTTTTCTACTTTCACTGCCTCACATCCTGGGTGTTTACTCTTCTGGCCGCCCTGGCTGCTCAGATAGCATTGGCCCACCTTCCTCCTACTCATCTCAGAGGCACTCACATTCGGGTTATGACTAACTTCGGACTCTTTGGGGTTGCGGGAGAGTGTTTACTGTTGGATAGATGCTTCACTTTTAAATACTTAGAAGGAGAGGTTGCAGAAAAGCTATATCGTATCTGAGTTATGATGGCAGTCCATTTTGTGAAGGCTCATGATTCAAGATGGAAGGCTTACCATGCCTTTGAAAGAAACTGAGAGATGAAAGGAGACAGAGACCCACATTGGAGTACCGGACAGAAATCTCAAGGTCCAAATCAGGAGCAGAAGGAGGGGGAGCACGAGCAAGGAACTCAGGACCGCGAGGGGTACACCCACACACTGAGACAATGGGGATGTTCTTTCGGGAATTCACCAAGGCCAGCTGGCCTGAGTCTGAAAAAGCATGGGATAAAACCGGACTTGCTGAACATAGCGGACAATGAGGACTACTGAGAACTCAAGAACAATGGCAATGGGTTTTTGATCCTACTGCACGTGCTGGCTTTGGGGGGCCTGGGCAGTTTGGATGCTCAACTTACTAAACCTGGATGGAGGTGGGCGGTCCTTGGACTTCCCACAGGTCAGGGAACCCTGATGGCTCTTCAAGCTGATGAGGGAGAGGGACTTGATTGGGGGAGGGGGAGGGAAATGGGAGGTGGTGGCAGGGAGGAGGCAGAAATCCTCAATAAATAAATAAATTTAAAAAAAAAGAAAGAAACTGAGAGCAGAAACAGGGGGGAATACATGTGTGTATACATATTTGCACGTACATATGTGTGTGCATATATGTACCCACAGTTTATAGAGGGTTCTACATGGACTTCAACATCAATTTTTGAGTAATTTTCTGCAATAAGATAAATAGTCCCCCTTTAAAGCAAGAATAGAATTTTATTTTACTTTGTGTTCCATTATGTCTTCAGTGACCTAGACAAGGCCTGCTCATACTGAAGAGGCATCTACCTTCCTGAATCCACTAACTCACTGCTAGTCTCAACCAGAAACACCTTCCATTTTCCAAGACCAGGGTGTAGGGTCTCAGTCCCCTTTTTATGTGAGGGAGACCCATCCTTGTAAGCTGTCCTTGCAAAACCATCACTATCAAAAGGGTTGGTACAGGGCCTGGCAATGGCAGCAGTATCCACCTTCATCCTGCTCCTCTTTGGGAATCCTCAGGCTTGCAGACTTCCCTGGGGAAGCAGCTGCCTATTGCTGGAGACACAGCCTGTTCTGCGAAGTAGGTGTATTAATTGTATGCACCACTCATCAGGGGGTACTTAAGATTAGTTCCCTCAATTCTCATGCTCAGATTTTTTTTTGTCTTATCTGTTTATTTGAGATGGGTGTTCTCCTTATAGCTTCGGTTAGCCTGGAACTGGCTATGTGGACCAGGCTGGCCTTATACTAATGGAGATCCTCCTGTCTCTGCTACCAAACATTCTCATAAACTGCATGGCAAGTAAGGAAACCAGCGTGTCTTGCGTTTTTGATGATGGGAAAACCTGACAGCCTGAGCCTCTTGATCCAGGAAGTATAAGAGAAGCAGGGAACAGGACACCTTGGGCCCTCTGCACATGGAGGTCTCCTTACCCCCACTCCTGACGAGTGTCACTAGCTCAGTCTGATGTAGCAGCTGATGTGAGGAGAGACTGGAGAGGAAGGATGCAAAAAGGGCATAAGGACTTTGAATATTCATGATGCTAATTAAGCAAAAGCTAATTGGAAAATGTTAAATTTTATTAAGACTTCAGACTTATATCATTGTAGCAGGCACCAACATAATAACAATCTAATGGACACTCTGGGCTCTTTCCAGAGCATCTTTCTTCTCTCCCTAGTTGCTAATGTGCAGGAAAAAAGCAAGCCAGTGAGTAAAGGGGCCAACGGGAGCTAGCACTGTAAGCCAGTATATATACAGCCCAGAAGTAGAGTTTGTTCAATCCCTGTGAGGACTGGAAAGTCCTGTTAACTAATTTGTGCTTGAGGATTTTTAAGGTTCTTCTTCTTCTTCTTCTTCTTCTTCTTCTTCTTCTTCTTCTTCTTCTTCTTCTTCTTCTTCTTCTTCTTCTTCTTCTTCTCTTCCTCCTTCTTCCCCCTCCCCCTTCTCCTCCTCATCCTTCTTCTTCCTCTTCTTCTTCTTCTTTTAACATTAACTATAGTCCTTTGGTCCTTAGGAAAGAAAGCAGAGGGCCAAAGGAGGAGGAATAAGTTCCCCAAGATGGAAGACCTCATTAGAAGCAGAAGGAGGAATTTGAATTCAGACTTACTGCCCCTGTCTGAGACATTTCCCAAGCCACTAGATTTCCAGCCCTGGAGAAGTGAAAGGCTCAGGCTAGAAAATGAAGGCTTTCTAATTGTATGAACATCCATTTTTATGTTCCCACCAGGCAGCAGTACCTTGCTCCACTCTAAGTGAAGTAAGAGATAGGAGGAAAACATCCGTTATTTGCCCTCCACGCTTCCCCTGGCTGCCTCTCACCCCACCACGGCTGGAATATGTGGTACTGGCTGTAATTTAGGCTTAGTTTGGAGGATTTCCCAGTAGTGCCTGCAGCTCCGTAATGCAGGCTGTCAAAATGATGCAGAATTGTGCTCTGCCAGCTGCCCGGCTGACTTCATTCAGATACATCTAATGCGACAATTTTGTCAAAGCTTGTTTGAAGGAGTTGTTTTGACTGGGGGTTAATGTGGCCTTCTTAATCAGCCAATTGCTGCATCTGATTCCTCCACACCGGCAACCAGATGATGAAGTTTCTCTGCGGTTTAAGTTTGGCCTGGTCTCCTCTGGGCCAAGGGTGACCCAGCCCATTGGTGGACAGTGGCTTCTCTGTTCTTGGCTGGCTGTGGTAATGACAATGTTAGGTAGATGGTCAGGCCCCGAGGCTCAGGAGCTGAGCAGAGAAAGGCAAGCCTGAAGTGGGGAGGACACAAAAGAAAGCAACTCAGGGGTTTTATGCTAACAAAAGTATTGTGATCTCAGAAGGGCTTGCCAAGATTAAGCTCCATCAGAAGACACTTTGGGAACTCCAGAGTGCAGTGAGCCTGCAAGAGTGAATGTTCTGAAGCGGTGCCTTGTCAGGAGCCTTGAGAATTCCCAGGCCTGGTCAAGCTACCTTATCTGAGCTCTGATTGGTCCATCTGACAATGAGAACACTAATCCTTGGAGGTAATTGTGAAGATTAAACACAATGTCCGTAGATGGAGATGCCTAGTCTATGACAGTTGCTTCTTCCTCTCCCGTTTGTGGTTGCTTCCAAGCAGGACAGGATACAAAGCAAGACAGCAATGTCTATCAGGAAGTGGTCCACACAGTCTTGCATGGGCCACTTGCTTCCCCTCCTGTTCAATGGATCATTTATAAAAACCCCTACTTGATTTTTAAGATCAGTGTAAACGGGAGTTGGAGTAGATTATTTCATATATGGCCATGTACCACTTACTGATGGGGACAGCTGTGCTGTTAAGTGATTCTGTCATTTGGCACACTGGCACAACTAGATGGCATCAGTTACTAGCATGGTCTCCTGATTCAATCATAAGAGATAGTAAGCATGAGATTCATGGGGATAATACTGGTATTGATATACCATTTTACTGTGAAATTTTAAAAAAATAACAATGGGAAGTATAGCACAGGGGGGCTAGAGAGGAAGAGGTGGAGGAAGAGAGAGATAGAGAGATAGAAAATAACCCCTGGTTTCTACCTTTGACCTTTGCACTTGTGCACATGCACACACACACAAC
>NC_022012.1:21429171-21456605 GCF_000317375.1 Microtus ochrogaster
CTTTGCACTTGTGCACATGCACACACACACAACTCACCACAACATGTTTGTACACACATACCCTCCCACCAAAAAATACACAAAGTATCATAAGTAAATACCTAAGCCAGCAACATAGCTGTTTATTATCATTGTCGAGCGTTACTTGCTACAAACAATTGTGTGCGTTATACGGTTTTGTTTTATTCTGTTTTCTCAGATAAGGTCCTACAATGGAGCCCAGGCCTGGCCATGAACTCTGGATTCTCCTGCCTCAGCCACCTGTGTGCTGGGATTCCAGGTGTACGTCACCGTTTTCAGTCTCACGCTCTGATTTTCTACAGCTGGCTATGCACTAACATCCTAAGTGTGTGAGGAATATCTTGCACATGACATTATGACAGCTACATCACTAGGCAAGGGGAGATGATCTTTACTCTGTTATAATTGTATGCACTCAACCTTGTATTATGTGCATACATTGTATACCTTGTATTATGAGGTCCTGGATTAGCTAACGTGCAACTGTATATAAGGCTCTCATATATACCTTGATGACTGCTGTGTGCCTTTTTCTGGGGTGACATGAACACAAACAACTAGTCACCCCAGGTAGGGGACTGATGAAAGACCAAGGAAATCTTCCTGCCCAAGCGTAGTTGGTGGACTAATGAATTTATTGGGGTTACTTTTAGGGACGTGAGCATTTCATAGGTGCCTGCATCCTGGAAAGGGCCGACCTCAAAGTGGTGATGACTCATAAAAACTGCATTCCTGCTCCCAGCTCAACTTGCAGGCAGCTCCCCTGCAACACCTCCTCCCCAGCAACAGTTTACTGCTTTGGTAATGTGGGGTGTGGGGTATGGGGGGGGCAGTGTGAATCAACAATGGATCTTGTAAGCTTCATTGGCTTCCTGGATCCTACTTGCATCCAAACCCCTCCCTCCAGGAGAAAGTGTTTTGATTTGGAAGAAAGAAGCAGACAATATGCCTATTATATAGTGTGCTAAACTTATCCTACTTGATGTTTAACCGAGACTCGTACCTTCTGTGATTTGGATTAATTGATGTCAATATTGGAGTCTGTATTCTGAGGGAAACAGAAAGTGAATATCAGAAAACCACTCACAAGCTGAGCAATACCGTGTGCCAGGTGTCACTCAGTGTTGATGTGCCTCCATCATGTCCCCTAACTGCGAGAAGTGATCCATCTAAACTCCTGTGTTCTATTCCCAGTGTCCAGATCTGCCCATGAAAGCCTTGCTAGTTGTAGAGGCCCCACGTGTAATAAACCATCGCAGCTCCTGGTCTGGAAAATGAGCAGCTGCCATTTGGTACCTGGTCCCAAGAGCTGTGGGGTCTCAGTGTGATCTAAAAATTATCTGCAGGCCATGCAAACCATGGGGGCACTGGGATGAGTGAGTCTTCCTGTCTGGCTTGGGGACTTCCTAGTTCATTTGCATTTCAAAATGTCACTCCTTCCTCCATGCTGTTGGTTATTGATGTTTATTTTTAACTTGCATGTGATTAAGATGAATCAGAGTTCTTTCCGCCAGCTGCAGATGGGTCTAATTGGGGTGTTGGGGTTCAGGTTTCTCTGCTGTTTTTTTAGGGGTCCTCCCTGCTCATGATTGGATGAATGTCTCGGATCTGTCTCACTTCCTATTCTGCTTCTGGATCCTGCTGGTGGAGTCAGAGGAAGATTCTCTATCCTGTCTGAATGTCCTGCCCCCTACTTCCTCTCCACCCCTGGGGACATCAATGCTACTGCAGACACTTTATTTATCTGTGTGAAACAAGAGTTAAAAATAAAAATCAGTAACCACCAGATTACCAAGAGAAGATTAATTCCACTTTTGTAAATGCTAATGAGATTTGGAAGCCTTGCCTGTGGGACAGGAGAGGCTTAGTGCCTTCTGCTTGACTCTAGGAGGCCTTTAGAAAAGAGCTCCCGGAGGCCTTGGTGGACCTGTCTCTTCATCCTGTGCACTCCAGCCTGCATCCTCATCAGAGCCTCCACTGAGAGGCAAGTAAGAGACAATGATCCTGAATTCTCTGCAGCAACAAGAGAATGGAAGAGGCACAGTGTCCTGGTGGGATCACCTATGCTGACAAGTGCCCAGTGCTTCATTTTGTTTACTTTTCTCCAGCAAAGGCTGTAGCCTTGCCCTTCTGCCAGGCAGGCTGTTCTTCCTTTGAGTCCAAGCAACTGTGGTTGCTTGCTCTTCTATGAGGGTTTTCTTTAACGTCCCCTTCTCTACGAGACTTTAACCTGCAGCTCCATTTCCAAATCACAGACCTGTCCCACACCCTTCTCTCCCCGCTCTGTGACCTTCTAATATGACATGCTATGTGTGTATCGTAGAGTGCCTCCCTCCTCCCTCTAGACCTGAGGCTTCACAAATGATAGCCATCTGCTTTGTTCAAATGTGCATCTTCAGTCATGAAATTGAGGTCCAGTGTAGGGAAAGTGCTCCGTAAACACTAATTTAAGCAAGAAGAGGAAGAAACAAACCTACAGAGAAGAGGGGCGCTGATCCAAGAAACCTAGGATGTGCAAGATGGGCCGAAGGGGCAGGAGAGAAAGCTGAGGTCCATGTCTAACACGGGATACTATGGACTTTAAAGCTGTGGTGGGCTCTAGCGAGAAAGGCAACTGCTTGGGGGATGAAGCCAGTTTCAAAAGACCACAGATACAGAATACCATTTATTTTCTATTCTGAAATAGAGAGAATAATTCAGATGGTAAACAAGTCAGTGGGATGGGGACTTACGGGTTGTGTAGGGGCTTGAGGATACAGTAGTAGTAGATTTTAGACTACATTAGAAGAATTTTTTTCTTTTTGGTGGAACTCTTGTGTATTCTGATCTTAGGGGACTTCCATGACCCTGTAGGTGCAAAATGCATAGAACTAGAGAGAAAAGAAAAGAATAGTTAATTTTGCTGTATAATTTTAAAATTCAATGTAAAATGTACCTTCAAAAATTAATAAAAATCTTGTAATTAAAATTCTTCTCACCCAGGACAAAATGGCTGCTATCAAGAAATCTAATGCTGAAGAATGAGGGGGCGTAGAAGCCCTTCTACACTGTTGGTGGAAATGTAAATTAGTATAAACCGCTATGGGAACCATAGAAGATTTCTCAAAACACTAAAAATAGAACTGCCCTATGATCCACATACACCATTCATGGGTATCTACCCAAAGGAATGTAGTTCAGGATGCCACAGAGACACTGTCCATCATGCTTCCTGCAGCACTCTTCATAATGGCTAACATAGAGCATCAACCTAGATAACCTTCAACCGAGAAACTGGAGCAACAATGTGCGGGCTGGAGAGACGGCTCAGGGGTTGAGAAAGCTTTCTCTGCAAGTGTGAGGATGGGGAGCCCAGCTCTCAGGTGAAGGCTGCTTGTGATCCTGTGCACACCTGCAATCCCCACACTTAGGAAACGAAGACAGGAAGGCTGGCTGCCAGCCTAGTCAAAAATAAACGAGTTTCAGCTTCAGCTAGAGACCGTGCCTCAGAGGACAAGGAAGAGAGTGGCAGAGGAGGACAAGACACCTTCTTCTGGCCTCTGCAGCAGTCACACACATGCACACACAAGTCACACTCATGCACACATATAAAATACACTCAGACACACACAACGTGATATGTGTGTGTGTGTGTGTGTGTGTGTGTGTGTGTGTGTGTGCTGCAATAGAGCTTTATACATCACAGAGAAGAAAGAAATGATGTCATTCACAGGAAAATGGATGGGGCTGGATGGAGAGCAACATGAAAACTGGAAAAAAATGCCATATTCAGACAAATATCACATATTTTCTATCATACTCAGAACCTATATTTGAAAACAGAGATGAAAACAAAAGGAAGGAGATGTGGATCAGTGGGAGGAGGCAAGAAAGGATAATGAGGAGGGGTGAATAGGATCAAATCCTTCATAATGCTGTCATGGTGAAATCTATTATTTTGTAGAATAAATATACGGTAATAAGAAAATTTAAAAAAATAAAACCAAATCTTTTTAAAAGGAAGATGCTGACTTTGCCCAGAATCAAACATCCCAGGGAGCCATTGGGAGGAACACTGGCCCCGCTGAAGAGAGAGGCTGTCCTGAGGACTCACTCCTCCACACCCGAGAGTGTGAGACCCTGCGTTCTGGATGGGAGTATTGAATGTATTTCTCCTTATGTACACACAGCAGATATGACTCATGGGGTCTGCGTGATTGGGAAAGGACAGCATGTTTCTCCCACAGCAACCCGACTCTGTAGACCATTTATTGAGATAAGAAGGAAATACGCTCCGAATACAATTTTCCTTGCAAATCCCTTTTCTTGGCCTCATACCCAGTTATGGATTTCCTGCTGCTAATAGATTTCAGCCCGCTCGCTGTCCTGCTCTTGGTGCTCAGCGGCTGACTCCTGACAGCCCTCATCCCCTGTAGGGTCTGCCCTTCTCACCCTCTCATCGCTGGGCCCCCACCTTCCATTTAGCTGGAAAGCAAGACAGAGCAGGCGTAAATGACAAGACCCCTACCACTACCCATTTCCGTCTTCGGTGCCAGGCACCCTGTCAGCTGTTAGTTCTTTCTGTGTGTTCGGGGAAATGCTGCTGCCACTAGCAGGGCGGACCACGGGGCATTGTGCTCTTACCTGCAGCAGGGCAACACATTGGGCCCCATTACTTTTCCTTCTCTGTCACTGTGTTGGTCAGCTCTGGGATACAGTGACAATGCGAGACACCAATAACATTCAGAAAGAAAGATTTCTTTTGTTCGTGGTCTTAGAGCATGGTTATTTGGCTGCATTGTTTCTGGGCCTGTGGTGAGGCAGAAGATGATGGTAAAATGGTGTGGTGAAGCGCGGCTGTTGACCTCATGGCAATCAGGAAGAGGGAAGAGTGAGATGAGAAGAGACCAAAAATAAGATACCCTTGGAAGACACAGAGGCAGGGACCTACTTCCTTAAGGCAGGTACCAATCTCTGTTATCTCCTAATAATGCTGCCAGACCATAAACCCATCAATAGATTGACCCTTTGGTGATGTCAGAACCCTCATGATCCAGTCACCTCTCAATAATTGATCCAACAGCTGGGAACCAAACCTTTCACACATGAAAACAGCATGTGTGTGTGGTGCATACCTCATGTCCAAACCCTAACAAGCACTTCGCATCGCTTATTCTGATCACGTGACCCACAGACACCATCACGAGTCTTCTGTGTGGCGCACTGTGAACGGTGAGGATGAGACCAGCAGAGCCACTGCCTTCCCATGACTTAGGTTCGAGCTTCCCCCTCCAAACATGCTCCTTCCACCCACCGAGTCAGATGGATGCCTGAGCTCTCTACCTCCACACCCACCCCGACTCCACCTACCTCATCAGAAACTTGGCTCCTATCTGCACATTCATCCCCAGGCCTTGCTGCTTTGCCTCTGTGAACACTGGCAACACTGCAACCTGGACCATTGATCTGGACTCCTAATTTCTAAGCTCCCCTCATAGTGTTTCTCTGCTATAAGCTACCCTCACCCCATACTCTGCCATATTAGCTGCTTTTATTGTTTTTAGGAAAAAAATATATCGGACAAAAAACAGTTTATGGAAGGAAGGGTGAAATTTGGGTCCCAGTTAGGAAGTACAGGGCATCATGGTGGGGAAATCATAGCAGCAAGGGTGTAAAGGCAGCTGTTCGCCTTGTAGCCAGCCAGGAAACTAAGAGAGGGCAATGGTAGTCCTTAGATCATTTCCTTCTTCTTTTTATTTCATCCCAGGATCCACCTCATGAGATGGTGCATATGCATGGTGGGATCTTCCCTTCTCGGTAGAATTCAAAGGTGTGTTTCCATGGCGATTCTAAACCTAGGCAGGTTGATAATGAAGACTGACCATTACACCTGCTGATGCCAGCGTCGCTTCTCTCAGAATTCATAGGTATATGACCCTGCTTATGAATTTTTAAAGCACAGCATGTGTGAGGTCTAAGCTCCAGCGCCAGGAAAGAAGGAGGAAGGTGAGAGGCTGGGGGTGGAGGAGATTTCAAGGAGTCACAGGCAGATGAGAAATCCTTTATTCTCTTTGGGCAGAGGCCGTTAGGCAGGGAGCCACCAGCAGGCACCAATGCACACACGGGCACACTTGGACCCAAGGCACAGGCACACATACATGCACCTCAGCACACAAGCCTACAGACAAACACATACAGGAAGGCTGGTGAAGACTCAGGACTCTGGTTTCTGAGCTCAAAGCCATGTTATACAGAATCCACACATAGGTGACGTTCTTCTAGGAATAGTTGCATTACAGATTACAATACTATTTAGTTTTGGCATTCCCTGGACAGCTAGTATCAGCCATTTGTGCTGACTCATGGCACCTCAGGCTGCCCAGTGTTAATCGTGTTTTAGCTGACTCATGCTAGATGTTCTTATCAGTATGTGTTGTCTAAACACAAACTGACCCTCAAAGCTTTCTGTTTCCAACAGTCTGAGGCTACTTGTCCTGTAATCCTAGCACTTGAGAAGGAGAGGCAGGAGGATCAAGAGTTCAAGGTCAGTCTGGGCTATTTGAAAGCCTGTCCCGAAGAGGAAAAAAAGTCTTTCAAGTTTAAAAATTATTTATGGAATGAGATGCAAGCTTCTTTATCCAGTCATCAGAATGGAAGCATGAGCCCAATTCCCAGCCTCATTTGAAGCCAGTTTCCTCACCATGGCTCGCCCTCTGGGCAATACGGGGTACTGTCCTTGGAACACACGTTATTATCCTACTGTGCCGGCTCAGCTGTGCGCCATCCCCAATGCTCTGTCTTAATGACTCTTCATTGCTGTGAAGAGACACTGTGACCAAGGCAACATAGAAAACAAAGCATTTCGTTGGTGGCTTGCTTACAGTTTCAGAGGGTGAGTCCATGATCATCGTGGTGGGGATCATGGCAGCAGGCAGGCGAGCATGGTGCTGGAGCAGGAGCGGAGAGCTTACGTCCTGATCCAGAAGTTAGAGGTAGAGAGAGAAAGACGGCCTGGTGTGGGCTTCTGAAACCCACCTTAGCCTCCTATTTCTCAGAGACTGGCTTCTAGAAGACCCTCAAAGCTTTCTGTTTCCAACAGTCAACCCCATTGGTTCCAAATACAGACTGGGGGCATGGTGCAGTATTGGGAGCTCCAGGATGGGAGCTCTTGGCCCATTTTCTGCGGCTGTGAGTGGTCAGGCAAACCCTTGCCTTCCCCTTTCTGAGTTGCCAACCCATTTTGGACTGTTAGGGGTGGAGGAAGGCTTGTGGTGGAAGAGAGAAGTTTCATAGTTTTTGTCAGGCAATGAATGCACTGTCCTACATCGGAAGTTCTGAAAATGGTGTCCCTGATTTCCCTTCATCGTACTTTTCCCCTCCACTCAAATCTGTATGAAGACCCTCCACTCCTGGGAGTGGAGACCGACCTTTCTGAGCATTTTGCGTTTCTGAAAACTTAACTTTTCCATGGATGCTACCAGACCTTCCTTCTGTGTTCACCTGCGTACAGATGAGACGTGTGTGGCCCCAAGAGAAGTGCCTTGAAGATCGATTTCCCGCCTGGCTCTTGTTTCTGAAGTCTGGGCTCTTTAGAGGGCTGAGGATGGGGTTGAAAAAGGTGGAAGGAAAACTTCCCGAAAGGGATGATTTAATGGGGTGGCCTGGGAGGAGTGCTAGAGCCCTGACCGTCTGGCGAACAGTCTTTGCACCTGCTATTTGTGAGGCCTCAACTGTTTCTCCCTGGGATATTCATGTGACATCTTTGGTACATTCAGCTTTCTGCTCCATAGATGCTATCTTTCCGATCTCCTACCAGCCAACTTATATAAAATAGTGGCCTTCATTTCTTTTTTTTTCTTTTCATTGTTGTAGTGTGTGTGTGTGTGTGTGTGTGTGTGTGTGTGTGTGTTGTGCATGTTCACACACACACACACTGGCTCATGCTGTTGAAACAATAAGTTCAAAGTCTCCAGCACAGACTAGAGACCTAGGGAAGATCTGATGCTACAGACTGAATCTGTAAGCAGAATTCCCTCTTCTTTGGAGGAGATACGAGACCAGCTTTCATTAAGGAAAGAGTAACAGTTTGGATCTTGAATGTACCCAAAAGAAACATGTGAGCTGTGGCTCGCATGTGGCAGTTAGAGGACAACCTTGGGTACCAGTCTTCACCTTCTACCTTGTTTGAAGCAGTCTCCTTATTTGCAATGCATCACCAAGACATCTGTGATTTCCAGGCTTTCTCCTGTCTCTGCCTCCCATTTCTCCACCAGAGACATGGTATTACTGATGTATACCATTGTTCCTGGATTTACATGAGTTCTGGGGATTTGAACTCAGGCTGTCGTATTTGTATGATGAATGCTTCACCCTACTAAAGCGTCTCTCCAGTCTTTGTTACTTTCTTTTATTTTTGTCTGATTTATATTTTATCTCCTCCTAGGAACTACCAGTATACTACATACGTGTTTGGTTGTGATTGTTTCCCCTCACCTAGATTATAGAAGCTCTAGTAGATCATAGGCTTCCAAGCATCTTTTTTTTTTCACTTTGGAATCTCAATGTCTGCGATTGATCAATGACATTTAAACAGCTGATTTTGTGTAGGAACTTGGATAGCCACCATGCATAGATTTCGATCAAGAACTAAAATGGATGTTACCTATAAGCTATTTTTTGACAAAATCGAGATTTCAACAAGTAGGTTTTGGGTGAAGCTGTTACTCTCCATGTTAGTCAGCTTTCCATCACTGCGACAAAATACTCGAGATAATCAACTTAAAAATAGGAGATATTTACATTGGCTCTGAAACCCCCATTGCTTTCAGACTGGGCTCGTTTTGTCTTGTTGCCTTGGGCCTGTGACTATACAGTGCTTCATGACAGGAAGGTATCATGGAGGAGGTGATTCATCTTGTGACAACTAGGAAGAATAGAGGGATGGGGAGGACAGGATCCATATATTTCTCCAAGGGTGTGCTCTCAATGACACAAATTCCTTCCAGACCCCTTAAGACTTTCAGAAACCTTAAGACCCCAACACTTTCTACTGTATTTTATATTGCCACAAAGGATGACCAAGTCTTCAACACATGGGCTTTTTGGAAACATTCAATACCCAAACTGTAGTAATCTCCATGATGTGGGTCTCATATGACCAAGTGGGTGTTTTAAGACTATAAAAGACAACCGGGCATGGTGCCCACTCTTTCAATCACAGCTCTTGACTCTGGAGCACAAGACAGATGGATCAGTGTGAGTTCGAGGCCACGCTGGCCTACAAAGTTGAGTTCCAGGACAACAAACGCTATGTAGAGAGACCCTGTCATTAAAAAGAAAAAGAGGAAAAAAGATTTATTTGTCCCCCAAAATAGGAGATTCTTCTGTCAGCGCTGAGATATAACGTGATGTTTTCCCTGGGTCTCAAGTTAGTTAGTCCATGCTGCAGACTTTGCACTTGCTGTTTTGAGCCAGTTCCTTAAAAATCAGTCAACCAAACAATGAATCTCTCCTCTTTTCTTTCCTCCTTCCCTTTTTCATCCCCCTTACACAAACACACACACACACTCATACAGCACACGCACACACACAATTATTTAGTTCATTTGTCTAGTGAGCCCTCACTAATACTTCATACACAGTTACTGAATGAATGAATGACATTTCTTCAATACTGAAGTTTTTAGGTTAGGTTTGATTTTCTTCTATGTGTTGAGTGTTGTTTCCCTGGCTATGGCCATGCTCTCTTTCTCATCAGTAGTCAGAACATTTGATGCATAGTCCTGCCAGAAACCCTATTCATTCACCATCCATCCAACATTTTCTGAACATATCCTGTGTTCTCGAAACTATTATTGCTAGGTACATGTATTAGTTATCTCTGCTGTATAACATATTATCTCAAACCTGGTAGTTTAAAACTACAGTTCCGTTGTTCTCCTTTCAAACAACCATACCATTTATTACTTTGATTTATCTATGGATCAGAAATCCAGGAGTGATGACAGCAGACAGCCCTGGGCTGGGGGTGCCTCATGCCACGGTAATCAGATGTCAGCCTGAACTGCCATCATCTAAAAGCCTGACTGGAGCTAGGGATGCTCTTTCCAGCATTGTGTGCTCATATGGCTGGGTCATGGCTCCCGACATAAGCCATTCATATGCTGATGATTGGATCTGACTTTTGGTGGTAGTCTCAGTCCCTAAGTGCACAGACCCTTCTAGTCTACTCTAGTGTCTTCATGGCATGCCAATGACTTTTCCTCAAATGAGCAGCCCGGGAGACAAGGCAGAAGTCACGATGCCTTTGCGGTATAGTACTGTGAGTTATAATCCATCCTTCACTGTTGCTTAGCCCTGGGGAAGGGGAGCCTCCTTGACAGTCATCTACACCATTGGCCACATTGTGGATTGCTTGGCTGAGGACAGAAAGATGAGTAGGGCAGACAAAATCCTGCTGTTCGTACATCTTGCAAATAAACTGGCATGGCCTGAGTTCAGTGTATTACCAGTGACCCGTTCTCCTGCTTTGAAGCCCCTTATCTCCAGCATCTTCATCACCAACATCTGCTTCTTCTGGTTACAGAAGTACAGGATTTATATACACCACATATAAGAGCATTTTCTGTACCTTTGTTGGACTGTAGATTTGTGGCATAGATGGGCTCTTGAAAAAAAAGGTTCAGGTCTTCAAGGGCAAAACAGACCACAGATGAGGGTTTGAACCCTTGCGCAGACACAGGCACACCCAGACGTTCCCCCAGGCCTCTGTGAGCCCCTCTGCAGCGCACATTCTTCTCTGCCCAGATGTGCTGAGTTCATCTCTATGCCTTTGCTGTGAGACCCTCCCTTAGGACCAGGGAGGAAGCTGGTCATCCTTTGCTTTATGTCTAATATCCAATTATGAGTAAGTACATACCATATTTCTCTTTCTGGATCTGGGTTACCTCACTCAGGATGTTTTTTTTTTTTTTTCTATTTTCATCCATTTGCCTGCAAACTTCAAGATGTAGTGTTTTATTGCTGAGTAGTACTCCACTGTGTAACTATACCACATTTTCTTTATCTGTTCTCTGGTTGACGGGCATCTAGGTTGTTTTCAGGTTCTGGCTAATATGAATAACTATGTTCTGCTGTGAACATAGTTAAGCAAACATCGTTCTCACCTCCCTTTTAGATACAGGATCTCATTTTAGGGCCTAAGCTAGTCTGGAACTTGCTATGGAGGACTAAAACTTAAGATTGTCTTACCCTCTCTCTCCACAAATGCTAGAATTAAAGGGATGTGTCCCCTCACCCCCCCATCCCCCGCCCACCTTCTGGATTTCATTCTACTTCCTAGACCTTGCCATCTGAGGATGACAAAGAAGACTAATATATGTCAAAGATTTGTCCTCATGAGCCGAAGGACTCTGCATCCTGTTCTTGGACACAAGACAATGACCCCCTCATGTAAAAGAGCTGTTGAAGACTGGGGTGCTCCCTGAGTATAGCTATAAGGAGAACAAGCAGGTGCAGCAGGATCTAGGTGGAGACTCATGCAGACTAAGGAGAGAAAGAGGGTGGGTGGGTATCATTAGCCTATGATTAATATATAATAATATAGTAATCGCCAGGCAGAGCTATGTTCATACAACATTAGTCTGAGAATAATCCCCACAGGAAACACCATTTGCAGCCTCCCACGGCAGCAGCAATTTGGCCCTCTTTCATTGCTGGCTCAGGTGAGAGTAAGGGGACCTGAAGGTGGAGAATCCAGGCAGTCTACCCCACTTATGTAGGGGGATGCTGTACAGTCCAGTGACCCGACCTGACCCAGCTCTGTTCTTCAAGGAAGCCTCAACATTTCCCTGCTCCCAATGTTCTTTCCTCATTTCACAAACGTGTGAAACATAGATGGGTTTCTGTGGGGTAGTGGAAGGAGGATTCAAACTAAAGCATGGTGTCTGTCCTCGAGAATTTAGTGGCCTAGAATTTGTTTCTTTCTTACTGCTAACTTGCCCTGACCTATGGATTCATAGCAGGGGCTCTAGGCTCTGGGCTTGAAAAACAAATGGTTCTGCTTCCCTCTGGTACTGAGATGTGGATTCCCTCCTCCTTTGCCTCAGATGGGTACAGACTTGGAGAGAAGGTTGAGAGGACACCTGCATCTGGTCAGTCCCAGCAGGAAAAGACCTGCTTATCAAGGACCATTGCGTGTTGGCAGCACAAACATTCAGAGTATGTCATAGCCTAGCATTGAAAGCCTGCATATATGTCTGCAGGAACAATACAAGGGCCGAATGCAGCTTGGGGGTGGTTATGGAGCAAGGATTTAGGCATGCAGGGCTTTTGGTCTTGGGCTAGCATTATCTTCTATGCTAACACAATATGACTAATGCATAGGCAAAGGGGGAGGTGTGCATCCTGGATATGTAACTCTCTGGAGATAAGGGGATGGGCAACTTGATTTCTGTAAGACTCCAGACGTAACCAAGGTTTTAAAGCAGCCTTCTGAAGTCTTTGGAGTGGGGCCAAGGATGTGTTTCCTGCGAGAGGAGCATTGTCCCAAAGGAACTCCCTGGAACTCACGAGGAACAAGAGAGGGAATCAAGGCAGAATTTTAGCCTGAGTTTTATCAGGGACAACCATTTGAGCCAGGCAGAATGCCTGCTTGTATCTGCTCCAAAAACCTTCCCTCTTCTTGGCAGCCTTCCTGCCATCCATGTCTCCAGTCCCCGGTACCTGAGACCCATTTTCTCAGTAAAAGGAACAATGCCACAGTGACCTGCTGCCCTGGATTCTCTCCTCCCTTTTCCTCCTGGCTACCCTATGAGAATACTCCTCATTCTTTTATAACCCTTTCTTAATGACCCAGCTCAGTGGTCACCATGTAAATAACAGCCAATTTAGCTGTTGCTTATGTAGGAAATTCAGACAATGTATAATGTCAGCCAGGAGAGCAGGGAGCCACTGGTGTCTTGTCTTCTCAGGACAGGAGTGGGACACATGCCAGGACCAGGGACAATGTCACCAGACATTTGTTTTGCTGATCTGGTCCAATGTATCCCCCAAACAGACAGATTCTCTGGACCCTGTGGCTGTGGTACTCTCCTTGGTCAGAAGAGACGCTCTTGTGGGCCCAATTCCACTCCGAGAAGAATCCTCACCTGCTAGCTCCTGGCATGGTGGGAAATGACAGGAATAGCAAACTGAGGAGAGAGAAGTTAAGACTTCTGTAGGATGGCCCAAATGTCTGCTTTCCTGGTGTGACGCCTCTGGGGTCTCAGGGGTATGCTGGTAGGAAGTAGCTGGGATGCAGAACTTCTGCCTCAGAGTTGGTTTTAAAAGAAGCCCAAGACTGGTGTTTCTTAACCAGGAAGGCAGTGCATGACCGTGACATCATTTCCCTGGAAAGATAATCCAAGGCAGCAGGTCACTGTGGTACTGCTCTCCCTGTCTGGAGAGCATGGCATCCAGGTCTCCTTGAAGGCCATCAGCCTGCTCTTGGGCTTTTGGTTCTGGATTGTCATTGGCTGTCCTGCTGGGAGCTCCAGCACAGCCTTTTACCTGCCTGTCTCTGACTTCCGGGGGAGGACAGTGCTACCTTCCAGAATGGGATGCAGAAGGGCTCCTTATAGGCTGCTCAAAAAGACAGAGTGAAGGCTGGAAACGTAGTGCAGAGGTAGAGCTCTTGCCTAGCATATGCAAGGGCCTAAGTTCAATTCCCCTCCCAACAAACAAACAAACAGAAAGGAAAAGAAAGAAAAAAGAAAAGGTGCCAGGCACTTGCTGGCTCCTGGGAGATGCTAAATAGACATAGCTCTGGGCCTTTTGGATGCTGTGATCATGTGTTGTGGACATAACTCCAGATGTCTTCTCGCTACCATGCCCCCTTGTGTGTCAATAATGGGCCTGTCGTGGCTCATAGGTCCCATGCATGGCTCAGAATTCATGGCCGCCTAAATAACATCTCTCTGACACACAATAAAAAACACCCCACAGCTATATGTTTCTTAATTAATACGCTTATTATTAATCCCCAAATACCTGCCTATATAACAAATCCTGTTATGACCATGCGGCATGTTGATGGGAATCTGCTCACTCTCAGCTCTTGCTCAGCTGATGGGGGAAGAAAGCCAACCAGATTAGGAGCCTGCTCTTCCCGTTGACCCCATTCTGTCCAGTTCTCACTCTCCAGCAATCCTGTAGTGTGTTTGCTATTTTATACTTCTTACAGTCAGGCTCCCCCAGGCTTCTTACTGGGTCCCTCTTCCCCTCCCCCAGTGTCTCCGGGAGTACAGTGCTGCTGCTCACAGCTGTGGCATTCCCGGAGGGAAATGCCTAGGAGCTTACGCCCCCCCCCCCCCCAGTGACCCGTAGCCTTGACTGGCTGCTGAGGTTACTAAAGGCCCTTTCTTCAGTTCGGGACATGTCTATGGAGCCATTCATGCTTCAGAAATCCGAAGGAGAACAGGATGAAGACATTAGATAAAACTTCATTCTCCCTTGCTTCTCCCTTTCCATCCTGCTTTCCTTACTGCTGTAAGAGCTTCCTGAGAGCTCCCCTCATCCCACAATGAGCCCCTGACATATGAACTCCTACTTTGAGTTCTGCATTTGAGAAAACTGACCAGAGACAAATACAGACAGCCCCAACAACAGTGGTTCAATGTATCCCTTTTTTTTTTTCAATCTTACGATGAATGCAAAAGCCATACACTGTGGGTAGCAATGGTATTTTGCATTTTGAAATTTGATCTTTTCTCAGGATAGCAGTATGCAGAGTGATGTTTTGAGATGTTGGGAGTTGCATTGATTACAAGGGTATAGACCCTTGTTTGCAACGTGTTGCTAAGCTATACAACTTGGTAGGCTATGTGTAGTAAATGGATTTTTTTTTTTTGGAGACAGTCTTGTTATACGTCCCAGACTGACCTTGAACTCAGAATCTTCCTTCTCAGCCTCCTGAGTTCCTGGATTGTAGCAAAGCACTGCCATGCTGAGACAGATGCAGTTATGACTTGTGGTGTTATTATTATTTTACAACAGATTTATTGAAATGTAACTACGGTGAAGGGAGACTATCTGCAGTTGATTCTGGTATTTGTGCTTCTCTCTGTCTGTCTATCTCTTTCTCCTCTGTCTCTATCTTCCTCTGCACACCATGTGAGGACATCAATTGCCGGCAACAGAGACTGCTTCTCTGTACTGTCACTCTGGCTACAACGCCCAGATCAACGTTTAGCACTCACTGAATATCTGCTGAGTGAGGCTGACACCACAAACTGCTCTTCGCTTAGTTTGCACCTTGTATGTCAAGGTTCAGTGAAGGAGAAGATTCTTCTCTAGGTAGCTCTAGCAAAAGGGAGTTTAATACGGAATCGCCAGACTTAAACCACCATCACTGGGGCAGAAGTAGGTCAAGGGTTGAGATGACAAGGATGACTTCGAACACAGCAGAGGGTTGGGGAAGCTGTGACTCAGCATGCCATTGGGGTTCTGCCTGCCACTGGCCCTTGAGAAGCCTTTCCTGGAGACATGAAGATGGGAGAAGAGACCGTAGAATTCAAGGGTTAGGCAGTCGGATCCAGAGGCTACTATAACCTTATTTTGAAACTTAGGAAGTAAACAGTGAGCCCTGGATTGTCCTAAAAGACTGTTCCAACCCCAAAATCCATCATCAGCTGCCCAAGCTGCCGGAAGCATTTCTCCACCTCCTACTTGCTCTAGAATTCATGGGAGTGTATGCAATTAGTTGAATCAAATTCACACCCAGAAATATGGCTTCCAGATGGCTCGGGAATGCCTTCCAGCCTTGTTGTACATATGATAGGGTAGTGGCGATGTCATGTGGATGATGGAGTCTCATGTCTCTTCTCCAGGAGAACTCTCAATTGCTTTGGCCTGTGAAGAACGGATGAATGGCAAGCAACTTCATTCTAAGTACTTACACCTGGTAGGGTATGAGAACTTCCGTTAAGCTGTCTGATGGTCCTCAGCTTTCAAGGATGGGCTGCAAAATTCTGTGTGAATGAAGGCTGGGAAGGGATTCCCCAGAGATGATTTGAGTGGCACACATGGAGGTTACAAGGCCAAAGATCTTCACTTTCTATGTGGGACCCAAGGTTTAGGTGTGTTCCTAGGGCAGCGGTTCTCAACTTTCCGCAGTCTCTGACCCTTAAAACAGTTCCTCATGTTGTGGTGACTCTCAACCGTAAGATGGTTTCGTTTGCTACTTCATCACTGTAGTTTTGCTACTATTGTGAGCGGTAATGTAAGTATCTGCTACGCAGGATATCTGATATGCAACCCCCAAAGGTGCCATGAATCACACATTGAGAACCGCTGTCCTAGGGCCCATCCAGCATCGAGGATGTTCTCCACAAACATATTATCTGCTGGGATCCTGATATTTTATTGTAGGGGAGGAGAGGCCTAGTGGGACCCATGAATTTCCTTACTGTTACTCAGACAACTCAAAAGGGAAAATCAGAGAATGGGATGTAAACGGGAAGCTTTTCACAGTCTGAAAGACATCTCAGACTTTTTCAAGATCTTCCTTCCATGCGCAGGAGGCTACAACCACCTGCCTAACACCCCCTCCACTTCGCATGCAGTCACATTTGGAAAAATAGGGTAGTGTAAAGAAAAAATAAAAATAAAAAGCTCTTCTCTTGCTGGGTGGTGGTGACTCACACCTTTAATTCCAGCACTTGGGAGGCAGAGGCAGGTGGGTCTCTGAAAGTCTGAGGTTCCAGGACAGGCACCAAAGCTACACAGAGAAACCCAGTCTTGAAAAACAAAACAAAAGGTCTTTTCTTAGGTGGCTTCAGTAAGATGACCCACCGTTTAGAATTACAGTGACTCCCTCCACTTCATGACAATTGGTATACCTCAGGCAAAGGAAGCTGACTCTCTTTTGAGAGATTTCTGTAGTTGCTCCTCCAGAGGACTAACAGCATCTCCTCTCTTGGAGTTGGAGAGACAGCTCAGTGGTTAACAGTGCTTACTGTTCTTGCAGAAGAAGGAGTTCAGTTCCCAGCATCCACATGATAACTCAGAACCTCCTATATATCCAGTTCCAGGGGATTTGGTGCCCTCTTCTGGCCTCCGTGAGCTCCTTCATGCATATGGTGACTATAAACTCTGACAAGCTCACACACAAACAAATTTTAAAAAATCACCATCCTCCATGGTGTCTGTGTTCAAGGCAGATAATTATTTTTGGAGAGGGTCATTAAGGAAATCTAGACATTGAGGGTGTGTGAGCAGGAAGGACTTAATAATCTCCACGGGATTTTCCATTTATGACTCTCTGTGCTTCTGTGATCATGGACTGGAGGAGGCCGTGTGTGCCTGTGGAGGAGTAGCAAAACTGACCACAGGGTTAGAGCAGTCTAGTCAGAGGCCACAGGCAAACTCCCGGGCAGCAGCGAGTGGGTTTCCACCCTGCTTTCTCTCTACACTGGAGTTCCGTATCTGAGCTGGGTAGGCGTGGGTGGGTGGTTGTTGACCCAAGTGGGTACTGTACGGTTTGCTACTCGTTTATAACTATTTGAGGTGTTCTTCAAGGATCTCTTATCTGGGAATTTATAATGGTTCTGCCTGGTAGAGAATGACTGGGCATGTGTCCAACACCCACAGAGAGATGAGCAAGCAAAGCCCATTCCAGAAGAGGATGACCATAGTCTCCCACAACTTACAGAAAAGGTTCTGCGCAGGGGTAGGCACATTATATTGGGTTTTATCCTATCCATGACCAACAAATAGTGTGTGCTTCTGAGCATGAAGCTATGAGGGTAGCTGGGAAGAAAGCTAGGATGTGCTCGAATTCTATGCATCACTGGGAGAGCTGATGCTTCCTGTGGCCCCCAAAGTACCCCTTCTTCCAGTTAACAACATGTGTGTGTGCTTTTAGTATATATATACACATATACACATGAATACATATGCATGTATACATATAAATATATACACATATAAATATACACATAAATATATATGCATGTGTGCTTTGGGGATATACATAAATAAATGTAGACATGAGGGTGCTTATGGTGTATATTGGACTATATATCTGTTTGCCTGTGGATAACATGTGCATGGAGGTTCAGAGCTGATGGTGCACATATTCGAATATCCATGTATTTCGTAGGCAAGTGAGTGCACACGTATGTGTGTTATGTGTACTGTGTTGGGGCAGGCCTCTTGGCTGGGCTTTGCTTTGGGCTGTCTGCTTCCCAGAAGCTGAATTTGGATTTGTCCTCTCTGTTCCAGGTCGATGGCATTGATCTAGGAGGAGTGAAGAATCAATTGTAATTTGGTTGGAGGGCCTGGCGCCAGAGTGTGTAAAGAGTAATTAGAGGGAGAGGAGCTGATGCAAAGGACTGGGACCACTGCCTTTGATGGTGGCTGCAGGGCCCTGGGCAGAGCAGGGCATGGATATAAGGGAAGCTTGTTCCAAGAAATCCAAGGGCTCCTTCTCTCAGCACATGACATCTATCTCCCTGGCCCCCTTTCCTTTACTAGTCTCAGGACAAAGCTCAGCAAAGATTCCCCCCAGGGAGTGCTGGGGACTGAAGGCCAAGCTCCTTGCCTCTTGCATTGTTTCTGCTCTACAGTGTGCTAACAGGAGCTTCGGACACACACTCCTCTCCAATAAAATCAGGACTCCCTAAACCCTTATACCGTATCGGAGAGCAGTGTAAGAGGAGTTTGAAAAGGAGGAAGAGCCACTTTGTATGGTTGGTGCCTTCACTGCTCTGCTAATGGTGACAGATTCACAGCCATTGCCACTAAATGCCTGAGATAGCTTTGCCAACTTGAGAACACAAAAAAGGACGCTGTGCTAATGAATTCATCAGCAAGGAAGGGAGGGGAGAAGGGCAGCACCAGGACGGGGAAGGATGCCAGGGATTCCGGCGTGTAAAGAGGGTGGGAGAACACAGGAAGTGAGGGCAGTGTTTCATCTACCCTTGCTGTCATGACCTTTCTGCCCTGTGTGTAAGCCACCACAGGATGAGAAGTGTGTCTTCTAAAGAGATGGCGTTTGCCTTTGCGTAAAGCAAGCGAGTCTCTTCTCAGAACTGGGCAACCTTCTTTAGGAACCTGTAGGTCATACTGGAATGAATAATCAGTTTGGGAACCAAGAACAGAATCCAGGACTTTCATTTTTCTCACAAAATTAGCAAAATCTTCCTGGGCTCCTTGCCCTGATCTTTGGAGCATCAGAGACACCTCTTCCAGTTCCTTGACACCTCTTGACTATACTTCTGAGAGCTGTCCTGGAACTATTGTGGTCTAGGTAATTTTGCTGAAAAGTGGTGGGAGGAGGTGCCTCAGAGAAATGGTTATAATTAAGAGGAGGATTTTAGGGAGACTTAAAATTTTTCTTTTTAATAGAGAAACAGTTTGACCTCCCAGCAGTTAGAGGCAGGCTACGGAGGCAGAAGCCACACAAGGATTCATGGGCCCCTTTTGGCCGACCCTCTAACCATCCCTCTCTTCTCTGTACGATGTGCCAGTCACAGATGGCACTCCTCTCCATCCTGCTTCCTGTATCCTGTGTGGTTCTCACTCTTTATGCGGTTACTCATCCGTGAGCCAGGCTAAGATACATAGCAATATCATCTTCACATTTGGATAATGCTTTGCAGTCTTCAAAGAACTTCTATACCCACGATGTCATCTGACGCACATGGCAGGCCACCAAGGAGGTAGTGCAGTGTCATCATTAAGAACACAGATTCTTAATAATTGGGTGGGCTCATCTCCAGCCACGTACCTGGTCATAGACAGGTGCTTACATTTCTTCTGTAAAGTAGAGAGAATAAGAGATCGTTCCACTGAATGCCATGAGGATTCAGAGAGTGATTTTTCATGAAGTATTTATGACACAGCCTAGCATGTGGAAAGCTCAATTTGAGTAAGTGCTATTATTGTGACTATCATAATCCTTAAAGGGGAAACTGAGGCTCAGATGGGGAAGGTGGTTTTCCTGGTTCACAGGGGTTAGCAAGGTTAGGGTAGGAAGCCAGGTCTCCTGGTTTACAGGCCTGAAACATAATATGCTGTGTCACCAAATTATTTAGTGTGCTTTGTACAGACTCTTCCCCTCCTGGTCCAGGAGCTAACGATGGATATAACGATAGATATAATGATGATGTAACGACGGAATAGGAGGTGTTCCCACCTCTGTGGAGAGCCTGTCATGTTCCAGGCATGAGTCTGGGTGCCCTGCGGCTCACTACAACTGTGGGAAGTATACACATTTGTACGCAAGCCACAAATGTATATCCCTCCCACTTGGGGTGGGATACATCGGAGACTGTCCCCTCTTTCCTGAGTCCAGGAGGCTCACTGTCTATACATCTATCATGTGTCCTCAGAGGCTCAGAAATTAGGATGCTATGCAAAATAGACAAGCCTCTTCCCTTTCTGTTTCTCACGGGGTGTAAGGGCATGGGAATTTACAGATACAGCACGGAACGTGTGAGAGCACACACCTGTGCGTGCGCATGCAGAGCAGTGTGGATCTTTATGGCAATTATATGTATTCCTGAGGTTCTCTCCGGGCCTGTATGTATGTGTGAAAATGTGTGGGCGAGCAGGTCTGTATGTGGCAGCTCAGCACCTGTCTGCGTGGGTGTTGCGATTGTGTGTGCGCGTGCGTGTGTAGCTCGAGTGTGTTTGGTGGGGTATATGTGGGAGGAGGCTAACAAGTGTGGCCTGCGCAGTGCTGACGGCGTGGCTCTGGGAGTTCTAGCTTCCATGGTTTCGTCTTACAGAGCAGCAACTGCAGAACCGTGTGCACACTACCTCCTCCATCCTCAGCTTTTACACACCTACTTTACCCACATCCACGGACACATAAGTAACTGCCTGGCCTCACAGTGCAGCACTCAAGTGTTGGTGAAGACCTAACCCATGTGCACACATGTCCAATCCCAACAGCTTACACAGCAATGGCTCTCCCCAGCCCTCCTTCTGGGCTGTTTCTTGTGCTCTCTTTTTCCCCCTTGGAGTGGTCACCATTGGCTTGAATATCTGACAAATTCATTTCCAGGCTTGGTTCTGGCACAGTAAAGAGGGTTTTTCACCCACTGGCAAGACCAGGTTTCCTTCTAGAAATGTAATTTGTCCTCATGAATCCCATGCCTGGTTCCAAGAGGCTCCTGATGGCGCCACCTACTGGTGGCTCTTGCTTAGCAGCTGTGTCTGGTGGAGCTGGGTACCTTACAAACCAGAATTAAGAAGAATTTGTACAGGTCAACCTAGATGTTGGGTACTATGCGAGCATGAAAAAGGTTTATATTGTATGGGCAAGTGCCCTTGGGACGGGGTGCAGACAGACAAGAAAGAAAGGATACCTATGTTCTAGGGAAACCCATTCTGAGAGTTCCGTTGTGGCCGACCACAGGCAACTCGTGTGCACCTGAACTATGGTTCAGTGTGTCTGAGTCCCACAGGACCTGAGGGGGTGCCACACCTGCCCACAGAGTGGCTGTAGAGGGAATAGACTTTGTAGGTTACACACATGTCGTGACATCAAGGGATTCTGGGTACCAGTCTATGTGCAGAGTGTCCTGCATGAATATGTGGGCTTCCATCCGTGTGTTCTGGCACACACATGTACGGCCTTTGAACTAGTGTTTGTGCAGTACATTGCTTCGCGTGTTCATGTGGAGATGTGGGCTTTGGGTTGTATTAACGCCATATAAAAAAGGGTCCTGGTATTTCTGTTTATGCACACCCTTCATCCTAGAAAACAAGCCCTGAGAGCATCGCCATTTCCTCCTACGGAGTAGACACCTCATTTCTCTGCCTCTGAGATTGCTTCCTTGCCTCTTCCTTTTCGCTTCACGTTCTTTTAAAAATGCCCATCACTTATGTAGTGGAGGTTGGCTTCATAGCATTCTGTGTACAGAGGTTTTCTAACTGCGGTCATCTCCGTGTCCAAGGACGGTTGAACTAGGCCCCGATGTCCCTTGTGTCTGCCAGCAAAGGACGGTCTGCTTGGATCCAGGTGAATGAATGCCTCTCCTGGAAACCCACCATGAGTTTTGTAGGGCTCATGCTTCAAAGAGCTTCCAGAAGGAGCATCAGCCTAGGAAAGAAGAAGGTCCCCTTTTCCCCACAGCAACCGCTCAACCCGCCTCCCTGGTGTTGGAATGTTGAAGAGTCTGCTTGGTGCCCCTCGATTAACCTTGGGAAGTTGCCAGGCAAGCAGCGCTCGTGGCAGCCTGCCCCTCTGTCCTCTCCTCTCCACATTCCTTCTTCTATCAGCTCATTGTGCTAGGTTTCCCATGAAACTCTCTTTTCAGAGCCTCAAATGGCCTCCTCTCAATCTCTGACCAGGCAGCTGTGCCAGCCCCCAAGCCCACAGGCTTTTTCTTTTCTAACTTGGTTTCCTAGAAAGGGATTGAGCTGTATCTCTTTGTGGTTTTCTCTCTATCTCTATCTCTATGTCTCTGTTTCTCTCTCTCTCTGTATCTCTCTCTCTGTCTCTCTGTTTCTCTCTGTCTCTGTCTGTCTCTCTGTCTGTCTGTCTCTCTCTCTCTCTCTCTCTCTCTCTCTCTCTCTCTCTCTCTCTCTCGGTCTTTGTTTTTCTGCCTCTCCCTCTGTAGGCATGTACCTACCTTCCAATCTCTCAGGAGTTGGGGCTCTGGATAAAATTCTTTCCCTTTTCCAGATACATTGTACCATGATTTACGTCTCATTTCTTCCCACCCCAGGAACACTCCTTATGCACACAATGTCTCTACAGCTAGATTTTCTTGGGCCCAGCAAACTGTTTCCTACATGGACAAGTTTGCACTCTCCTTCTGCTCCTTGTTTCTACTTACCTGGACTAGACATTAGCTGTAGGTAAACTTTGGGGTTCAGCACTAGCCTCTTACTTCTGATTGGAGCCACAACAGCTACATTCCAGGAGGCATTCGGAGGCCACACTGCCTCCTTCTTCCTCGGAATCCGGTGTACTTTGTGGGCATAGCCATCCTTGGGCTCTGACATAGGACTGGCCTTCCGTTAAGGTATGAATTTTCACCATTCTTCCAAGCAGCCCTATTGCTATTAACTGCCGGTTGTGTGAAGGCAGGGCCACATGGAGGGGTGGGATAGCACAGGCACTCTGTGCGCTCTTGGTGTGCAAGCTGCTGGGTGGGCATCGCGAAATCCTGATGGTGGTGATTGCATGATTGATCACTGACAGAATCCCCAGCGTGGCTTTGGGAGGCTGAATGTCTTATTTAAGGATCCATCACTGATGGAGTGACGGGACTCAGGGCTTTCAACTCCGAGGCCAGAAATCTCTCCCTAGACCTCATTTGCCTGTGTCCAAGCACCATGGAAACTTGTTGCTGTGGTATGTTTCGTCCTGGATGCTTGCCAAGAGTAAATTGGGCTCGGTCTCTAGGTTCCCCTGACTCTGCAGCCCAGCAAAGAGGAGGACAGAGGGAGAGAAGGAAGAAACCGAGAAGAGGGGCTTGTGGTAGAAGGGCCATGGAAGCGGAACAGGGAGGGAGAGGAATGAGCAAGCAGAAGCAATCTGAGGGGAGGGTTGGTGAAAAGACAGCGGGGGTGGGGGGAGAGGCTGGTGCTTCCCTCTGCCCTCTGACTCCTGTCTGGTGCCTAGCCCCTCCCTTCCTGTGTCCCGCACCTGGTGGAGTGCTGTTCATGCCAAGGCTCTGGGGAGGGGAGGCAATGATATAAAGATGCATTGCCTCTGCTGGCACTCCCACACAAGGCCCCTTTTGTGTGGAGTGGAGAGCTAAGCGTGGAGGGGTCCGGGAATGAGAGGTCTGGGGTCGAATGGGTGCCAAAAATAGACCCCCGCAAACTCTCCAGCTGTGGCTTCAGGGCCTGTTCTCTCCCCCATCCCCAGCCTGTCCATCTGTGGGTCCACAGCACAATCACAGCCTCCTCCTGACACCATTGCACGGGCCTCTTTGACTCCCAGCTTCTGTGCCTTTGACTTCATTGGAAATAAAAGTGGTGCTTTCTTCTCTGCCCTTCCATAGACCAGACCTTGTTTATCACCTTCCGTTAGCCCCGTCCTTAGCACTCATTCTTGTTACTCATCTTTGCCTACTCCTTGGTCTCACCTTCCCCAGTCGGCCAGTCTCCTTTCCTCAGCACACCCTTTTTTCTTTGTTTGTTTGCTTGTTTTTGTTTTTGTTTTCCAAGATAGGGTTTCTCTGTGTAGCCTTGGCTGTCCTGGAACTCACTCTATAGACCAAACTGGCCTCGAACTCACAGAGATCTGCTAGCCTTTGTCTCCTGAGTGCTGGGATTAGAGGCGTGCACCACAACTCTCGGCCTCTCTTTTCCTAACATGAAAGCATCTTTGTGTTATAAACTGTCTAGACATATCAATTTATTATCACATTTACATATTCACTTGCCATGAATGCTTCCCAAATGTCCACTCTGAGATGGGCAGCAGGGATGCTCGCTGTAAGGGATCTTGTCCCCAGTAGGCCACAGACCCACAACTTACTCCCCAGAGTCCCTTTGTTCTCTTTCTATCTTTGCTGAAGACTGAGCTCAGGCCTCACCCACCCATACTTCCACCTTCTTGCAGGTCTATGGCTGTGTGAACTTGGCCACTGTGATGTGGCTGTGGTTTGTCCTTGAATGGATTACATGTTAAAACTTGGTCTCTACCAGGCAAAGAGGTGGTGGGACTTTTAAGGTCACATAGTGAGAGGAACTAGATCATTGACTGAGGTGACCCTGGAAGGGACAAAGGTAGTTCTTGTAGGACCCTGGGCTTCTGGGATACTGAGTTGTGAGAATGAGCTCAGACTTTGACTTGTCCTGTGGCTTCTTGTCTTGCAACATAATCTTTCACTTCCGCAGCGACACTAGCCACAGTTAGATCTTGCAAACCTTCACCAAAAAAAAAGCCACCGGGTCTTAGATTTTTATCTCTAAATCAGAGCTAAAGGAACCTCATTTTCAAATGTTTACCTTTGTTTCTAGATCCCATGATGCTGGGAGAGAATGAACGCTTGAAAGTCGTCCTCTAATTTTCACAATACACTGTGGCATGTGTGCTCATAGTCACATACGCCACACATATGTACCCCCGCAATAACTATAATAAAGAATAGAAAGCAAACATATTATCCTTATTAAAATATTCTGTTATAGTAACAAAAATGACCAGGTCACTATCTTTCTGTGGTCTCATATTGACAGATGCACATAAGAATTGCTCACATGGTCAGACTCAAGAGTCTATCTGGGTGCTGAATGGCTTGTCTCTATTATGTCTGCCTTGATTCTTGGCACAGTGTGATTGGAAATTTGTGTTCAGGGTTTACTTTGCCACTGGGAAGTTATTTCCGCTGATGCTACCTGAGCTCAAGTTCTTGATCTCCCTATTGCCGGCACTAACCATGACCTGATGATTTTGTATACCTTTCTAATCCTTGGCTTCTAGCAACCTCTTGCTAATTTTCAGGTACCGAATTCTTGAGTCCATGACCCTATGTGCTTCTGGGAACACTTCTATGCTATTTTAGAATCCATAGCCATGCAATCCTTTGAGGAAAACTCCAAATTCCATTTGCTGCCTCTATAATTTCACATGGGAACGAAATTGGGTTATTGGGGAGCCTATAAAAGAGATAGATTATAACAATGCTTCAAGTCCTGTCCTTCAGATTTTAGTTCCGTTCCTTCTATAGTTGGAAGAATAATAACTTCAATGCAAAGGAGTGATCCAAACGTCCATGTTGTGGCAATGGCTTGAGCTATCCAGTAGAGAGCAGATTTTTAGCTGTCTTTTAGTCTTCCACCTAATAGGGTATGGAAGTAGGGACCATTTCAGCCTATCTGTGCCTGCACCTTGCCCCCGAATCCTTTAGCTTCGGATAGGCACAGGTATACCCAGGTGTCCTAGAGTTGTGGCGAGAAGCCAAGAACCACATTTTCCACAATGAATCTTTTGGCAAGGTGACGAATCATTGAAGGGTGATGGTGGCATATTCTCGGGGACAGTCCACAGAGTCCACAAAGAAGGCTGCCACTCGGATTCTGAGTTCTGCCGGGGAAAACATGGCACAGATCAGCAACTCTTCCTTTTGTGCCTCAAAATGAAGCCATGAATATATGGCGTGTGTCTCCTTTGAGGGTGTTCAGAGCTGCTTGTAACACCAAGAGAAAAGAGGAGAGCCAGTGTGCTCCAGGATACTAGCTATCTGGTTTTCAAACAGAAAACCAAGTTATAGATGCCTTGTTCCTTTTTTTTGTCAGACAAGAAATGAATTAGTTTGTTTAATTTCAGGAATTAGTTTCTATTGCAGTGATACAAGTACATGTTTAAGATCTGTGACTTTCGGTTAAACATACAAGAATTCTTTGTATACCTGGTCATACCTGTTGGGTATGTGACAATGTCCTACACATCTTCAGTCTGTGCAACTCTCATCAGATCTGCCCAAGATGGCAAAAGAACAGTGAAGTAATGGGAAGCTGCCCCTGAAAGGCATGAGTTTCTGGCAGACCCTCCTCCTGGGCTCTGGGCTCATCTGGATGGCATAGTACAGTGTAGTTCAGGCGTGTCTTGCCTGGCTCAGTTAGCACCACCTAACTAGGTGGACCTTTAGGGATAACTGCGGCTGAGAAGCGCAATTCTGGATGTCCTGAGAAACGAATCATAATCATCTCTGAGTTTTAATATAAGAAAAAGTTGCCAGGAAGTTATTTTTGAAGTGGCAAAGGTGAATTGATAGGATAGCTACTATGGTCTGTATAAACAAGAGGTCACAGCCCAAGTGACAAGTGGAGTAGGAGAGAAGGAAGCCAAGCGGGGGGCATGCAGACAGGGTTCTTGTTTGTATTTCAATCAGATGGACAAGTGTTACAACTTGAGAACCTGAGACGCTGGCAAAACTTCTCACCAATGACATGTATCAAATGCCTTAAGAATAGATATTGGATATCCAATTCCCTTCACATGCAATTCTTCCCCACCTTCTCCCTCCCTTCTTCCCTCCCTCCCTCCCTCCCTCCTTCCCTTCCTGCCTCCTCTTCCTACTACCCCCACCCCTGTCTCATGCAAATACAGACCTCTTAATTGCACCAAACATCATAGAAGCAAGGCCTTAAGTTTCTAGATTCATCTCCACAGAGACTGTCCACCATGAAGTCTCTGGGGACCAGCCTCCCTGTTCCCCCACAGCTAGCTCATCAACCTGAGGCCATTCCTGTGTCCCTTCTGTTTCTCTACAGACTCCATTCTTTTCAACATCTCCCAGCCTTCTTTGTTCTCCTGCAGTGCTCCAGCCACACTGGTGAGCAGCTCTCCTGGTCTCTGAGCCCTCCAGCCACACTGGTGAGCAGCTCTCCTGGTCTCTGAGCCCCCCAGCCACACTGGTGAGCAGCTCTCCTGGTCTCTGAGCCCTCCAGCCACACTGGTGAGCAGCTCTCCTGGTCTCTGA
>NC_022012.1:21456705-21473279 GCF_000317375.1 Microtus ochrogaster
TTCTTTCCTGAGAAGAGATGTCACTGTTTAGCCCTGACTGGTTTCCAACTGAAAGAAATCTACCTGTCTCTGCCTCCCAAGTGCTGGAATTAAAGGCATGCTCCACCAGGCTTGCCACAGACTGAGTCTGTGTTGTATTTAGAGAAAACAAGGTAATACTTGTTTGTTGTATTAGCTTCTCAATTTAACTAGTCTTTTGCAAGTGTCAAGGGTACATCCTGGACCTAAGGAGGTAGCTGCTTGAATTAAAATGAGAACAATCTTAGACCTAGATATTGCATGCCAAACCCCTTTGTGATGGGTAACTTTAGGTGTCAGCTCTATGGGATAAAGGGTACTGATGGTGGGGAGATCACTTTGTGATGTGCTATGAAATTATGTCCTGAAGAAGTTAGCACGGGAGCAGTAGACTGAGTGAGCGTTTGCCTGTCATTGTGAGTGGGTATCACTCAGCCTGTTGAGATTAAGACAGAAGCCAAAAGCTCAATTGCTTTCTTCTCGAGCTGGACACTCACCTCCTGCCCTTCAGACCCTGGGATTCTAGGCTGTCCGGTCTTCAGGTTCCATAACCCATACCTGCTTTTGGGTTTTTGGACTCACACTGAATCCCACCACCAGCCTCTCTGGTTCTCCAGATTTTAGACAGCATATTGTTAGACTTCTCAGCTTCCATAATTGCATGAGGCAATTTCCATAATATCATTTTTTCCCCAAGATTTCTTCTAGAATTCACTCTTTGCTTTTATTTTGAAGACTGTTTCCCCAGCAAACTGCACCATTCCAAAAATGGCTGCAATGCTCCCTCCATCCCACAAGCTCAACACAGACTGTGGCGCAGACCTCACTGCACAGAACGGCAGAGGTAGCCCACATCTACAGGCATGAGACTATGCTTTCCAGGATAAGATATTTCTACTTGGTTCTGCTGGGACACTGGCTCTTGGAACTCAGCTACCAAGCTGTGAAGAAGACCGGGCAGCCTATAGAGAAGTCAGCGTGAGGATGAGACATGAACCTTCATCAATAGGTCTGCTTAACAACCAGCTTACAGACAGGTGTCTGGGCCATCTTGAGAGTTCCATTGGACCTCATATTTGGTGTTCCCACCAAGCTTTGCTCAAATCAGTGACTCTTGTTATTTTCAGCCACTGTATCATTCTGGGATGGGATTATATATGATGAGATAATACATTTCTCAAATTGTATAAACAGCAAACATTTTGAATTTGTTTTGGATAAATTTCTTTGGTTTATATCATCTCCTCTTTCTTCTAAGGAGCTGCCTCAACCACTGTCCTACCCCAAATTCTGCCAAGAGCTCCAAAGACGGTAAACACAAATTGCTGTTATTAGCTTGATTGCTCAATAGGTATAAAGAGGGAACCTAGGCTGCCACTGGCTGCCTTTTTGTATGTCCGCTGGGGGTTGGGAGACATGTAAAAGTGGGTAGCTAGTGTGTTTTTCTTGGAATAACCGATCAGAGCAGAATTATATATTTCCAAAAGTGAACTTTTCCATGAGGTTAAAGATGACTGACATTCTCATACCTAGTCGGCATAGCACAATGAACCAGATACACCTATTCATGAGGATTGGCTTGTGTTCCTAAATCATGTGCCTATTGGAAGCTGAGGTGGATGCTGCTCTTGAGTATCCAGTTTGGCATCTCCGCTAGAGAAGCAAGATTGCCATCCTTTTTGAATTAAATGCTCAGCCATATGTCAAGAGGAGAAGATCCGACTGGCCTCGTTCCTCTCTGCCGGTTGCTACAACATGCCTCTCTTGAGCTGATCGGAAATGAACTGACACATGTTGTACGATAATTATCAGGATGCTAATTTTTCCCTTTCCAATTCAGTTTTCTTCCTTTTCCTCTCTGCCTTCACTCTGGTGTTCTATTCTATTTCCAGTCAAGTTGTCCAGATGAAATTTGTTCTCTTTAGATAGCTTCCTTTGAACATCTCCCCTGTTCAGTTTATTCTTCAAAGTTCAGATGTTCTTTTTTTCCCTTTCTGATCTGATGTACAGTTTTAACTTCCTATCAGAAATCACCTTCTTACCAAGGACAAACAGGGCAGCCAAGCAAGTACGGTGGGGATGGAGTGTGGGAGTTACTCCATCCTTTCTTCAGCTTTGGGACTGTAGAAGAAAGTTTCTCAGAGTAGATGGTCTGGAGATGTTAAATGTGAACATCTCTTCCCCCTCAAGGATTCAAGGAACAGGGGGGTAGCCTAGGGACTCAACATTGCCTAGACCTCAGCTTCAGAAGACACAGGACATCACTTGGGTAGGCATTAAAAGGCTGCCCAGAGCCTATGAGAAGGGAAGAATTCTGTGGTAATCAGCTGTATTACCCAGTTATTTTTTTGTTATTGTTGACATTATTAACTATTCAAGGAAGTGGGCTCCATGAAGTAAAAAAAGATTTACTTAGTACACAGTTCTGCAGGTTCATGTGTGTGGTATCTGCATTCATTTATTTCTGATGAAGGCCTTAAAATAGATGGCGGATGGCAATAGCATTAGCATGTCCTGCCAACTGGCTGGATTTCAAGCCAGGTAGCAGGTAGAGAGAGGGAGGGGACTAGTCTTTCTCCCTTTATAGCAGCCCTCCCCTTTTGATCTTCCTTCCTTCCTTCCTTCCTTTCTTTCTTTCTTTCTTTCTTTCCTTTTCTTTTTTGAGATAGAATCTCTTGTAGCTCATGGTGACCTTAAATTTCCCATGTAGCTGAGGATGATCTTGCATTCCTGACCTTCCAAATGCTGGGATTATTGACATGAGCCACCATGTCCAGCTCTGCTGATGATAACCTTCTTATGAGAATACTAAGGGGATCCCAGAAGAATTACCTTGCAATAGCTTGCCTCCCAATGACTTAAGGACTTTTCTGTACAACTCACCTCTTTATTTATTATAAATTATGTGTATATGTGTGCCTCTATGTGGGTTTGTGTACATGAATGCACCGTCTACAAAAAGGGTGTTAGATCCTCTGGAGCTGGAGTTACAGGTAGTGGTGAGCCACCTGGTAAGGATGTTGGGAACCAAATTCAAGCCCTCTGCAAGAGTAGTTCATGTTCTTAACTGCTGAGCCATCTCTCTAGCCTCTAGGATTTTAAGGTTCCATTCTTACAGTACTGCCACCTTGGGGATCCAGTTTCCAACATGAACCTTTGTGAGGTCACGATTAAACCATATCCTAGCCACATCACCCATTATACAAATCTACCCCAGAAAATGATGAGAGATCTCAGACCCAGAGAAAGTATGTATGGGTTTATATGATTGCATGCAAACATGTTTATGGGTACACGTGTATATGTATGTGTTGGAGGTAGAATTTTTATTCGGTGGCTTGTTGCTTGAAAATTAATGCATCAATATGATCTAGAGCTTGCAGCTTTCATCAAAGCCCCAGGAAAGGCATCTTGGCCAAGGAAGAGAACCTAAAGTGGAGGCCCATGGAAATATATTCTTACAGTGATACAGCATGAGTGTGTTTGCAAGAACAGAGTGAGCGGGCGAGCTAGAGGTGTTCAGAAGGTCAACTCTCCAGATTATATTCAGATAACAAACGTTTATCAGTGTGCTTGCTTCTAGATCCCCAGCTGCTCATCCTCTGGACAGCAATGAGAGTGCAGCTCTCTGAAAGGGCTGGCTTTCCACCATTCATGACCACTTCCGATGTGAGAGGCGTGAGTCCATGTGCACAGGTGGGTTTTCCAGCAGCAACAAGTCCATTTGCTGTTCTATGTAGTAGAGCTTCATACCTTAGAGCAGGGCTTTTTGAGAGCTCTCCTTCATTTCCTTCCCTGGCCAACAGCCCCTCCTAGGGAGCTGTGGCTCTCCCCTCTGCTTACAGTCCTTGAAAGAATCAACATCTTTCCCACAGCATCAGAATGCAGTTGTGAGATGATTGTAGCCGTCTCCATGACACTCACTTACTCCTTGTATAAATACAATGGTACTGAGGGAGGAGATGAAAAGATGCTGGAGCAGGGAGCCCTGGACATAGGAAGCTCTTTCAGCTTCCTTATCTTCTTCTGCAGGAGTGAGAAGGACCTTTCCCTTTGCCTTGGTTCTCCACCCCACCCCCCTAATCTCTCACCAACCCCACCTTGACTTTATGCTGCTAAAATGAAGCTGGGCTCTGAGTAAGATAGAAAGGGGAAGCAGCATTCGTATGCAGGAGAGCAGCATTTATTTAGAAGGAGGAGGAAAAAGTTTAATTGCTCAGAGTTGGGACTTAGTAATCATGAGCAACGATGACCAGCCGTGGGGGTGGCAGTACGTGTGTGCACATGTGCTCCAGGGGGGTCTGTGATTCCATAGCAGAGCCAATGACACATTCCAAATTTAGCGACTTTTAGAGGTCATTTTAGTCATCCTCCTGCCTTTGGGCTGGATGGAGCCTAACTTAATATCACGTATGATGGAGTCAGTGTGCTCTGCGAGAAGAGTGTGCAAGAGAGCGGGGGGGGGGGGGCGGTGTTTGTCGGGAGGCATCAGTGACCCCTTTGAACCGATCTCCAGCAAAGGACGTTCATTTGTTTTCCCCAGGATGCTTGGGTTTCCCCATCCCTGTATCAGCATGATCCTCCCGGGAACTGCCTTTTTTTTGATAGAAACCGGATGTTAGATTCTCAAGGTGGGCGGGGGCTCCATGCCGCTCGGACCTGTCAAGGGTTATTGAGACTCCTAGGGTCCCATTAGCCAGTACGAGAAGCTACCATTTATTTCATCAGAAACTTGCCATGCAGTCTGAGCTGAGAACAGAATAGAGCAAAGACACTACAACGCCTTTTTCCCAGGCAATGCGCATGATTCTGCGGCTCTTTGCTCGCTACACTTCAACGCACCTTGAAATGGGCTCGCCTTCTTCGCGCAGCGACGGGCAAAGAGTTAAGCCAATCAGTTACTAGATCTGTGGGCAATGTCCAATAGGCAGGCTACAGGGGCGGGCCACTAGGCCAGGCCCGGCTAGGCTTCACCGTGGACCTGGCTGCGCTCTGCCTCCGTTGGCAGTGCAGGTGCCGCTGCGCCGGGGCCCGGGAGGCTGCGCGCCGAGCCGAGCCGAGCCAGGGAGGGATGGAGAGCGGGCCGCCCGGGCTACAGGAGCACCGGCAAGGGGCGTAGGCGGGCGAGAAGCGGGCGCTGGGGCACGATAAGTGTGCAGACGCAGGAGCACTTTGCGATAGGATGAGGCTCTTGGCTGGCGCGCGGTAGTACTATGATTTGGTATGTGGCCACTTTGATAGCAAGTGTGATCAGCACCCGAGGTCTTGCGGCTCAAGGTGAGTTGAAGTGCAGCGTCCCTCCTCCAACCCTTCTGGTTTTCTTAGACCTTCCCTCCGGGATCTGGCTCTCGAACCCTGGGAGCGAGGCTCCGACTCCGTCCAGGCGCACCCCGGGCTACTGGCTCGAGGGCTGGGGAGCTGCGGGAGGGAGGAACTCGGCGGGAAGGTTCGGAAGCCCTTGGGTTGCGGGGATGAACGTCTTGGAATCAAAGTGTACTTGGCCCACCTTGGGCCCGATAGTCCACAGCCGCACATCGAACCTGAGCTTTTGGGAACCCCTGGTGCTCTAACTCTGGCTGCTGGAGACTTTGCCGGTCTTCCGGCAGGATTCCGCGCGTCCCAGCCCTGCACAGCACCGCTGGATGGAAGAGCTCTTGCTGGGAGGCGCGACCAAGAGCTTGGGACTCCCCACAGCTTCCTCCAAGGGACCGGGTTCTCCGCCCCGCGTCTTTCCTTTTCCTCTATCTTGGTGGCAGAGCTCCGATCCCCTTGGCAGGTGACGAGCAGAATTGACCTAGCGGCCCCGAGCAGCATCTGCTTTTCCTGGCCCTGGAGGCCGCCCGCGCCCACCCTAGCCGCACCTGGGCCCCTGCCAGGCAAAAGTTCCCCGGGAGGAGCCGTCACCGCGCCACGCTCCGGGCTGCCAGGCCCAGCGGCCTGGGGGCGAGGGCCGCTAGGGAGGGGTCTGCTCCGCCGCATCTTAGAGTCGAGCGGAATTTTTCTTTCTGCCTTCTCTGGTCTGAGCCCAGGAAGAAGCGAGGGAAAAGACAGGGCTCGGGGTTCATGCTTGAGAGTGAGGGCTTTCCCTTTGGAGATGGCAGAGCTCTGGGTGGCACCCGGCTCTCCTCCCTTGTATGGAAGTCAGAGCCGAGCCTGGAAACTGCCAGGACTCTGAGCTCTAGGTTTCTGCGCGCCGAACGGATCCCGCTGTGGGCAAGTTTGCAAAGCAGGGAGGAGATGGCGGCGGGAGAGGAACGGTCTTTGGGTGGAAGGTGGCAGGGTAGCCGGCAGGGTGGCGAGGACCTGCAGACCAGGGAGCCCTTTGGAAGGTCTCTGCTGGAGGTGCGGACTCCGCTGGCTTTTTTTTTTTTTTTTTTTTTTGCACCTTGCCTAGGGGCGTGTGGGGGGAGTGGTTTGAGAAAGTTTCCGAATTGGAATGTATCTCCTCTGCTGCTTGACAGGGGACTCTGAAGAGGAGAGGATGAAGAAAAGGGCGGCTTTCCATTAAAAAAAAATAATTGTGATGGTCGGGATGGTTATAAAGCTTTCCATTTGCCAGATGGGAAAACTGAGACAGGATGACCTCAGAAGCCTATGGAAAAGGGTGGATCTTGCTGTGCCTCTCCCCTCCCCCCTTCCCAAGCAGTCTTTCAGTGACCTCCTCCTCCTCCCCTCTAGGTTTTGGTATGCTCTGCTGTGGGACTGTCTCTGAAAGCACAAAAGGCTGTGCCAGGATCAGAATCGAAGAGACACTGAAGGAAGGCTGTTAACAAGCCAGTCTTCCAACCTCAGCTAGTAAATTGAAACACAGAAAAAGGAAATTGCAGAGATTCGCCGAGTGGTTAGACAGAAGGAGGAACTTTCCAGTGTTGAAGGTTGCTGGACATGAAGGTTATTATCCCTTCTGTCTGGAACCCTGCTTCTGTCTAGGAGCAAGGATGACCCGACTGGTCTTGGGGTCTTTTAAATCTAAGATGGCTCTATGAAGCAGTCACAGACAAAGGTTTAAAGATAAATTGAGAGGATCCAAAGCCTGACTGGCCCACTTGCTGACCCTGTGACCTTGGACAGATTTCTCAGCTTTTCTAAATGTCACTTACTTCAGTAGAAAATGGGTTAGCTGTATGGACTTGTAGAGACTTGGGGTGTGTGGGAACCGTACTGTGAGGAAGAAGTGGCTGACTGCCTGATGGGAAGTATGTGCTCACCAAACATCATCGTTAGTATTTCAGTATCTGTAGGATTCCTGGCTCCTAATCAGTTTCTTTCTTTTGGGTTATTCAGGGAGCTGGGAGTTGGGAGTGTGTTTAGGGACACCCAAAAGTCTGCCTTTGAGGAGGCTAGACCCCATGTCGTGGGCTGACCTTGTCTGGTAGGACCTCCAGTGGAGTGTGGTGGGGCATGTACAATTGCTTGGAAGTCCTTTACAAGGTCTGCAAAGCTGAAGGATTGCTGGCTGCCAGATGCTACAGGAAGGATGCAGAACCCAGCCTACAGAGGGGGAAGGGCACCTGCTTGCCGGAGAGACCAGGGTTGGAGAGCTAGTGAGAGAAGTTATGCGGTGCCGTTCTTCTGTGAGTGGCAGAGGTGACTTCTGGAGAAATCCTCCAACCCCAGGGACTGTGAGATGCTTCTTCTAGAACTGTCTGAAGCAGGGGATGCTCTGGGTGAAAAGGGTCAGGTCCATCAAACTGCCAGGTTGGGACTGTCAACTTGGAAGTCTGGGACAGAGGTGGGCATGGAGTCCTCCTATTGATTCTGGTCAGGCATTTTGGAAGTAACCAAGATCGGTGTTCAGGTTAGGAGGGTCAAGAAAAGAGGAAGGCTGTTGACGTGGTCTCTGCACACAGACATCTGCCCTTCGACCTGGGGCAGTTTCCACACTTTGTGGAAATCCTGAGCTAGGATTTTCTACCTCCTATAAGGAAGGGAAGTCTGTTCCTTATTCCCAGTGCTACCTCCCTGTCTGACAGAGTCTGTTGGTGAACTCCCTGGCTGCTGGGTGTCCAGGTAAATTAGTATCTGACTCAGATTCCGGTTGGAGCAGTGCCCTCTATCTGGCTTTGACCCACCCAGCTTCCCTTTGTGGATGGAGATGGGAAGGAGTGTTTCTAACCGCCCCCCCCCGCCCCCCCGGGCCAGCCGATCAGCTGAGGACTGGGCTCAGGAAGTGGGTGGTGAGCCCTGGTGTGAGAGTGTCTCAGGACGTTGATGTGGAGGCGGCAGGGGGAGGGGGTGTCTGGTAGGAGGTCTCCTGGAGGAAGCTGGAGTGGGAGGAGGCATGATGCTGGCAAGAGTCAGCTGGGAGCTGTGGGTCTGTGGCCTGGCATATACCAGTCTCTGGAGTTGTCAGGTCCTGGGTTCAGATAGTTTCATGTTTGTATCTCTAAGTCAGAAAGCTGGGGTCTGGTTTCTCAAGGAGCAAAGGTGGCCTAGGTAGGAGATGCTGAGAGCTGGTCGCACTCGCTTCTTCTTCGCTGTGCCCTGCACTTTCCAGTGCCAGGTCTCCTCCCTGCCCTCTTGCCAGCACGGCAGCCCTGGCTCTCAGAGCTCATCGGTAAGTATGCTTCTTTTTTGGCTTTCTCTCAGTTCTTCTGGGTACTCATTAGGTCTCCCTGCAGCCCCCGGTTTGCACTGAAAATGTGGGGGTGGGAGGTAAGGCCCAGTTAGGAAGGCGCAATGAGCGGTGAGATTTAAATGATTCTCTTCTCCAGGAGAGCTGCTCCCTTCTGGGGGCTTCTCAGCTGCCCCACCCCCAGGTTGTGTCCCCCTTCCCTCTGCTTCCAGGGATGGGTTGAGCAGGTTGTGTAAGGAGTGGGCCTGAATGAGCTGTGGTTGGCAAGAACTTTAGACTTCTTTTTAGAAGCGTATGCATGTCTGTGCATGTGCATGTGTGCATAGACATACGCACCTCAGTATGTGTTATGTGTATTCTATATGTGTGTGTGCATATTTTATATGTATGCACACACATAAGTATCCCTGTATGCGTGCATGCCTCTGTAGCTGGTGTTCCCACTTAGACATGTGTATACATGCACTTACAAGCACTCATATATTTGTATGCACATACATGGGTTACATGGGGGGAAGAGCAGTTGTGAATAAGTTTGAGGTGGGAGCCCCACTTTTGAGTACTATGGGATGCACAGAGACTTCTCAGCAAACTGCTTGCTTCCCTGTTCATCATTCTGGACCTGCATCCAGGCCAGCCAGGTGTTCTTAGAGTAGAAGGCTTCAGCCCAAGGCCAGGAGCAAAGAATTCTTGAGGTCAAATAGAGAAGGTCTAAGTGTTGGGCAGAGACTTGGCTCATGGGGAGGCTGGCTGCCTATCTTGCTAACAGGCATTCGTCGCCACCAGCCTGGCACAGGCGAGCGTAGACAAAGCTCTGGGTGCCTGGGGAGATGGGAGAAGATTGTGGTTGCAGAAGCAGCTTGCTGTCAGGCTTCTGCCCCAGGGGCACTGCCCATGGGTGTGGCCTGGTCTGCCTGAGGCAGCTGACCTATTTTTTCTTAGAAACCTTCCTGCTTTCCTGTTCGTTCTTGCATGAGTAAGCAGGAGAGTGGTGGGTAGAGATGGGGCCTCTGGGAGGATTTTGTTTGTTCCGTGGGGGTCTTGACAGAGGTCTCAGCCTACCTGCCTGAACTTCCGACAAAGAGGGGACTGATAACCTGGCCTTCTGCCATCTTCACTGTCCCTTTGTCTTCTTCCTTGTCAAGTGTGCCCATAGATATGGGGCTGTGACATAAAACGTGTACATGGGCGTAGATGGTACTAGTGACTTGTCCTCACCCTAGTTCGGAGCAAGGATGTTGCTCGACCAGGAGTAATCTCTCACTAGTTACTGTGCCTGCCCGGCCTGTGGTGCCTTCACTGGCTCGCCTGGCTGTGTGCATCCCAGACTGCCCTGTAGGGTACACAGGCTGTGTGAGGACAGGCTTCCTTCCATCCAGGTGGTAGAGCTGGGGTTGTGGGTATAGGGGGTGTGGCCTCGCTTTTCTGCTGAGGAGCTCTGAACTGAGATTGAATTACAGACTTCCTTCCTGCCTGTGGCTCCTGGGGAAAGGGCTCTTGGAAATATAATCTAGCCCAGCAAATTAAGGTCGTTAATAGCATTGCCACCTCAGAGTGGCTGGGGGTGGGGGTGGGAGCAGTCCAGGCAGAAGGGTTAGAGGGTGGAGTTTGGCTTCTCTGGGTTGGCCCACTATCCCCTGGCCTCCTGGGGGAGGGATATAGGAAGGCTCTGATGATACTGATGGGAGTCACCCAAGGCAGACCTTCTCTAGCATGTGAGGGTCCTTTCTAGGCAGAGGGAGGACAGGTGCCCTGGATGGCCTCCCACCCACCCTCCCTGTGTGTGAAGACAGTGGGGGCACCCTCATGTCCTGTGTACTGGTCTCCTCTCCAGGTCAGGCTCTCTGTCTACTCTTCACCTGGTATTGGGTGACAGGAGCCAACTTTCTGCTGTCCTCAGGCCCCCCTCTGGGTATGTGCCTCCCACGTGGTAAGAGCCCAAGTCTGCAGGCTTCCTGGAATCTCCTGGAGCCTCCTGGCCCTTCGAGGAGGAGGGATTGGGGGACTATTGGGGGTTGTGTCTTTTTTGGACTCAGCAGGGATTATTTTTAGGCTGGCAGATGGAGGTGGCGGTGGCTGTCGCTGGTATTATTAGACAACAGGCCTGTGGTTTGAGAGTCTGGTGCCCAGAGGAGGAGGAAGAGGAGGCTGCAACAAGGAGCCATGGAGGCTGGTATTCAGCCAGCGTCCTCCCTCCTCTTAGCCATTATCAGACTCAGTAGGGCTTCTAGGACCAGGCAGAGTGGCCTTCACCAGAGTCAGCCAGTGATACTCCATCTGATCCAACTGCTTTTGAGAGGGAGGCCTGTCCTGTTAGCCTTCTGTGGTCTTGGAGTGGAGGGTCTGGACTCAGAACTTATGCAGATTGTAGGTGAAAACTGTCTCTGGGTAGGGAAAGAAAGAGGCACAGAGGAGAGATCTTGGTCTCCTGGATTCTGGAAGGAATCCTGACCCACCATTTGTTACCTAGGTAACTTTGGGGGAGCCACATACTGTCCCCATTTGTGAGACTGAGAGAGCAGCACTGTGTTAGGAGCTACACTACAGGCATATAACATCACACTCCTGGTACAGACCCCATATGTGGTGGAGCTGGGCAGGGTGTTCTATTTGCCTCCCACTGCAGCCAAGGGCTCTACATCTGCTTCTTGCCTCTTCTCTGGATACTTAAAAGCGGCTTTCCATCCCCAGGACCCTTCCTCCCCACCCCTTTCCTGGCTCCAGCTTGAGACTATTGGATGTGGGACTGTGCCAAGCCTTGGATGCCTTGTGGTTCTGTGCACACAGGGTGTCTGCTGGCAGCCCTGGACTCAACTACCCACTGGGTACCACCTGGCCCAGAGAATGGGAGATTTGTATCCTATGGGCTTCCCAAAGGTCAGCCAACCTGTAGGGGCTCACTCCATCCACCTGCCCTCTTGCTTTCTCTTTCCTGCCAGGATGGCATAGTCTTAAAGTAGGCTGGGCAGGCACTCAGGATTTGGATTTACTAGTCATAAAACCATATTCTGCCCTCTTGAAAACAGCTGTGTAGGGCATCTCCTACCTTTCTTATCCTGCTCACCAAAGTCAGTCTAAGTGAGGGACCTGTGGTCACTGTTCCTAAGCATCTCTCTTGACCCCCTCATTCCTCCTTTCCCTGCCTTCCAGCTGTTCCCTGTGGCCCTACTGGGGACCAATATGTCTGCCTTATGTAGGCACTGCTCTGACTCTTAGCTCTAGGGTCCTGGGGGTGTGGGTTTTCAGTGTCTCTTTGTTATGGTAACTGACCTGAGTGTCTCCTCCAGTTGGGCTGGGCATGTGCTCAGCTTGCATGAGATACATTTGTGCCCCCACCCCCACTAATTTTATGCCCTGAGTCTTTTTCACTCCTGGCCTAGGGTTTGCTTGCCCCTGTGTTTGATTTCTCAATTTTTCCTCTTTAAAGGCCCACTTCCCACTGTATGCCAGGCTGTTGACTTTTTTCTGTTTTTTTTTTTTCCTCTCTGAGCTTTTTTGGAGAGATGTTTATTAGACATATTTTGGCTCAGAGAAAATCAGGCCTAGAGAGAGGTATCTGTGGGTGATAGAGTGAGGGAACACACCCAGTGTGTGTGTGTGTGTGTGTGTGTGTGTGTGTGTGTGTGTAGGAAGAGAAGATAACTATTTTGAGATCCACAAACCCAGGAGAGCTTGGGCTGAGTGTGGAGGCTGAGCCATGGCTTTCCCCTCGCCTTCCTTGTGGAGACACTTGTCTCATTTTGTCTCACGTGTCATCTTGGGGATGCATCCAGTTTGCAGTCACTTGTCTGTGCTTGGGATGCTCTGGAGGAGAGATGCTGGCTGGAGGGTGCCTGCCCTGTGCTACCTTGGGGCAGGCTTCATGCTTGGGGCTTGAAGCCCAGCCCAGGGGCCTGGCTGAAGTCAGGAGTGTGAGGCTGCAGCCTCCCTTCCAGGTGTGAAGGAGCTGTCTTATTGAGATGCGGTGAGAACAAGGCAGCGCTGGGTGCAAATGAGCAGCTGGAACTCTGGGGACCCTTGCCAACGTTGACCTACCTCTGGGCATTGCTCTCTAGAGCTCTGGACTTGGCAGTCTGTTGTCCAGAGCAGGAGTTGACTCACAGAACTTCATTGTCTTCCCCAGCTCTCATTTTTCTGCCTAGACTTTTGGGGCAAATGAGCTACCTGTATTGGGCCATTTTGCCTGGTAACCTGGACCTGGGAAAAGTCCCTTCCTTTATCCCAGGCTCCTGTAGTGTGTCTCCTAATCTCCTTACAGGCTGTGCTGCAGGTAGTTTTTGCATGTGTGCACACACATGTACGTGCATGAGCACCCCCCCCCCCAATTCTGGCTCATGGATCCTGCTGGCCATCCATTGTCCTTGGTCTAGTGCTGGTCTTTGTATGCCTGGATTCAGTAGGGCTTTTTTGCCCAGGTATCCTATGGGATGTGGGGGGGGGGGATAAAGGGAGGCACTCCCTGCATCTGGGCCCTCTCCTTTCCTGGAGGGCCTGGGCTACCAACAGCCTGCAGCCAGATTGGAGGAGGGGAGGCTGGGAAACCTGCCTGGGCCTCTGGCAGGTGAGTGCTGTACTCTGCTTTGCTCCAAAAATACTCAGTGATCTTAGCTCTTTCTCTAGAAAACAGTGATGTCACCAGGAGCCAATAGGCTTCTGGAAGGGCTTTCCTCCCTCTCTGCCTCCTCCTTCCGCAAGTTGCAGAGAAGAGAGAGGAAGAGGGGGGAGAGGGAGACACAGGCGACACACACTGACTCCTTGGAGAGGCACAGACAAGAAGCACACATGCACATAGGAAGCTCCATATTTCTGAAAAGCAGGCAAAACCCTTTCTGTCATAAATACAGTAGAAATTCACAGGACACACACACACACATGCACACAGAGAGGAAGAGAGAGAGAGGAGAGAAGAGGAGGGAGGGAGAGAGAGAGAGAGAGAGAGAGAGAGAGAGAGAGAGAGAGAGAGAGAGAGAGAGAGAGAGAGAGAGAGAGAGAGAGAGAGAGAGAGAGAGAGAGAATCATCCACATAGAGTAAGAAAGAAACAGAGATGGAGGCATTGACAGAGAGACACGAGGAAGGAGCAGAAAAGAGAGAGACAGACAGAAACAGATACACAACACACAAGCACACATAGGCACGGATGCAAAAAAGAGACAAAGGCAGATACCCAGAGGAGTCAGGAAGAGAAAAGCAAGACCTAGAGAAAGGAGAGAAGTTGGTACAGAAAACACAGAGCTAGACAGTGATCTGAAAACACACACACACACACACACACACACACACACACACACACACACGCACACACACACACACACACCTGGACACACAGCTGTGAAGGAAAGGAAGGAAAGACAGGCATGAGCTCACGGGTCAGGGGTGCAGAAAGAGCAGAGGAGGGTCAGACAGTCTCGCTCTCTCCAGCCGGCATCTTTGGGTGGGAGGGTTCAACAGGCATCTGGTTGGAAGCCGCCTGTTGGTGGCTGCTGTCCTTGGTACTGCCCTGGAGAGCTGGGCTTAGAGGGTGGTATAGGGGAAAGTGTGGAGTCCTGGGCAGTTGAAGAGAGGCAGGGGTGAGGCTGTCCTCCTTGGAAGAAATGGTCAAGGTGACCTTGTCATCTCCCTCTCCCCTCTTCCTGGTCTGAGAAGTGCGTTTGGCTGGAGGCGGACTTTAGTTTTCGTTTGCTCTGATATGCGGACAATGTCCCCTGAGTTAGCCTCTTTTCTGACGCCACCCCCCCCCCCCAAGCTTGAAATTTGGATAGGGTTGAGGCCTCTCTTGCCCACTTCTTCTGTCCCTTATCCCCTTCCTCATGTGGGTGTGCTCGCTCTTGCTCCCTGATTTTGATGTCCCCTGTGAAAGGTAGGGGATTGCTCCAGGGCCCCTCCTTTGTTACCTCCATATTTCTCCCTTAGTGCTGATGTCTGGGGCTCCTGTGAGAGTCTAATAGATTCAAGACCTGGAAATCGGAGGGCTGCAGTGCCTCCTGCTCCCCTCTGCAGCAAGGCTGGCGCAGTGGGTTGGAGGAGGGGCTGGGGAGGCTGCTCAGGTCCGTGGGGTTTTCCCTCTGGTGTTGCCAAGCAGCCTCCTTAGCTTGTTAGGGATTCCCCGCTCCTGTATGGAGCCCTCTTGTTTAGTGCGGTAACACCAGGCTGAGCTGGGGGTGGGGCAGAGGAGGAGGCGGGCTCTGCCTTCGCCCACCAGGCTCCTGCGGGAAGCGCCTTACTTCAGAAAGAATGCCGGAATGTTCCTAAGCACTACAGCGGGGCAGGGCTCCCAGGGCTGAAAGCCCTTCATCCCCTGTGTCTGTAGCTCCCAATGCTTTTTCGAAGGGCAGGGGATACCCAGGGAAGGCAGGCTAGGCATGATTATGACGGCTGCTTTTTGGGTCTGGGATGGGAAGTTCTGCTTACAAGACTAGAAAAATTGGGATGCCCCCTCCTTTCTTCTCCTCTTCTAAAGCTATACAGGAAAAGTTTGACTGTCCTCAGGGCAGAGGGAGATATACATAAGAGGTGGGTGTCCAGGGTGCATCAGGGACCCTTGGGGAGGGAAGAGGCAGATCCAGGAATGGGGAGGGAGGGTTGGATAGCAGCATAAATTGTGGGAGCAGGAATTTTTTTTGGCCAATTCTTCATGTATCACCTTGGCTGTCCTTGTTAGGTGCCCACGGCCTGCGAGAGGAACCCGAGTTTGTGACTGCTCGAGCCGGTGAGGGTGTTGTCCTGAGATGCGACGTGATCCATCCAGTGACGGGACAGCCCCCGCCCTATGTTGTAGAGTGGTTCAAGTTTGGGGTCCCCATCCCTATTTTCATCAAGTTTGGCTACTATCCCCCACACGTGGACCCTGAGTATGCAGGTAAGGTGTGAGTGATGATGGCTGTCCCCCACTCTCTCCATCACCCTGTGGGTTTTGGCTGTGTTACGTCTTTCCTTCCAGGACTCAGTGGTATCCACAAAGTCCCAGGTACTCTTCATTTTTATCCCTGTCACCTCTGCTCTCTTTCTTGACTGGTCCTATTATCTCTGTTCTCATGGTATTTGCCCTTCGCCTGCTCTCTCTGCCCTCTGGTGGGTTTTCATCAGAAGTGGGAGAGGAAGTGGGAGTTGAGGCAGACATGAAACATGTCTGTTCAGCCAGGAGCGCAGGGCAAGTTAGGAAAAAGGACCCCCTGGGAGGAAGCAAGAATTGGGGGAAGAAGGGAGTCAGACAGCTCCACCCCTCCCCAGGATCGGCTGTCTGTATGCCCCCACTGTCCTGGCTCTGAAGTTGGGTGTCCTGTGCCGAGCCTGGTAGGCACCTCCACTGTTTGCTGTCTGTGGCCCTGGCAGACACCCGATCTCACTTCCTCTGTCACTACCCCCCTCCCATTCCTTGGCCCCATTTGTGTGCCACTCTGTAATTATTCTGCCAGCGTGGTCTCCCTGTGACTCACGGCTGCCGCCCGCCAGCCTACCAGGGAAGAGGGCACAGCCAGGGTGTGTGCATGTGTGTCTGTGAGTGTGAATGTGTGCTGCAACTGAAGGAAGCGAGGAGACAGGCAGGACCCTGCCTTTGCCTTTCTCTTTCCTGGGGCTTCTGAGGTCTGAAATGCATTCTCTGAGAATGCATCAATTCTTTTCCTTTTCCTCATCCTCTCCCTGTCTCTCTCCTTTTCTCTCTCCCTCTCTCTTCCCCTCCTTCCCTCCCTTCTTTCCTCTCTCCCTTCCTCTCACCTCTTCCCCTCACCTCCTTCTTCTCTCTCCCTCCCTCCTTTTTTCCCTCCCTTCCTCCCTCCCTTCCTCCCTCCCTCCCACTTTCTCCCCTCCCTCCCACTTTCTCCCCTCCCTCCCACTTTCTCCCCTCCTTCCCTCCCTTCTTTCCTCTCTCCCTTCCTCCCTTCCTCTCACCTCTTCCCCTCACCTCCCTCTTCTCTCTCCCTCCCTTCTTCCCTCTCTCTTACCTTCTCCCCTCCCTCCCTCCCTCCCACTTTTTCCCTTCCT
>NC_022012.1:21473379-21525998 GCF_000317375.1 Microtus ochrogaster
TCTTCTCCCCTCCTTTCCTTCCTCCCTATTTTCCTCCCTCCCACCTTCCCTCCCTTCATGTCTTCCTTTGCTGCTGGCAATGAAACTCAAAGCCCTGCACTTTCCATGCAAGCATGATACCCTTGAACTCTGCCCGAGTCTCTGTGAGTCAGGGTCTCACTAAGTTGCCCATTCCGGCTTCTAGCTCACAATCCTCTTGTTTTAGCCTCTTGAATTACAGGCCTGAATCACCATGCCAGGCCCTTTGCTGTCTGGCTTTCTTCTGAGACTATGTTCCCCACCCTCCTTCTGACCAAGGTTAACTTTGATAGTCTTTTTAGGCAGAATGGCATCAGAGATCCCGCCAGGAAGGTTTGACTCTGAGGCAGAGAGGCAAGCAGAGGAAGCCGTGATTTTGGTTTGAATGAATGTGGGCTGGAGTGAAAGGTGGGGGAAGAGGGGCCCCTGCGTTTCTTTGTCCACTGCAGTTTAGGTAGGGACTCTGCTATGCCCTGTTGTCACAGAGGTTTCTAAGGAAGAACTGTCAACCCTTGCTTTGCCTGCCCCTTCTAGGCTAGTCTGGGGGGGCATATATCATCTTGGTACTGGTAGCAGGAGTGGCAGGGACCCCAACATCTGGCCCTGGTCTGCCCTCCCTTCTGCCTCTTCAGGGAAGCCAGACAGAAGGAAGCTGGGTCAGATAAGTCCTGAGCACCTAGCTGGGACAAAGATATTGTGGGTCCTGCTGGGCTATCCCAGTCTATCCTTTTTTTCTCTATCTTTCTCTTCTCATCTCTGCCTCCATCAAGCCTTTCCTTTGTCCAAGGTCTCCAAAAGAATGGGTACCCAGCAAGCTGCCTTTGTAGGCTGACACAGGGTCATTGTGGGAGGGACAGTGGTTCCCAGTCAGGGCAGGTTTGTCTTTGTTTTCGTCTCCTGTTGTCTATGGTAGCTGCCGACTGCCATTTTGGGACACTGCCGTGGGAAGTGGTCTGAAGGTTATGAAGGTCCCTTTGCCTTTTGTGGGGGGAGTGGGAGAGCTGATGGCTCACCCTCATGGCTCACTGGGCTTTCTTCACTATGTCCCCCCCAGGCCGGGCCAGTCTTCACGACAAAGCATCTCTGCGGCTGGAGCAGGTGCGCTCGGAGGACCAGGGCTGGTACGAATGCAAAGTCCTCATGCTGGACCAGCAGTATGACACATTCCACAACGGCAGCTGGGTCCACCTCACCATTAATGGTGCGTATCTATTTCCTGGGACTGGCCAAGGAAGATGGCCTCTGGGGCCTACTCTGGAGGAAATGCCTCTACTAAGAGAGCCCTAATAAGCCCTGACCCCATAAGATCTTGGTTCATATCTTCTTTACACCCCTTAGATATGTTCCTGGAATTCATGGGTCAGTAGCATGCCTGGAAGCAGCAGGTACCGTATGTGCAGGGTGACATCAGAGTCCCTCCTAGGAAGGCTTGAATCTGCTTCTGGGCACCATGGGGTTTGCATCCATCAGTGTTGGTGTCATTTCTCGGCCGCGGATGACTCTGCTAGCCCAGGGAATGCCTTTTCTCAGGTGGGGATCCCTGGGTCTCAGCGTGGCTCTTTCCAGGTTGCTCAGTGCAAGCTTGCTAAGTGCATTTATTTGGGTACTAAGTATCAAGGGTCTATTATGTCCCTAGCCTTGCATCAGGTGACGGGCAAATAACGTTGAATAAACCCAGACCCATTTCCTGCTCGAACAGGGTTTACCAGCTAATAAAATGTGAGAATCCCGGGAAGAACTGTTTTAATGCCTGTCGGTTATTTATAGCTCATGTTAAATGGATTGTGCTGTGCACAGATGCTTTTCAAGTGCCTGACGGGGGCAAGGAGGCCTGGGGGAGCTTGCCGAGCTCCAGGGTTGGCCTAGGCTGGGGCGTCCTGGGTCCGCAGTGGCGATGGTCTGCGGGGCTGAGTGTTAAGGTCTCTCTAGAGGTTGAGGTTTTCATGGCAGACACGCTGAGATGTGTCACATCTGGGGTAAATCTGGGATTATCGATGCCGTGGCCCTCAGAATTGATGCTCCTCAATTAGAAATTTCTCTCGAGATGGTTCTGCCTTGAAGAATGGTTCTGTCTCCCCTTTCTGGTAGGGTTTCCAGGATTGGGAAACTGTCCAGAATCTGCAGAGAACAGAGTATTTTAGTGTTTTTTTTCTAAGAGATAAATATTTTTTTTCCCCAGTGTTGGAAATCAAAGCCAGGGCCTTGTGCAGGCCAGGCATGTGCTTTGCCAGAGTTATGTTCTCAGCCCCAGAGGAGACGATTTTAACAGGAGTGTTGGCCTATAATGCAGGACATTTCAAAGTTGGTGATCCGAGGTCAGAGGCAGGGCCGTCACTAGGTGTTGTTGGTTCCCACTTTTGAAGGCAGATTTTTAAGCCTTGTGTAGATTTGCTACAGCAACAGTCAGCTTTCACGTGGTCAGTGGAGTCAGTTGTGCTATGCCCAGGGCACTCTCCTTTCACCAGGAACCCAAGCAGATCCTAACTCAGAAGTGAGATCGGCCGCTCAAGGCTTTCATGGCCGAGCACCAAGTCAGGAAGCCCTGCATCATCTTCACATCTTTTCTTTTCTTTTCTTTTTCCTGTTACTTTTCCTATTGCCTGAAACCACCTTGAGGTGTGGCCTAGCTCTCACATCATCCTGATTGGTAGTGTTTATTCTGGGAACCCAGACCCCAGCTATGTAGCCAAGACTCATGCTCAAGAAGGCAGAGTTCTTGGGAACTTACATTCTATTGCATATTGTCTTCGTTTGTATGAGTTGATTACTCCTGCATTGCTAATGTCTCAGAGTGGAATAGATGTGGGCCAAGACCTGCCAAAGATGCAGCTTATGTCTTGAACCCATGGCATATTAAGTCACTGGGACCAGTTAAGTCACCCCTCTTAGTCTCAATTTCCTCAGAGTCTGTTTGCAGGATGCTGCAGGGTTCAGTGGACTGCTGTGTGAGATTGTGTCTTGAACACTAATCTGAGGACAGTTATGAGCAAGACAGAAGCTACGTTTTACACAGTGGGGGAAGGGCAAGCAGATCAAAGCACTAGTGGCAGGGACAGCTGGCTACAAAACACCGAGGACTTTGGTCCTTCAAAAGTCCTTGTGAATCTACCAAAAATTATCCACTCAAGACATATTTCCCAATGTCTTCACTGTGGCGGGCTCTGGGAGTCAGGCAGGGGACATGACCCAATCCTGGTGGTTAAGGCTTCCAGTCATGTCAAGAAATGATGGCCTTGTGCCTTCGGGAGCACAAAGGAGGATGAGCCTCTCTGAGGACATGACCTCTCAGAAACCTGGCCAGGGAGAAGCTTAGACAAGAGCAGGGGATGAGATGGGAAGGGTCCTTTCCTATAGGATCTTTTGGGCCTTTGGGAGCCCAAAGGAGGGGAGCACCTCAGGAAGGGGGTACAGGCAGGCTGTGGACATGCAAGTGCTGGGCAGAGCCCTGAAGCAGAGCTACCACCTGCTCTGTGCTTGATAACCAGCCTTTGCGTGCAGTTCGCTGTCACCCAGCAGCCGGCCGGAAAGGTGCAAAACAGAGCAGCACCCTACATGAAAGAGAGTTCCCACCCAGGCCAACATTTCCTCTCTTCCAAAATTGCTTTCTGTGTAAATATTTCCATTCTCAACAGACAGAAGCAAGGCCAGCCTTTTTTTTTGTATCCAGAGCAGAATGTATAGGTAGTGTCAGGCGTTTTGTGATGGGGTACCTTTGGAGACAAGAGAGGCCAGGACGAAAATACGAGTTATTGCTTCATTCACCTCCTGCGTTTTCTCTGAAGACGGTTTGGGTGAAAACAATCCCAATTATTCCTTTATCACACGTAAAATACCTCCAAAGCCCAGGCCGAGTCTCGCGATAGGGCTGGTGTGTGGCTCGAAGGAGAGGCCAGCTTATTTCCAACCTGCACTTTAATTAGAGGGCGCTTGCAAGAGGAATCGAGCCTGGAAGTGCAGCTGGCAAGCTAACACCTAATTCAGTAAATCATTGAGAGTCAAACCATTATTTTCCTGAAAACTTGAAATTGTTCAAAGTACTTTCCTGATTAGCACCTAAATAATAAAGTAATTATGTAATTAGTAATTAATTTGTCACTTCAGGACATAATTTAATTTATTATCTTTTCTTTTAAGCTTGACACCAGAGGTAATAGAGGCTGTGGTTGAGTTAACTGAATTCTGGAGGCAGGGTGGGTGGATGCAGGCTCTAGGATGAGTGTACAATTCGCAGGGCCTGGAGGCTGGAGTCCCAGAACGCCTTTACAGCGATTTGGGAAGGCTTGTCACCATCACTGCTAGTATCTTTCTACACATGGCTGAGCCCTGCATTTCTCGAGGGTCTGTGTTTTATGTGATGAAATGCATTTCTTGATTCACTGTACAGTTCCAAATGTTGGTTGTACCCACCCAGCTATAGGTGTTGGAGATGAGAGGCCAAGGTGGCCCTGCTTGGTCTTGCTCCCAAGAGGATGTATGAGCTTGCATTTGTGTTGGTGGAGTACCTCACATCCAGGAGGGACAGGAAATTTGAGTATTCAGTGGCGCTAGGAAGAGGCACCTGCTCACATAAATCAATGGAATGGGATCTGGATATAGGGTTCCAGTTCACGTGAGAGCTCTGCAAATGGATGGATCTTGAGTTTGGAAGTTCTTGCTGCAGAGGAGACCCAGAAAGCCAAGGCTGCTAGAGTCAGCAGGAGAACGTGTCCAGGAGATGCTGCTGGTGCAGGCAGGACCCAATGCCAGCACTCTCTGACTGACTCTTAGAGCATGGCTGTGTGGAGGGGGAAGGAGCCTTTCTGAAGCTCTTCCTTAGTCTGCAGTCCAAGGCTCCCAGGGGTGATAATGGCAGTGGTGATGGCAGCGCAATCAGAGTTTGCTGTAAGCATTTGTTAGCATTTTACACAAGATCTTTTAGAAACCTTTTCTTTTTTTATTACCTGCATCAATTCTAGAGGGGAGAAGATTTAGAGAAAGCCCAGAGAGTCCGAGGAACCTACCTGAGATTATAGGGCAGGCTAGTACTTGAACTTGGACCCTTGAGAGGAACCCAGGATGGCCTATCCTAGTATTGTTGGATTTGGTGCTAGTATTCAGAAGAGTTATTTGGGGGAGAACATGGAACCAGTAGTCCGAGGGGTCCAAGTTGACCAGATTGTCTCTGCAAGCAGCTCAGGCAAAGGATGCTGAGTTTCTTAAAAGCCGATTATCCAAACAGGATGGAGTGTTAATCATACCTTCAGTGCATGGAAGAGGATAACCTCGTGTAATCAGGGGAGAATTAAGAAGGTAGTAGCCTGTGGGAATTCACTGCTCACCTTTATCCACAGGAGCCCAGGAGGAGGCAGGCAGGTGGGGGATTTTCCCTCTGTGGAATGAGGTATAAGCAAGACTGAGCATCCTTAGCCTGGGACCTGTAGTAGGCCTTGATGGGACTCAGTCAAGAAATATCCTGCAAGTGAATGGGCTTAGTGGAACTGGGATACAGGGAGTGGGAGACCCTGAGCAGCGTGCTAATCCTGAAGGGAGGTGGGAGAGTTTTCAGTCTTGTATGTTTCGAGCCCTGAGCACAGCGGCCTCCCAACCATACATGTCTGTAAATGTTCTAAGTAACTAAGTTCAGCCAGATGAGTGTAGAATTTGGAGAGAGCCAGACCGAGAGTAGGTCAAAGTTGACCAGATTGTCTCTGCAAGCAGCTCAGACAAAGGGTGATGAGTCTCTTAAAAGCCGATAATCCAAACAGAGTGGAGAGTTAATCATACTTTGAGAGCACGGGGGAAGGATAACTTCACATAATCTGTAGGTCCTAGCCGCCTCCCCCCCACCCCCCGTGATATATTACATTGGGTACAAGTTTCTGCGCTCTGTTTTTGTTCCTTTGTCCTTGCAATACTGCAGAGTTCTGCACAGGTGGATGGAGTCCGTCTCTCACTTTCCTGGTGTTCTTTGCAGCCCCCCCCACCTTTACAGAAACACCCCCCCAGTACATTGAGGCCAAGGAAGGTGGAAGTATTACCATGACTTGCACTGCTTTTGGGAACCCTAAGCCCATTGTCACCTGGCTCAAGGAAGGGACCCTCCTCGGTGCTAGTGGAAAGTACCAGGTGAGTGCAGCTCTCACCTGGGTACCACAACCACTCTTCCTCATCCTCTCTCCTTACCTGTCTCCCATCTAAGGCAGCTGACCACTGATGCTGCGTGTACAGGCCCAGGGTGGAGGCAGGCAACCTAATGCCCTGACTTGACTGCAAGCGTTCTGCTGCCTTTTGCAGGGAGGTGAACAGGGAGGCCCTTGGCCTCCTTTCCCCTGTAAATGAGTCCCTGAGGCCATTCCCAACTTCTCAGAGCTCATCTCTTTGCTTAAGAGACAAGCCCCTGAGGCCCACAGGTTGATGTTGAGTTCTGTGCCCCCAGGTGAGTGACGGCAGCCTGACGGTGACATCGGTCAGTCGGGAAGACAGAGGAGCCTATACCTGCCGAGCATACAGCATCCAGGGTGAGGCTGTGCACACAACTCATCTGCTTGTTCAAGGTAGGGAGATTTTTTCAGTCTCTTTATTGCTGGATCTCTGTAGGAGCCTTCCAGGCCTGCCGAACCGTGGAGAACGTTTTCTCAGGGCCCAGCCTGCCCAGCTGGGGGTGCTAGAGGAGTTGGGTGGGTGGGATCTGTCTCACATGTATCTCTTACCCTGACTCCTACCCTGGTCAGCTGGGAAATGGTGTGGCAGAGAGACAGGGATCGTGCTGAGCCGTTTCTGATTTCCTGTTGAGAGCACATTCCTGCCATGTTTCCACCTTCCTCAGAGAGGAGACCTGTCCCCCTCAGGGTCATCTATCCATCAGAGACAGCATCAGTATGTAAAGACAGGACAATAATCCAAGTATCTGATATTTAAGCAACATCAGGGACTTTGGGTAAAGCTGGCTTCTGACTGTCTGGCCCCCGAGTGCCCTAAAGGGGGCTGAGCATTCATTGCCAGGGTGGGAAAGGTGTCAGGTAGGGGTCTCTGTGTGCTGGAGTGACAGTGGCAGGTAAGGGTAGTTGTGTCTGCTTGGAAGGACAACTGTGATGACATTCTCTCCTTTGGCTTCTGATGACTGAGCAGGGCCCGAGGCAAATGGTGGGAAGCAGCCTATATCCCACGGGAGGGTCAAAGCCTAGCTCTGCTGAGGTCTGGCTTCCTAGTCCTAAGGCTTGCTGGATTTTGCTTCTTTGCTCCCCAGAGTCCTTGCCTCAGTGGCCTGAACCTCCTACTGGATAACAGTACAAGGTTCTGCTACTTTAGCCGGCTTTGTGCTTTCTGACTTGAGCTCTGTTGGAGTTGGGCAGGAAAGGTGAATGAGGGTTATAAATGGCTGCTCTGCAAACCATGGGGTCATTGCAGATGTGCTACTGAAGGGTGCCTGAGCTTCACAGCAGCTGGAAGTATCGCCATGATGACTGCCTGGGCTCTGCTACCTGGACACCCCATCTTGAGCATCCCAGAGCTTTCTGGAAAGCCTGGCATGGTAGCCTTCCAAATCAGGAGAGGTGATGTTTATTCCCTGTTCTCCCCAGGGCCTCCCTTCATTGTTTCCCCTCCTGAGAACATCACCGTCAACATCTCCCAGGATGCTCTGCTTACCTGCAGGGCAGAGGCGTATCCTGGCAACCTCACCTACACGTGGTACTGGCAGGATGAGAATGTGTACTTCCAGAAGTGAGTAGTACCCTGCTCCAACCCTCTTACACACACCCCCACAGACCACTGCCTTGAGAGAGGGGCCCTGGCAGTGCTTGGGAACCCAAAGCTCCCTTGCTGCTTCTAGAGGCGGTGAAGTGACTCACTGCTACCTTGCTTGTTTTCCTGCCAACATTCTTCTTTCTCTTTGCCTGCTCCTCACTGTTTTGCAGTGACCTGAAGCTAAGGGTGCGGATCCTGATTGACGGGACGCTGATTATCTTCCGAGTGAAGCCAGAGGATGCTGGAAAGTATACCTGCGTCCCTAGCAACAGCCTGGGGCGCTCCCCTTCTGCCTCGGCATACCTGACTGTGCAGTGTGAGTAGGGGTGAGGGAGAGAGGGTTCTGGGCATTCTAGCAGGTGCAAGCTGCACTAGCGAGATTGGAACTCGAAGACCCAGCATGTTTCTGAGGACTAGAAGAACACCCGGGGGTGGTGGTGGGGGACTAGTCCTCCTCTAGAGGAGGCCATGGCCAGTCAGACCAATAGAATGAACTGATACTGGCAGATGTTGTCTGTGGACTGGTCATCACTTGGTGTGAGCCAGTTCACTGATTCAAGCTTAGGCCGTGTTCAAGGATAACAAAGCTTAGCTTTGAGCATTTGCTGTTCAGAATGGTAGTCCTTGTGTTATTGAGTACTGGTTTATACCTGGACTGACTGGGTCTGCTTCCATACCTGGCTCCCTCTTGGCTATCCCAGTCCCTCTACTCTGGGACCATGAGACTCAAATTAACGGGCTGCTGTTCCGCCAGACCCAGAGAGGGCTTATGGGTGAGCCCTAGATCCCACCTAGAACGAATACTTGGGCGCCTTGGGTTGCGTTCCTATCCCGTGACAAGCAGGACATTTGACAGAGTGAGATGGGAAGATGGGTAATGGAGATTAATGCCTTCCTTTTGACTCATGGATGGTCCTGTCACTCAGGCAACAAAGGCTGCAGGTTGTTGCTATAGGTGACAGACTTCCATTCTTAGGATGCTGGTGTGGGAGAATGATAGACACCCGAGGACATGGAGAGGCAGGGATAAACAATGTAACTTGGTGATCTAAGTCAGGCTTTAAGCTGAGGACAATTTAGAGGGAGGCTCCCCTTGATGGCTGCACGGTGCTCGCAAGGGTCTGCTGTCGAACAGGCAAGGTCACAGCGGTGAAGCACCATTGTACTTGCCGCGTCCCTCCCCACTCCTCACGGTGTGTGTCTTCTCATTTTGTGGGGTGACTTTGAGGGTGGGAGTAAAGGCCTTAGTCCTCTGTACTGCTGACACCTCCTCAGGATTTGTGCTTTGCTGGGGTGCAGGTTCCAGACTGCTATGAGTTGGGAAGTTCGGGACACTGGGTGGACTCCCTAGACCTGTAGTAGGAAAAGCATGCAGTCCTGCGGACCACAGGAAGGGGCTGCTTCACCTTGCAGATGTGTCTCTCCCTCTGGGCTGGGTGTGGGCAGTGCCACATGAACTGGAAGGTAGCAGTGATGCAGGAGGGAGACAGCCAGCAGGAACCAGCCTTCAGAAGGATGCCAAACCAACCAAGATGAAGGCTCCGTCCTTGGAGCTGTGGGCCGCTCGTCTCTTGCTGAGGCATCCTGGTTTCCCTGGCTCTCCTCAGCACCAGCATCCCCACCCGCTCCCACTTGTCCTTTCTTACCCCATTCCTCCCTTCAAAGAGAATCCAGGGAGTTGAGATTTATAGGTGGGTGAGACAAGGATCTTTATTTCTGCTAAAGAGCAGTGCTCAGAGTATTTCCCATTCATAAACCCTTTGAAAACCTTAGAGGAATAAAAAAAAAAAAAGGACTATCATACAAAAGTAGGAAGCTACATCTAAATATATAACTCGGCCTGGTATTTATGTAAGGCTCTTCTCTGAAGAGCTCAGAATGCTTAAAAGGTACCAACCAGCTCATTCGTCATAGCCTTCCTAGCTCTGGATCTTTCTCCTTTGTAGCCCTAGGGCTCCTGGGGGACATGAGAAGATGTCACTTACCTCTCAGCACAGGGCTCCTGGGCCTCTTGCTGTCTGTCCTGGGGCCATGGTGGGTTTTACCTTTAACTGCAGAGTCAAGTGAAATTACTGAGGCCAAGGGAGGTTAGACATCCTGCAGAACGAATACCAACCGTTCTGCTTGGGACAGCATTGTACCTAGAACTGACATTGCTCTTTCGGTTTAGGATGTGAAATAATTAACTGCTTACTCGTGAGAAACTTCAGGATACAAAGTAGTTGGAGAACTGCACAGTCATTGTTGGCTTGGCAGGGCAGGGCAGGGCTAAAGTCTGTGGTGAGAGCTGCTTCCAAGTCCTGGGTCATTTAAAATGCACCTTTGAATGCCTCCACTCATTCCTGAGCATCCTACGGTTCTTAAAAGCGTAGTAAGCGAGGCGGCTGAAAGAAGCGTGCAGCCTGCTCCTGTCTGCTGTGTGTGGCCCCTAGGCTATAAGTGCTTTGGAGTGGGATTGTTGGTGGCCCTGGCTCCTAGCCCTGTGTTGAATGTTGAGAGTCTGACGTAGTAGATGTATAGGTTCTTTTGCAGAGGAATGGGGAGTGTGCGCTGGTGCTCACCTTCTGCTTTGATTGTTTCTCCCACACCACCCCTACCACAGACCCAGCCCGTGTCCTCAACATGCCCCCTGTCATTTATGTGCCCGTGGGAATCCATGGCTATATCCGCTGTCCTGTGGATGCAGAGCCACCCGCTACTGTGGTGAAGTGGAATAAGGATGGCCGGCCACTGCAGGTAGAGAAGGTAGGAGGGAGATGCTTGTTGGGACACAGAATGAGGAGGATCCTTCTGACAAGAAAGATGCTGCCTCTGGGCTCTGGGCCTTTGCCAGTCCTACTCAGTCTAGGCAAACAAAGAGCAACGATCTGGCAGGCGTTTGGCCATGTTCCACGTCCGCAGGGGATGCCAGTTTCAGCTCAGTTGCTGTTCTGTCCCATACTCCTCTAGCCCAGCTCAGACTCTGCCCGGAAGTGGCTGGTATTCAGTGCCTGTGTCCTGACCATGGCCCCCTGCTCTCTTATCTGTGTCTGGCAGAACTTGGGGTGGACCTTGATGGACGATGGCTCTATTCGCATTGAGGAGGCCACAGAGGAGGCTCTTGGCACTTACACCTGTGTGCCTTACAACACCCTGGGGACTATGGGCCAGTCTGCCCCTGCACGGCTTGTCCTAAAAGTGAGTCTCCCGGATGGTGCGTGCCCCCCGTGGTGGGCAGTTTTCCTTCGGCCAACCTTTCCCATGTGTCTCTGTGCTCCCCGCAGGACCCCCCGTATTTCACGGTGCTACCAGGCTGGGAGTACAGGCAGGAGGCCGGCCGGGAGCTGCTCATTCCCTGCGCAGCTGCAGGGGACCCCTTCCCTGTCATCACCTGGAGGAAGGTACCTGGGCCTTCAAGCTCTTGCACTGTGGGGGAGGCAGGGAAGATCCAGTGGTAGTTCTGTTTGGAACTGTGTGGACAGGCCACATGTTAGGAGGGGAGGCAACATTGGAGGATAGTGGTGGGATGTTGGCACTGGGCTCAGGGCTCGCGACACCACCTTCATCCTCTTCAGATTCCTGAGTTGTGAGCTCGCGTCCCTTAACCTGAATCTCTGCTCCCATCCTCTTCCCTGCTCCTTGTTTGGCTAAGGTAGGGAAGCCCAGCAGAAGCAAGCACAACGCCCTGCCCAGTGGGAGTCTCCAGTTCCGTGCCCTGAGTAAGGAGGACCATGGGGAGTGGGAATGTGTTGCCACCAATGTGGTCACAAGCATCACTGCCAGCACCCACCTCACTGTCATCGGTACGTGGTTGAGTAGGCCATCTGGGGTGACTTTTATCACTCTGCAGGCGTCTTTCCTAAGTCAGACCAAGGAGTACAACTGAAACCCTTGACCGCAGGGGACTATGGCAGGCAGGGTCAGGATCCATGTTTGTCCTGTCTTGGGGAGGGGAGGGGAGGGATGTGGTTACTGGAATAGAGTGACAATCAGATGTGGCACCTTGGCCAGACACTGAGCTGCCTGAAGGGAGGGCTTGTGTCCACAGCCTGGGGCACGAGGAGAGACTGTGCTCCTTGTTCTGATTGCTCAGGACATGGCAGCCTAAGTGTAGCCTGTCCCTTGGGACTTGACAGTCACAGTATCACCCAAAGCCAATACAGTTTTTCCTGTCGGTTTAGACTATGAATAAAATGGTCTACATCTTGTTATTCATAACCTGGCCTGGAGTCACATCCTTCATATCCAGCAGGTGTGGCCTTGTACCTAGACCACTGCTGTCTGCTGTGTGCAATGTGGCTGTCTTTTGTAGCTAGAGATTAAGGGGGTGTGATTTTTGGGTTTTCTCAGGATGCCAAGGGATTGATTTTTAGCTCACAAGATGCATGGGAATTTGGTCAGGATGAGGAGGGTTCTGTTTTTCCCTCTGGCCCATGTTCCTGCTGGTGATGCTAGCCTATGTAGTGGGTGGGCTTTTCTCTCTGACCCCAGCAGGACCAGGGTGGGCCTGGGATCCTGCCTTCGCTGCAGCCACTTCTTAGGACGCATCTTGGTACCCTGGATCTCCTACCAGAAGATGATGGGGATGAGCAAATGGGCTCGGTGGCTTCTTTTGGTCTGAGCTGTCTTCCTTGGTCTCCAGGCACCAGTCCCCACGCCCCAGGCAGTGTCCGGGTCCAGGTCTCCATGACAACTGCCAATGTGTCCTGGGAGCCAGGCTATGATGGAGGCTATGAGCAGACATTCTCAGTTTGGTACGGACCTCTGTGAGTCAGCCCCGCATGCTTTGCTCTCTGCTTCTCTTTCCCTTTCCCCACTTAGGGCACCCAGCCTGCCCCATCCCATCCCAACCCATCCCATCCCATCCCACCCTGGGGCTGGCGGTGGGCCCAAGGAGGCTAGGACCTGCACTTGTCAGCTCTGCAGATGGCCAGGCAGTGATGGAGTTCTTAAGGATGCTAGGGATGTCTATAAGGGACTCAATGAGTCCTTATGGTACCACCCTGGAGGTTGGAATGCTGGTTTGGGCTTAACTCATCCCCCCGCCCCCGTGCCCTCTCTGTGGCACTCTCAGTGCCCCCTCATTTACTGTCCTACCTCAGTGCCCCCTCATTTACTGTCCTACCTCAGTCTTTCCCCAGGTTCCTAGTCTTGACAGTGTTGTAAATGGTATGTGAGGTTTAGAGTCTAGTTTTTGTTGTTCCTTGCCCAGAGGTTCCAGGTATCAGGAGAACATATGCTCCCATCCCTGCCCTTGCCTCTCCTGTCTGTATTTTCTCTCTAGGATTTTGTGCATGTCATTTTCATGTCTGTTATTAACCAGATCAGTGACTTAAGATCCTTGCCCAAACCTTGGGGTAGCTAGATCTCACAAATGCACGGACCAGGATGAGGACCCAAGGCATGGGATAATATGAAGAGAAGCCGAGCGAGCGAGCGGCATTCCCTTCTTTTCCACGTCTCTGGGGCTTCTCATTCCTAGCATTCCTGTCTTGAGCTGGGAACCACAGCATCACAGACAACATTCTCAAGTGGGGAAGACAAACCTTACGCTTCCCTCTCCTTCAGCCTGGTTCAGTCTGAATCTGGGGAGGAGGCTGGTTCAGTCTGAATCTGGGGAGGAGGAACAAGCAGATTTAGACCTCAGAGAGGGCCCTCAGCAGCCTGAGGTTGAGGGCGGCCTTCCATCTCCCCAGCCGTTCTCAGACTGTATGCATATACAGACTTTTGAGATCCCTGTGGTTGAACTGTGCCTGGATTGGGGTTGGGGAAGGGTGGCATCTGGTGTAGCAGATTTGGGTGCAGATACTGGCTCCCTTTGTGGCCGATGGCGCCGCTCTGTATGAGGGCGCTGCTCATCTGCACCACTTTTATCACATTCTGTTCACTTGCTTTGTCAGGGAAGGGCAGTTGCCAGGGTAGAGGAGATTCCCCGCTTTCTTCTGACAGATCATGGTACTATTGTAGTCATTTGACGCCTGCTGGTTCTTTTTCTTTTTCTTTCCATGGGTGTTTTGCCTCTGCTCACATTATTGGGCACACCTGATAGCAGGAGTGAGTCTTAAAATCTAGGGAGGAACCTGTGGGTATCAGTGAATTACAGCTCAGGGCTGCATGGAGTAGGCCAGTTATCCTGGACAATGTCTCCTCCCTGTGGTGTGTTCTGGAACTGCATCCGCAGCAGGTGGTTTCCTTACCTGTTGGGTGTTGAGGAGGAGGCTTTGGAGTGGGAAACCTCATCCCTAGTCTTTTCTCTCCATCTCTGTCACTTTCCCCTTGACTGTGATTTCTGTCCTCCAAGGTCAAGTCTCAGGAATCCTGGGCCTGCCACAAAGCAAAACCTTTTTTTTTTTTTTTTTACATGCCTTGGCTATCCTCAGATGACCTGAGTTGGACTGGGTCTAGCAGAGCATCCTGAATGACTCTGGGCTCCACTTTTGTCTCTCTCCAGTAGGGTAAACAGTCAAGGCTGTCTAGGTTCCTTTTCTAGTCTTGGCATCGCCCAGCCGCTCCTCCTCAAATCCAGCATCCCTATTCTATCAAGCGAACCCATATATAAAGTGGTTCTGAGAGTAGAATTCTCTCACAGTGCAATTGGTAACTTGACCAGTGTCCTCAGCATGATTTACACCAGACGACCCCTTTTTCATGGGGAGGTACCACAGTGGGGTGTGCCCAGGTGCCATGAAAGTTGGCATAGCCAGAGCCAGGCAGGTAACCCCACCTTGGTTATCCTTCTTCCTGCCCTTGGACCTGGGAATGCTTGTATTTTCACTGCCTTTTCCTTGGGGACCTTGCGTGCATGCTATTCTCTCCAGTGTGACCCACCCCACCCCTTCTCCCCCATCTCTTCTCTCTCTCTTTTGGTCAGGATGAAGCGGGCTCAGTTTGGGCCCCACGACTGGCTGTCCTTGTCAGTGCCACCGGGCCCCAGCTGGTTGCTGGTAGACAGCTTGGAGCCTGAGACCGCATACCAGTTCAGTGTCCTGGCCCAGAACAGGCTGGGAACCAGCGCCTTCAGTGAGGTGGTCACTGTGAACACTTTAGGTGAGGTCCTGGGCTGGTGTGTATGGGGGTTATTTCTTAGCAGAGGTGTCCTAGACAAAGTTGATGCTAGTGATAGTCTTAGAACTAACATTAGGGCTTGGTGTGTGTGCCAGTACCTTACCGAGGGTTCTCTGTAATGGGCTCTTTTGATCTCCCAGTAAGGATTTGCTGTTTTCTTCTGTAGGGTTTCTGGTCCCGCATCATGGGAACCCTCAGATGGGATGGAGAGGTTCAATGCCATGTATGAATATTTGGCAGTTCTACAAGGGGACAGGGAGTCCTTCTGCACTATCTGACTACAGTTGTATTTCTTCTGGGGGCAGGGAGGTGTCTAAGAACAAGCCTTGGCAAGAGACACTTCTCAGGTGGATGGAGGTCGTGTCTCCAGCCCCCTTTCTGCCCCGTGGATGGCAGGTGTAAAATGCTCACCCCAAACTCTGAAGTTCCTCTTCTGGGTGTCATTTATTGTTTGTTTCTTAATAGGGTCTCACCGTGTAGGCCTACCTAACCTGAAACTCACTCTGTACCTAGCTGACCTTGAACTCAGAGCTCTCTGCCTGTCTCTGCCTCCGAAGTGCTGGGATTAAAGTTTTACACCACCAAGCCTGGCCTGGGCCTCATTTTGAGCTCAAGGGCCCCAGATGGAATCAAAAGTAGGACTCGAGTGTTGTGAGAAGAGCTTATCAGTTCTTGGGATGAGAGCAGAAGATAAGCCATGTGCCTCTTAATAGTAGGAAAAGCATCAGAGGAAACCACATCTGAGAAATGTGTCGTTAAGCAGTGAGGTCTTCGTGTAGATGGCATGACCTGAGACAAAATGATGCAACCAAGAAATCCAGTGAACTGTAGATCCTCAGAGCTGATGCTGCAGGAGCAGGGTGGGCTGTTGTCACCAGCAACCTTTTCCGTTGTTGGAGTACACCCTAGCCATAGAAATAAAGCACAGGGCCTGGAGAGATGGCGCAGAGGTTCAGAGCACTGGTTGCTCTTTCAGAGGTCCTGAGTTCAATTCCCAGCAACCACATGGTGGCTTACTGTAAAGAGATCTGGTGCCCTCTTCTGGCCTTCGGGGATAGATGCAGGCAGAACACGGTATACATAATAAATACATAAGTCTTTTTTTAAAAATATGTATTTATTTATTATGTATACAATGCTCTGTCTGTGTGTATGCTTGCAGGCCAGAAGAGGGCACCAGACCTCATTACAGATGGTTGTGAGCCACCATGTGGTTGCTGGGAATTGAACTCAGGACCTTTGGAAGAGCAGGCAATGCTCTTAACCGCTGAGCCATCTCCAGCCCCAATACATAAGTCTTAAAAAGACATATATGGCATAATAAATGCATATGCACAATAAACACTCATGGCTGGGTGTTGCTGTTGCCACGTATTCTGCACATGTTATGTGACCCGCAGTGCCACAGATTTGTTCATACTGATGTACTGCCCCTGTGGGAGGCACCGCCCATGTGGGAGGCACCTGTTTTTCTCTTACAGTGTCTACTCTCTTACTAGATGATAGGAATTTTTAGCTCCATAATTTCATGGGGCCACCATCAGAGATGTTATATGTCACATGACTGTACTCTGCACTAGATTCTTCTCTCTTCTCCATGGTGCCCGCTGCTTGGTCATCTTGCAGCGGTCCTAGTCTGAAAAGAGCCACAGCTCTGGGTCACCAGCCCTGACTTACCTTTCCTGGAATCAGGAGGGCTTCTGTAGGTGACGCCCTCTCACCTCTCTGAACCAAAGTCATCTTTCGCTCGACTCTGGGTTGGGGATCTGTGGCCATCATCTTTCTTCTTCCTCTTCCTCCTGTAGCATTCCCCATTACAACTCCAGAACCCCTGGTGCTGGTGACCCCACCAAGGTGCCTCACAGCCAACCGGACCCAGCAGGGTGTGCTCCTGTCCTGGCTCTCACCTGCCAACCACAGCTTCCCCATCGACCGCTATATCATGGAGTTCCGAGTCGGGGAACGCTGGGAGATGCTGGATGATGCCATCCCAGGCACTGATGGAGACTTTTTTGCCAAGGATCTGTCACAGGTGGGGACTTTAACTTTCTTGTTCCTTGTTCCCAGTTTCTGGAGTTGTTAGGACTATTTGTGAAGCCACTGAGTATTGAGTAACGCACTTGAGGAGCATAAGGTCAAGCCCCACACTGACCCTCCTTATCTGCGGTCTTAGACTCTCCCTAGTCTGCCACCAACAGTTGGATTAGGTCCCCAGACCAGAGCTAGCTAGCTTGGCATTGGGGACCAGTGCTACACAGGTGCTTTGACTCAGCTATAGACCCTAACTAGGGTAAGGCAGGCTGAGGCCAGTAGGGATCATCAGATCTCAGAACTCAGTTTCCTGGGTTCCAGTTAGGGTGGGCTAAGGAATCCCTAGAAAAGTTGCCTCCTAGGCTGGTCAAGGGGGGGGGGTTCTTTTAATAACTCAGAGTCCTGGAAGAAACTCTTTTTTTTTTTTGTGGACATCTTTTAAGTAGGAACATCTTTTTCTTGAGAGAGAAAGAAGGTTGCTTCATAGATAGAAGAGATCTCATCCATACATCCTTCAATTTCCCCTTTCCTGCATGCTCTGAATGGCCACTGAAATTGATTCATGATGCCGTTTGAGAGCTCATTGTGCGTCTGTCTCTAAAGTCTTTCGGTGGCCTTGTGTACGTGGCTCAAAGTCCGTAGCTCGAATGGTGGGAACAGGCACACTATAACATTGACTGATACAAACAGTCATCATTAAACACTTCCTGGGACAAGGGTACCCTGTTCCATGGAAGTCATGCACAGGGTCAGTGGCTGTGGTCCTAAGCCGCGCAGCTGACTGGGCATTGTCCCTGGATTGTAGGATACGTGGTATGAGTTCCGGGTTTTGGCTGTCATGCAGGATCTGATCAGCGAGCCCAGCAACATCGCCGGCGTCTCCAGCACAGGTACTTTGGGTTCCCAAATTGTCTAACAACAACCAGGACACAAGCCTTACGGCCCTACGAGAGTCCTTTGTAGAACAGCTAATCTGGGAGGGCGGTCTGGGTTAGAGACGTAGGCTTGGGAGTCCTAGCATTTCTGAAGTCCATCAGACCTGTGATTCCGTGACGCGTGATGGTTTATCCCACCGTGGAGCTGGGCCGCTGCTACACTGTAAGCTAGCCGAGGAAGGAAATCATTCCATCCTGTCAGCGTGCGCCGCTTGCTATACACTTTGTTTGCTCTTGAGCTTTAGCGTGTGATGGGGCGGGCACTGTGAATTAGAGGGAAGACGTAGCAGGTCAACAAGTGTTTGTTGGATGCCTATTATAGGCTTCCTTATAATTATGTGGGTTTTATTTGGAAAATTGTTGTTTGGTATTGTTTTCCTTCCTTTCTTCCTCTCCCCAGAGTTTTTCTTTTTTTCCTCAGGCTAAATAAAGCCAACTCCCTAGCATTTTCTCCATTTGTTTTTTTTTTTTTCTTGGCACTGGTCCCATTTCCACATGTCTTCTCTCCATTCCAGAGTTCCTGAAACATAGCACAGACCCTCGCCAGGGAAGTGGTGTCCTTGGTTTGGGAGAGGCTCTTCCTTAGTAAGCCAGCCAAGGAACCATTTCCTTGGGCGCAGAGTGTACTGAGATCTCTAGGGCCAGGTTGCAAGGGTCTTGGTCAGAAGGCTCTTGTAGGAAGCCTCTTGGAGTTACCAAAGCACTGGTGAGGACAGATGGGAAGAGAGGAGTGAAGCTGAGGGCATACGGGGAAGGGGAGAGTGTGATTTTTTTTTTTTTTGTCTTCTATATTAGGCACCCTGGGATGTTTGTGTAAACTCAAGTTATCTCCCATAGGCAGCAAAACGGAGCTGCTTCTGTTTTGGCTCCCCTCCAGGGAAAAAATGCAGAGAGAGAGAGAGAGAGAGAGAGAGAGAGAGAGAGAGAGAGAGAGAGAGAGAGAGAGAGAGAGAGAAGAGAAGAACATAGAAAAATAGCTTCCAGCCAGAGCCAAAGTAGAGGACTTGAGTGTTTTGCGCACTCGGTTTTGTGAACTGTTCTGACTCAGTAGCCTTGTGCCCGGTCCCCCAAAGTAAGGAAGCACGCCTAGTCAGGCAGTCCTACGTGGGGGAACGAGGCTGCAGCAACAGCGGCATCCCCTGTAGTTAGCTCCCCTATTTTCCAATGGTCCATCAGTGTGATGTGGATTCTTTTTATCCATCATTGTTGACATGGATGTGAACGCTGGCCAGCCGTATCTCAATGTTTGAAATTTCCCTTTGGTATCCTTTAAGAGTGGTAGTTATTGATCCTATGGCCCACGTGTGCAGTACGGTGGGCTGAGTTCTGGACCAGCTCGGTCACTAACTGGCCTGTGAATCCTGCATAAGGTTTGTTCTTTAACTGTGGGAGGGAGAACGAGCCCCTCTTCTCTACAGCTCCCGTCGGCTTCTGGAGCCTGAATGACCAAGATAGAGCAGTCCTTGCTGTAGGCAGCTTCCAGCCTGTCCGATAAGGAGTTAGAAGATGGATGGGCCTGTATTCTATCCTATCAGTCCCTCTCTCTGATTTAGAATTGTATTCCCAAGGTGTCTTCATTCTCTAGATGGCATGGGAGAAGGTTGGAAATTGGAATAACTGTGCTCCTGTTAGGGTACCGCCAATAGCAGAGTGAGTTAGTTCTTCAGTCTTTGCCAGTCAGTGTCTTCATTTGGAGAAGGAGAGTCTGTGTGTAGCTCGCAGGGTTACCGTGGAAGGTCTGGGAGCATGCGTGGAAGCGCTCACAGTGACAGCCATACAGTATAACTGGGGATTATCCTCAGGAGGGGAGGTGTGGGTATCGTTTCTTCTTTGTAAGCTACAGGGAAGTTACTTGACTGTCACAGACTGCCCCTTCCTTACCTCTCCCCACACTGCTGCGCCGACCCCATTACTCCTCTTTAAAGGCTCATGTGAGAACTGGGTGTGGAAGCCAGGCCCCAGCCTCGTCTGCTACGGACTGGGGCGGCGGGGCGGGGGTAGTCTCTAGAGATCAAATCTCAGAGCAGGTGGGGAAAACTCTGGCAAGCATGAGACCCACGAGTGCTTCTGGCCTTCCTTGCAGACATCTTCCCACAGCCGGACCTGACCGATGATGGGCTGGCCCGGCCCGTGTTGGCTGGGATAGTGGCCACCATCTGCTTCCTGGCGGCCGCCATCCTCTTCAGCACTCTGGCTGCCTGCTTTGTCAACAAGCAGCGGAAGCGCAAGCTCAAGCGGAAGAAAGGTAGGCGCTTGTCCCCTCTCAGTGCCTGACTGAGGTCAGGTGTCCTCTAGGAGGCAGCCAAACCACTTGGGGAGCTTCTCCTCTGGAAAGAGGGACACAGGGATCTTGCAGGCAGAGCTGCCAGTGGGATTAGATTTGATTTTTAAAACATTTTTGCTCATTTCTGGAAAATTCCACACTTCTATTATCTTCCCCCACTACCTCTAATTCCCTTTAGGACCCACCAATCCAGCTCCATCCCCACTTCACATCCTTTATTATTATTGTTATCATCATTGTTATTGTTATTATTGTTGTTATTATTATCATTGTTATTGTTATTATTTTGATAGAGAGCCCAGACTGGCCTCAATTTCTAGATTGTCTTGTCTCAGTCTACCAAGCACTGAGATTACAGGCATGTGCCTCTATGCTCAGTAGGGCTTGATTTGAAAAAGGGGAAGAAGAGAGCAAGGGTATTGGAGAGAACAGGGATGGGCCAAGGCTACAGGGAGAGAGGGCCTCTGAGTTGGGCATAGAACTGCCAGGCAAGCGAAGCCTTTCCGCTGTGACTGCATATCAGGCCTCTCCTCTCTGTGCACCCTGGTTGTAGAATTTACCAGTTTTGTTTGTGAGCTCAGGCCTCTTCCTTTTGTTTTTCCTTCCAGATCCTCCGCTCTCCATCACTCACTGTAGGAAGAGTCTTGAATCTCCGTAAGTATCTCTGGTCAGCTATTAGTTTTAGCTGACCCCATTTCCCCAAGCTATTTCACGTTCGCAGATTGGCATGTCAGTTTTAAGTTGCCCACGTGGACTGAGGGAGTGTAGTAGAGATGATCCAAGCTAGTAAGTTATTTGTTTAGCTTTGTGGTTTTTTGTCCTTTGCTTTGCTAGAGTCAATGTTAATATTAGCTTGCATTTCTTGAACAACTAGGGAATAAAGTTGGAGTTGCTCTTGGGCAGGGTGTACCAAATTTAGGCGCTGGCCATAAGAAAAGTAGCAGTGTGGGTGTTTATTCCAAAAATGGATGATGCGTGTCTAGACAACTGAGAGAGCTGGCCAGAGTTTCTGACCGAAATATGCAGCCCATCCATGCCTGTTTCCTTTAGAGTCGCTGTTCAGACAATGACATAAAGTTGTAGGCTGTATCGCACCCCTTATCACCTTCTGTTCCTATCCTTACAGCTTGTCCTCGGGCAAGGTGAGTCCTGAGAGCATCCGCACTCTCCGAGCCCCATCTGAATCCTCTGACGACCAGGGCCAGCCTGCAGCCAAGAGGATGCTGAGCCCCACAAGGGAAAAAGAGCTGTCCTTGTACAAAAAGACCAAGAGGGCTATCAGCAGCAGGAAGTATAGCGTGGCCAAGGCTGAGGCTGAGGCTGAGGCCACCACACCCATTGAGCTGATCAGCAGAGGTCCGGATGGCCGCTTTGTCATGGGCCCTTCTGAGATGGAGCCCGCGGTGAAGGGCCGGCGAATCGAGGGCTTCCCCTTCGCTGAGGAGACCGACATGTACCCCGAGTTCCGGCAGTCAGACGAGGAGAATGAAGACACCCTGGTGCCCACGTCTGTGGCTGCTCTGAAGCCTCAGCTGACCTCTATGTCTTCCAGCCAGGACCCTTACTTGCCACCACCAGCATACAGCCCTCGGTTCCAGCCTCGTGGGCTCGAGGGCCCTAGTGGACTGGGAGGACGGCTCCAGGCTACTGGCCAAGCGAGGCCCCCTGCCCCTCGGTCCTTCCACCACGGCCAGTATTATGGGTACTTGAGCAGCAGCAGCCCTGGGGAGGTGGAGCCTCCACCCTTCTATATGCCAGAAGTGGGCAGCCCCTTGAGCTCGGTCATGTCATCCCCACCCCTGCACACCGAGGGGCCTTTTGGCCACCCCACCATCCCTGAGGAAAATGGAGAGAATGCTTCCAACAGCACTTTGCCCTTGACTCAGACACCTACAGGAGGGCGCTCCCCTGAGCCCTGGGGCCGGCCAGAATTTCCCTTTGGGGGACTGGAGACCCCAGCTATGATGTTCCCCCATCAGCTGCACCCCTGTGATGTGGCCGAGAGTTTGCAGCCCAAGCCCTGCCTGCCCCGAGGACTGCCCCCAACCCCCCTCCAGGTGCCTGCAGCCTATCCAGGCATGCTATCTCTGGAGGCGCCAAAAGGCTGGGTTGGCAAGTCACCTGGCAGGGCCCCCATCCCGGCGCCCCCTGCCACCAAGTGGCAGGACAGACCTATGCAACCTCTGGTCAGCCAAGGGCAGCTAAGACATACCAGCCAAGGTATGGGGATACCGGTGTTGCCTTACCCCGAGCCAACCGAGCCCGGGGGGCACGGTGGCCCCAGCACATTTGGCCTGGATACCCGGTGGTACGAGCCCCAGCCCAGGCCCCGGCCCAGTCCCCGGCAGGCCCGGCGTGCCGAGCCCAGTTTACATCAAGTGGTGCTACAGCCCTCCCGGCTCTCACCTCTGACCCAAAGCCCCCTCAGTTCCCGCACTGGCTCCCCTGAGCTCGCTGCTCGAGCCCGACCTCGACCAGGCCTACTGCAGCAGGCTGAGATGTCAGAGATTACCCTCCAGCCGCCAGCCGCGGTCAGCTTCTCTCGCAAGTCCACGCCGTCCACCGGATCTCCTTCACAGAGCAGCCGCAGTGGGAGCCCCAGCTACAGACCCACCATGGGCTTCACCACTCTGGCCACAGGCTATCCTTCTCCTCCACCGGGACCTGCTCCTCCCGCCCCAGGGGACAACTTGGATGTGTTTGGACAGACACCTTCCCCTCGGAGAATGGGGGAGGAGCCACTCCGGCCAGATCCCCCAACAACCTTACCTAGTTCAGGGTGAGTGTAAGCCACTGCTTCTGGCCCACTTCCAGTCAAGCTCCCTATGCCTTACTCTGTCCCCTACTTCCCCAACATCCCAACAACGGGCTTTGTTTGGGACACACTGCTGCACCTCTGGGAGAGGAGGTCTGACCACACATTGGTAGAGTGCCTTCACTGGGACTGGTGGGTTTACCTGCTGGTACCCTGTCGGAAGCTTCATGAGTTTGCCTAATCCAGCCCAGAGTTCAGTGAAGGCTCTCCGTGTATCAGGAATGTGGGGAAGGGGAAGGGGTGAGCACAGCAGGAAGTGATGTCTGTGAATCCTGTTCCTGAGGCTGGGCTGACCATACCCTGGTGATCTCAGGCGTTGGGTAGCCGCGGTTCTCCGTAGTTGCCTACAGACCTTGTGTCAGAATCTTCTCTTGCGTAGCCACTCCGCACCACGTAGGGCTGCTGCACAGGGGCCCCGTGTGCTTACATACGATGCCTGTTAGCATGCCCAGTAAGTGCTGAACTCCAGGCCGTCCTTAGTCTCTCCAGGAAGGTGCCCCTGGAGCCTAAGAACAAGCTCAGACCCGTGTGTGTGTGGGGGGGGGGGAGCCATATCCCCGCCGTCCTGTGTGCGTCACAGGAAGCTACAGAGAGACAGACAGACAGACAAGCTCCCGAGATCTGCTCGTCCGGGAGAGCACACTCTGTACTGTAGCAGCTGGTATTCCAGGTACCAGTCGGCCTGGACACCCTTCTGTACCTCTTCTTCCGTCAACCTGCCCTCCTCCCGGCCTCCTAGCCTTTGTTCCTTTTCAAGTCAGTCTGTCTTCCTCGTTTCCTTCTCCATTGCCTTGAGGTTGACCCAGTTTGCTCTGAAGAGACTGCCACGCCTCTGTCGTGCCCACCCTACCCTCTTCCCTCGCCGGGCCCTCATCCTTTCTCCCTTCTCTTTCACACTCTTTTTCTTGGGTTCTCTCTTCTTGATGTAGTGGCCTGTGGAAGCGAGCAGAGTTCCAGAGGAGGCTGTCCTGGTGGTGGAGGGTTGGGAGGTAGCTGGAGAGGAGGGATCTCAGCCCTCCCCCTCCCACCACTCTGGTCCCTGGAAACTGCAGGCGCTCCTAGTGGGCAGGCTGTGTGGGGATCCTAGGGACTAGCTAGGGCACCCGCCTCTGTCTGCAGCAAATGCTGTCCTCACTCCCTGTCTGTGCCTTGTACAGCCCGCTCACCATCTCTGTTCCATCATGCCTTTGGTTCTCTGGCTCTCTCTTCTCCCTCACCCCTCCTCTGGCCTCGCCTGGGGTCTCTGCTCGCTGTGCCCCCCCTTCTCCCCTCTGGGTGCGCGTGGGTGGTTCACCTGGCCGGTGTTGGTAACTGCTTTGTTTCTGATTATCTCAGCTATCTGGGCAGTGTTGTCGAGACAAGCCTCTCCTCAGCTCAATAGGTAAGGGAGGTCATCGGCGGGGTGGGGCGGGGCGGGGCGGGCAGGGGGAATGGGGCTTCAGCAGGGCCATCGCTTCTGTAAGAGGGGCTCCAAAACACATCCCCCTCATTGCCCCACCTGGGCAGCCGCTGCTCCTGGGTTCCCATGGCTTCTGGGTTCCCCACATCGCATTGCTCTGCTGCTCCAGCTGCCCAGCTGGCCAGGCCGGGGCACTGCCTAGCTGTAGCTTTTAACCTCCAAGCCCGCACCCACCTTTCTAGAATGGACTGCAGTTATTCTCACTTGCCACTCCATTGCCAACACCCATATAGATTCCCCACAGCTGCTGCAGGACCTCGCATGAACCCCAAAGGACCCAGAATTTTCACAATCAGCTTTGCATCTCTACCCTTGGGGACCTGTTTGGGTCTATACTGAGTTCCAGGGGTCCTCTCATTCTCTCTACCCCACTGCTCAGTTTTCCCAGCAGACTCAGGGATAGTGTCCTCCCTGACAACCCCTCCCCCTAAACTCAGATCTTTTCCTGGGGTTGCTAATCCCTCACTTTTCCTGAGATTTTTTTTTTCCCCTTTCTGGTGCTCTTAACGATAGCTGTCCCTCTTCCACACCCATCTGGGTCCTCAGGATCAGGTGGCTTCCAGATCTTTGGAAGGTGGGAAGTGTAACCACTCCCCCAGCTTCTTGCATTCTGCAGCCCTTTCATGGTTGTTGCAGGACTGAAATGTGACCTCGTTCTTAGAGCCACATTGCTTTCAGGGTCCCTGTCGTAGCTATGCTGGCCTCCTAGGGTCATGCTCTTAGGAGAAGGCCTCAGGAGAACTCACGCCAGGGAGAAGGGAGTTGAGTTAGCAGAAAGTTGAAAATCCTAGAGATCAATACTTGGTCCTCTCCTACTGTGGCTGGCTCCTCCAGCATCCTTCCAGGTGGAATCCAAAAGAAGAGCCCCCAGTGAAGGGGTCATGTATCTCTTAAGGATGCTCAGGACACTCAGAACTTCCTCTCTGTCAAAGCATCCTAAAGAGATGCTTGTTTTTGCATCTGCTCCATTGGCCATGCTGCACCGGCAAACTGCACCAGGCTCCTGGGTGGGAAGGGGGAGCTTTTTGTGTTGATGCTCTGGTTTCCAAGTGAGAAGAAGCTACCCACTTCTCTCATCTCACGTGCCATGACGGGCTGCTCTTCGTAATTCAGGACTATAAATCTCATTGTGTCATAAGAGAGGCCTCCCATAAAAAGACGGTGGGGACATTTCTTTATGACCTGAAGCTCTAAAACGGTCAGTCAGTATCTCAGAGGCCCTAGCATGGTGTGAGGCTGACTGAATGCCAGCCTGTAGCCACCCCTGTTGGCAGGATCGTGCAGTGCTTGTGAGCTCACCTGCTTCCCGGACCTCCTGGATGGATGTTACAGAGCAGGCGCAATGTTCAGCTTCCCTGTCCTGTGCCTGTCCTTCCCACCATTCCCTCGTATAATGCATAGCCCCTTTGTTGCCCCCCGAGGTTTGGTAGCCCTAGGACAGCTCTTACCCAGTTCCTGGGAAGTAGACAGGCTCTACTGTCATCTGTGACTTCCAGCCCCCCCCCCCTCCAATTCCCCTGACCCTGTCTTTCCCAGTGTCTTCATCATGTCAGATCTGAGAGAACCCAGCCACATTATCACCGTGGCAAACCTGGAGTCCAGGGCCAGCAGTGAAGGACAGTTGTTCCTCTCCTAGGCCTGGCTAGCATCCCCAGCCCAGAAGAATGAAGACCCTCTACATTATGCGTTTCTGGTGCTAGGCAACAGGAACCTCTGCTCATTCTCCTGCTTGCTGAAATACTCCCTGGGGCACAGGAGCTGCTGGGCCATGGGGGCGCAGTGGCTCCTTTGTAGACGCTGTCTTCATGCTGCACCTTTGCATGTGTCCCCCGGTCTTGCTTGGAGACATGGCGATGCTTCTTGTCTGCGTTTGTCCTTGCTTTGTTTCTTTCCCCTTCAGTTTCTGTCCTTTCCTCCTGTTTATTCCCGTTGCTGCTCCCCAACCCCGTCCTCCTTTTCTCTCTTCCCTCTTTATCCTCTTCCCAGCTCCCATCTCAGTGTGGGGAGTTGCAGTATGTGGATCTATTCTTCCCTGGGTCACTGGGGGTCCAGCCACTTACTCAGTGCCCCTCTGATGCTGGTAATACTCCGATTTCCCATCTCTGTCGACTTCCATTTCCTGTGCCCTCTGTGAGGCAGGGGCCTGGAAAATGTAACCTGACCCCCTTTTATTTAGGTGGATTCTAGGAAGGAGTCCACATTTGGACACAAGCGTTTCCTGAGTCCTGAGGCAGAACACGGAGTCTGCACCCTGACCCCCCTCCCCCCCCCAGAGAGGGATCCCTTTGTGATCGGGCTGGCCTGGAATGATGCTGGCTTGTGAATTCCTGGTTGTCTCTGAGGTACATAGAGAGTGCTTTCACCTTCTCCCTGACTGTCCTATGTACTCAAATAGATTTCCCCACCCTTTCACCCGTGATGAGAGGAGGCAGCCGCCGAGCTACTTCTTTCTGCCTCCTGTCTGGGGTGGGGGTAATGGGAAACTGTGTTGCTCTAGTTTATCTTCTGTTGCTGTGATAAACACCAGAACCAAAAGCAACCTTGGGGAGGAAAAGGGTGGATTTGGCTTGCAGACGCATCATTCAGGGAAGTCAGGTCAAAAGCTCAAGAGAGGAACCTGGGGTCAGGAACCAAAGCAGAGACCTTGGAGGAACACTGCTTACTGGCTTGCTCCTGGGCTTATGTTCAACGACCTTTCTTGTAAAGACCAGGCTCACCTTCCTAGCAATGGTGCCATCCACAGTGGGCTACTCCCTCCCACCTTTAGCAATCAAGAAAATGCCCCGCATACGTGCCTACATGCCAGTCTAATGGCAGCGGTTCTTCAGCTGAGGCTCCCAGGTGTGTCAAGAATTGCTATCGCATGTGTCTTGATGGCCAGTTCTTAGCGCACGGAAGCAAGGCAATGGCCAGCTGGATTTTGACTTTCCTGGCCTAAGGTTTTCCTATGTTGTAAATATGCCACCTCTTTTTCTCAGCTACTCTAGGGAGCAGGGTGCTAGGCAGATAACACCTCTTGGGTTTAATGAGTGGATTGGGAATTTTGTGTGGCCTGGCATGGGGGTGGATTTTGAAGTAAATGTTGGCGCCCTTTGGTAATTCCGAGCTGCAAGGAACATCACAGGATCGCAGAACTGGAATTTACATGAAACGTGAGACCAGGAAAGCTCGTAGGCTTGGATCCCTTTGTCTGTCAGTAGTCTATCTGGGTCACCTCCTCAGAGAAGGGGACCTGGAGTGTGAAGCAGTCCTGTATATGGGGAAAACTCAAGACTGAGCAGCAGGAGAACGGAGCCTCACCTTGGGAGACCAGGGCTGGAGTCTCTTGTAACCTCCTCATCTACAGGTCAAGTTCAGGGTGATTTCAGAGTTCTTCATTCTGATTTCTATTCTAGATACCAATGTCAAAAGTTCCAAGGGTGGAGTGATACCAGGTAGCCTTGGGACACAATTACCCTTCCTAAAAACAGGAGGCAGGTCGATACCAGAGGACTTGTGGCGCTGTTCTTAAAGTGTCCTGGGAAATAGTTCATGTCTTTTCTGTATAACTCACTTAAAACAGACCCATTCTGTCTGTGTCTCTCTTCCCACCTGTCCTGCTAAAGGCTTGCTTTTATTTTTGCCTCTGGCATTACGCAAGTAAATCCTGGTGCCTCCAGGAGACATCGTCTGCTCTGTCGCAGTGTCTGAGTCCTGAGCCAGGAGCTCAGGCAGATGGGCGGCAGGTATCCTGGAAGGGCTGGAGCTTGGCCGCTTCTCAAGTGAAAATTGGATTCTCTCTTGATATGTCATTGTTGTTTGGGAGTTTGTTCCTCAAGATGAAACTTGAGCAGTTTGCCCCGTCTCTGGTCTGTCTTATGTCTGTGTCGCTTAAGCAGAGGGCAGCAATGGCCAGTGGACTGCAGAGCAGGTGGGTGGAGCAGGGAAGCTCGGTTGTGTCTGTTGTAGCCTTTGTACCCATTTTCGTGGGAAGAAATTTAAAGAGTGGTGTAGCCTAATACTGAAGAGTCTGCCTGATTGGTGGTATTTGGCTAAGTTGATCCTTTTCTACAGTTCAGCTTCTCCATCTAGAATATGGTTAATGCAGTCCTCACCTCTTAGACTCATAGATGTGGTAAGTGGTAAGCATACATTATATAATACAAACGTAATAGTAATAATATGTTAATTGTGCTGGTGGTATTCCACCCCCTGAAAATTTCACCTGCCTGAAGAATCCTTGGGAATTTTCAGGGGTACCCTACCAGCTTCTTGTATTGCCTGTGCCCTGACCCAGGGCTCTTTCTGTGGTTGACTGGATTGGCTTTTGAACTCATGACTCTCTGTGGAACATATGGAAAGCGGTTCCACCATTTCCCTGGCTGTTGTGTGTTAGTGAATTGTTTTTCCCATCCTACCATCTGCAGGAGGGAGAGGCGGCTCCCATGCTACTTCTGCCTGTTGACTGAAGGAACAGGGAGAACTGTGCTGTAACTGTGGGTCGTCAAGGGTTGTACTGGGGTGCGCTGTTCCTGCCTGCCTCATGTCTGTCTCCTTTGATTGTGTATCTCACCTCACATGGCCTTTCTGGATGCGGGCCAGGGTCTAGATTAGAGATGGCAAATTGTGGAGGATTCATGCCTTTGATTTTCCTTTCAGGTAACACAAAGAGCACTGTCTAAGCTGAGAAGGGGTGATTCAGGGTCTCTCCAAGATCCCTTCCAGCTGCAGCTTTCGGGGACGATGTCTGGGTGGAACTGGCGTGGGAGAAGGGAAAGGGATTGGACACTGGCATATTGGGTCTTTGGGGGGACTTGCTCACACTGTGAACTAGGTTGCTTTATCATGGGGCATGGGTACCTGTGCAGTGTATAGTGATGTTGTGGGGGCCAGGGAATGTTAAGGATTTGCCTCTGACTTGAACTTGAGAGCGTTTCTTGATACCCAATGCACTAAAAGACCTTGGAGAAAATGGCATCCATCAAGGAAGATGGAGGTTTCCTCACTGCCAGTTATTTCCAGAGACCAGAGGCTCTACCACAGTTTGTAAGTTTCTTTTTCCCACTGTTTGTAGAGACCTTCGATGGTGGAGAAGTGCTGTCTTTTCATCCTTTCTCTTTGTCCCCCCTCACTTTCCCCCCCTACCTCAGGTAGCTTGTGGACCTTTGGGGACTTCTTTGGCTTCCACAGGACCATCAGGTTTTTTTTTTTTTTTTAAATCAGGATTCGCTAAAACCTCACTGTGATGGATGTGGGGAAGGGAGATGTGGTGCTTGGAGACCAAAGAGAGTCACCTTTGTCTACCATAGCCCTAGAATGTCCCTCCCTTACCTGGTCTTATTCCAGTACCAATATTTGTGGAAAGGAATCGTATCTGCCTCTCTCTTGCCCTCTTTGTTCCTCAGGCTCCAAGTTGTCGTGCTTTGAGAAAAACTGAGATTGATAACATATCTTCTCCATTTTCTTCTTTTATGACTCTTGGCAAAGCTCTCTTTGGTAGGCATGGTGTCACACACTGCTCTCCTTTTGGTTTGCTTTGCTTCCCTTTGTGACCGAGACTGCACAGGCTGTGGTTAAATGGCTGACTTGATCAATCCCATAACTGGGGTGGAGAAAGAAGTGTTCCACATGTAGGTGTCTCTTCTCTCAACAGTCTCAACATTTAGGTTGAATCTTAAGATACAGAACACATTGGAGACCAGTGACAAACAGCAAGGCCTTTGCAATACTTGGCCCTGTCGTAATCTTCTGCTTTCTTCTGTTTCCTTACGAGACTGAGGAAATCTGAGCCTAGTCTGCAGAGTGTCCTGCGGACAGACCTGCTGAAGATGCTGGTGTGTCACAGCAGTTAGCTGTGAGGTTCTAGATGAATCTTGCAGGTGGAGGGAGTAGCTCTGTGAAGCTGGGTGCCGCAAAGCCCACACCTCACTGGCTGTGTGTCCCTTCCTATCTCTGGAGACGGGAGGCAGCTTGCTGGGCCTGGATTTGCTTGCCCCTTGCTGTAATCTGCTCTTCACTTTTTACTTAAAGGTCTTGATGATGATGAGTTCTAGGAACCGACTCTTCTCTGGCACTTGCTTGTCCCAGCCTAAGTGATGTGTGGTAGGCTGACATTAAAGTCTCTCTCTCCTTCCCTAGGGTCTTCTGATTGTTCCACAGGTTGGTTTCCACCTGAGATAGGCCTCCTGCCGCTGGAGCTTTCTATCGGGTTTTCTCCCTTCCAGGAGCAATAGGAAGGCAAGTGTCCAGGAATGATTGTGGACACCCCGGACTCCATCCCTGGGCTCCATCCTTCTATGGGCAGTCCTTTGGCTTTCTTCCAGCCCTCTTCAAAGGCTCCTTTCTGGGAGCTGACCTGTGCCTCTCTAATTGTTCCTTGCAGAATACTTCCACCTGCACCCGGGAACGCTGCTGTGCCTGAGAGGCTGGAGGCTCTGAGATACCAACGGATAAAGAAGCCCAAAAAGTCATCCAAGGGCTCTTCGAAGTCAAAGAAACGATCCGGTAAATGGTGGGAAGCGCCTCTCCTCTTTCCACCGTGCTTTTCCCAATTGATGAGGATTGTGGGCCCAGGATCCCAACCTTGGGTGTTCTCTAGAAGTGAAGCCAGCTTCTCTTGTTCTTGATTTCCTTTTAAGCATTTGTTTTCAATAATGCACAAATGATTTTCGTATAGAAACACAAGAAAGAGATCTGACTGCCTTCCCTTCCCGGTTCATCTCCTCCTACCTGGGGAGTCATTGCTCTGAGGGTATGTGTACCCGCAGAGCCTTGTCTGTAGTCACAGCTTTAGGAAGTATGTTAAATTGTTTCAGTGTATTTTTGAGGAACACACTGTTCCTCAAAAGTAGTGTCCTGTTCTTTCCCAGTCTGAAGCACACTTTGCTGCTATCCCTGTCTCCTTGTACGATGCTCTGTCACCATTTCAAGCCCTCTAGTTGAACACTGGGCAGGCATGATAGAGCTTAGGGTCACGTGGCATGGGCCAGTCTCTACTTTGACTAACCTTTTCTAAGGATAGAGAGTGAATTCTCATTGTCTCCTAAATGACACTTCCATTGAAATGCATATTCAGCGGTGATGGGTAGCTTAGAAAGAGTGCAAAAAGAATTGATCCTTCGTTTAGAAAAGCAGTTGATGCTTATCAGATAGTCTCTTGCTACCAATGTCTGTAGGAACATTATGATGACCTGTCAAGGAAGAATATTCAGCAGTTTCTCTGATAAGCCAGGTGTGAAAAATTGTCCCACAGAGGCCAAGCCCCTAAACTCATTGATGACTTAGCCTTCGGATGGGCCAGTTTCCTGTCATTTTGTTGATGGCAGTACAAAGGCAGAGAAAAAGAAAATTATCTTGTTGCCTTGAGATGGGGTCTAGCTAGATAGCTCAGGCTGGTCTGAAACAAGCTGTATAGCTTAGGCTGGCCCTGACTTTTGGTCCTCTTGCAACCTTTTGATGGGTAGGATTACAGGTGTGTGCTGCCATGTTCAGCAAAAATGAGTTTTCTGAGGCTTGGGTCAAATTCCAAGCAGAATTTAAAATAATTCAATTTGAACAGGTACATAATACATACATACATATATGTGTATATATATATATTCTTTTTGTGTGTTTGCATCTTTGTCATTTAATGATAGGAACACATTCTGAGAAATGCACCGTTAGATGATAGATGATCTGGGTATTGTGTGAACATCTTAGACTATGCTTATATTAACTAGGACAGTCGTCATGTAATACGGTCTATGGAACTGCCATTGACTATATGACCTTTTCTTAGTGAAAATATTGTTATATAATTCATGACTGTGTATTTTAATAAATAAATCTCATCTAATTATTGTAAAATGGGCCACATCAGCTGCACCTGTTCTCTCCTATGCCTGGTCTGTGTTAACAGCCTAGGTGTCTTCCCTGAGTTCAAATCTTATATTTCCAGTTGGCCATTGAACTCAGACTTGAATGTCTTATAACTCTTAATGTTTTTGATTATCCTCTTCAACCCCCCCCCCCACTTCTCTTCAGTTACGTGAATGGTGTTGTTTCGTCCATGCTCAGCTTCTTCCCAAAGTCTTTTGCCCTCACACCCGATCCTTTGGTGAGGTATGTTGGCTCAACCTTTGCATTATAGCTGGCCTTCTTTGGTTGTCCTTACTGAAAAAATGGAAGCTCTAGTACCTTCCTCTCCGTTTTGGATTGGTGCTGTACCTTGTTGCCTTTCTCTCCATCTACACTCATATCGTATCCCATAGAGGTGACACCCTTAACCTGACCTAGGGAGATAACAATTACCCATCCGTCACTTAGCCTTTGGGTATGGCTGGTTCCCTATCATCAGTCTGTGTAATTTTTTTTTGCACTAAATGGGAATACTGGGGCAGTAAGAAAGAAAATTGTCTTATAATTGTTTTGAGATAAGATCTCACTGTATAGTTCAGGCTGGACTGGAACGAGCTGTGTCTGGACTTGAACTTTCAATCCTCTTGCTTCTACCAGAGTGAGCTATAGAGATTTTACAGTTCTTTTTCTTTTTAACACATGTGTTTATATATGTTTATATACATACATGCACAAGCACACACAATCTCATGCAAAAATCTTCTAGAAGCCTTTCCTTGCATCAAGGACAAGGTTTAAGCTCTGTTGACATAGTTGTCTTTCTCTCTCTAGAACATACTGTGTTTGCTCTTCTTCTTCCTCCTCCTCTTCCTTCTCCTCCTTCTTCTGGCAGAGTCTCTCTATGTAGCCCAGCAACCTCGAACTCCTAATTCTATTGTCTCAGTCTCCCAATGGGGATTCCAAGCTTGTAACCATGCTGGCTTACACCTGCTCCTGACTTTGGGTTTATGCGCTAGCTGTTCTTATTGATGGTTGCCATTTTCATTCAGCTCTGGGGAAGACTCCTCATTCAAGACCTGGGGAGGCAGACGCAGGACCCTAGCCACTGGCCCTTTCCTGGTCCATCTTTCTTTGTTATTGTACTTGTAACACCTAAGAATCCAGTTTCTGTATCTTTCAAATCTTGGCTGTTTGTGTTTTCCTCCATACCTGTATGCTGGAGTATACGCTAGAAAACCAAACCTTCCCGCTGTGTCCTCCAAAGGGCCATGAGGCAGACGAATGGCCCCCGTAGTAGAAGAGGGGTGCAGGCCTGAATGTTTCTCATGACTGAAGTCTCGTGTAATGTCTGTCATTGTTTGGGGTAGGTGAGAGACATAGTGAAACCCTGCTTCCTGCCACCTGGAATGATAACTGGGTATCCAAGAGGCACAGCACAGCTGATATTTGTAGACTGATTGCTAAAACAGTTTGATCATTGAGATCCATGAATTCACAGAAGGGGAAATACCTGCCTGACTTCGTTGACTCAAGGCTGGGTTGCTGGTTGCTTGAGTGGGGGAAAGAGGAGGTTCTCGGCAGCGGTTTGGCCTCGGAGCCATGAACAAAGGTGCTCCCTTGGTTTCAGTGGCAACTTACTTGGACTTCATCCCTGGGAGATGCATGGAGTGCGTGAGGCTCTGATCTACCCTTTTCACACCTCTTCTCTTGTGTGTCTGTCTTCTCTGTAGACGGTTCTGCCTCCCAGGCTCAGCAGCTTCCCAACTCTCAGGTTCTGTCGCCCGACGAAGCTGTCTGCCTCCGAAAGAAGAAGAGACATTCTCGTCCTGATCCCTTTGCCCGACTTTCGGACTTATGCCACCGTCAGCTTCCAGAGGACCAGACGGCAATCCTCAACAGCGTGGATCATGATGACCCAGGCCACGCTACTCTGCTATGACTTGACGTCACTCTAAGTGTCCCCAGGGTGGGGTGCTAGGCCTAGGGGGCAGAGCGGGACCATTGTACAGGGCCTTGTCCTCCTCTGCCCATCGTGGGATGGCTCAGGCCCTTGTCCGATGTGTGTCCCCCCCTGCCCGTGGGCCTCTCTCTCCCCTACCATCTGGCTGGCTAGCCTTGCCCACAGGACAGAGGACTGGGGGAAGAGCTTTTATCTGTGGGTCAGAGCTGGGAGTGTGTGAGGACAGGAAGCGTCTGTCTCAACACCATCTCTCCCACCTTACTTGATTCTTCTCACCTCTTCAAATGTCTTAGGGAGTGAGGAAGAGAAAAGCAATGGCTTTTACTACTTTGTGTTTGTTTCCGTTTTCCAAGTCCTGAGAGGGGGTTAGAATTATTTCCTATCCTCCAAACTCCACATATATATAGATATAGATACAAATACACTTGTGTGTAGTTGGTGGGTTTCTCTATGTGTATATATATGTACATTGAAGCAAAGTGCCGTCTCCCCCCTGTGGTAGGTGAAGGACTGAACAGCTGGGCTTCGTAAGCAGGCCGGCCTGTGGGCTGGTGGGTGCCCTCATGTCTGTCTTGGGAGATCATTCTGACTGAAACAGGAGTCATGCCTCTCAGCTGAATTCACCATCCTTTCCAGCCTCTTCCATCTAGAGCAGAAAAGGGACCTTGCTGTGATTCCTAGCTCCCTGCTTGGGGTCCTAGCAACAAGTTAACCCCTGAACTAATCCCAAGCCTTTATTACTTGCTTGCTAGGTGAGGAAGGCATGGCCAGGCTCCAGGCCAGACTGCCATCTTCCTTTCTTCTGCATTTTGGCACTCACCCGAGAAGCAGCGGTTGTTTAGCAGTGGGGATGACAGGCAGGCCTGGTGTACAATCCCTTGTTCATGTGGCCATGCCTCCATCTCTTCTGGTCCAGCCAGGGCTAGGAACCTTGAAGCCAAAGGCCCTTCTGTTCCGCAGCCACCTGTGCTGAGCACCAAGCTACCACAGCTCTATTTATACCCATCTTGGCTCTGAACTCAGAGCACCGCTCCCCCGCGGCCGATTGGCTCCTCCTTTCCTTTTGTGTTTGCTAATTCTCCAGATTGATTAATTGCCATTTGTGGGAGCTTGCCTGCGGCTCCTTGGCATACTCCCTGTGTGCTGCCTGCCAACTCTGCTTTGCCCCGGGGTCCTTCTCCACCCCCTGGGCCCAATCTCCAGTGCATGAGATGAACAAGTGAGGGGACTTCAGGTTGTTGAGCTCTGGGGTGCCCTTTCCTCACTGCTCCTGCATGGAGCTGTCTGAGGCACCGGAATGATGACAGAAGTAGCAGTGGGTAGGCACCAGGGCCCTGATCCTTTCTCTGTACAAATCCTGTCCTGGCCAAACTGTTAGCATCCCGGTTTTCCTGATGCCATTTGTCAATTCAGATGCTTCTCTCTCTCCTTAAACAGTTCTGATGTTGCTCAAGAGTAGACAAGGGGGAGAGCGGACCCGCCCTCTCCTCCCCTCCTGCTTTGCCTAAAGTATAACTGTCAGCTTCCGGGAAGTATTCCTTCTTGGTGCTGCTGTATCCATCGCTCCCCAGAGACCTCCTCGGACATTAGCCCCGTCTGCTGGAAGGCTTCTGCTGCTCCCACAGAAGCTGCCAGTCACTCGGCCTCGTGACTTTGCTGAGGTCCCAGGGGCTGGGACACTGAGCTTTTCTCGGCACTTCCATCTTGGGGGATGGACTGCATCTCTGCAGCCAGGCCTTGGTGCTTCCTTCTCGCTCCCAGTGAGCTAGGGATGGACCCTACAGTTGAGGCTTCACCACACAAGCCACACCACCGCAGCTTTCTTCTGGATATAGGAGAAAGAGGTGCTGAGGGCAGAGTTCCTTTTGCTCTGAGGTTAGGCCGTGGACCTTGAACTGTCCACCTGATGTGATGCTCAGAGGTGTTGGGGGCCATGGGCCCTCTGGACCTCAGCTCTGACAAAGTAGAAGAGTTGAGTTGGAAGACTCGCTCCTTTTTCAGCAGGGGGCCACCGCTTCTGCCACTGTGCCACAATGGGCTGCTCCCTCAAGTGTCTCCCACAGTGACTGGGAACCAATCTACCTGCAATGCTGGGGTAGCGTTTGGAGGCTCGCGGTGGCCTTGCGTGTGGTCTTTGCTTGCTCTCTCACACCACGTGACTCCTGTGGTCTTTGCTTGCTCTCTCACACCACGTGACTCCTGAAGCTTGAAGTGTGAAAGTAGGTCGTTGGTGCTGGGCGGTACTGAATTTAGCCAACCGTTCTGAGGACCCTCCTGGCAATTCTGATACTGTCTGAGCCATGAGGTGAGACTAGAGAAGTTGAGGTGGAAGACTTTGCTTCTTTTGGATATTGTAGGGGCTAAGAGCCGCCAAACCTTGTGGGGTAAAATGCAAGTCCACGGCTAGGCTTGTAGGCTAGGCTTGCAGGCTGTGCTAACAAAGGTGCTGTCTTCTTCCTCTTCTTGCCTCTGATGGTGCCCCTTACCTCTGCCTAGCTGACCAAATGGTGGAAACTGCTTTTGACTGACCAGTGGATGGCAGCTGTGCTATTGTGTCCCCTGGACTCCAAAGGGGCACAAGGTTTATCCATTCCAAAGTGACTTCTGATTCATTCTCCGCCTAAGAGGTCTTCCTTCTTGTGACTTTTCTTGGAGGCCAGCAGCATTCCTGCACTTCAGGAAACTGTTTCAGCTCTTCCTTGGTGACTGTAAGGCAAATTGGCAGGAAACAGTCCCCATGGCCAATGCGATGATCAGGGTGTCATAGGCACACTCTCAAGTACTGCCCTGGGCACGTGTTTGACAGGCTGGTTAGAAGTGTGTGATGTTGGGATATATCCATTTCTAGGGACCAATGACCTCTGCCTTTGAACTTGGCAGTGACCACTATGAGCTTCCTAGGGCTTCATCTTCCTTGCTGTGGGAGATCATGTCTTCCCAATCCCCACTTTTGGGTCTGGTTGCCTTGCAGAAGTAACCAGTTCCAAACCTATTCCTGTACTCAGTATTTTTTCTATCTTTTCCTTCTGTACCTTGACTGGAAATGCTATCTCAGTGTTTAAGCCAAAATCCAAAAGGAGAGTAACCGGTTTCTCCAGAGAGACTGCAATTTGGGGGAGAGAAGATGAAAAATACGAAGTGAATCTTGCTTCTCTATTTGGTGGCTGACCACACAGGGCTTTGCTTCAAGACTCTGAGTGGAATTCTTTGCATCCGTGGTCCAGCATCTGATGCTGGTTCCTGCCTAACGGCCAGCCTGTCTTCTGTTTTCTCGGACAGACGAGAACAGGAGAGAGGTCCAGAGTCTCCCAGTGGAAAGGGTGCAGCATCGCATGGCACGAGCAGGCTCTGCACTCCGTCTCCACAGGCTTAGCTTATACATTTGGGGGAGACTTTGGCAGGATTATAACAATTCCTTATTGATATTTTTCCAGTGTGTTCTCTCTTGTTTTTTTGCACAGTGATCTAAACTATTTGAGGTTGAACAGATTTTAGCTGTTCATCCTTCTGCCCTTTTTATAGAGAGAAAACTAGGTAAAGTTGGGATGTGGGATTGCTTTCTTTCCTCCTCCTGGTGAGGCATCCCAGAGCATTAGGGCATCTTAGTTGCTTTCTAGGATCTGTGTTTGAGGCTGAGGTATGTGTAGCTTGAGCCATTTCTTCTGATTTTGGTAGCAAAATCCTTTAGAGGGTTTGGGGTGGGCTGGGAGAATTGTAGGTAAGTACATTTTACTAGTATGTAGAGAACTCTAGGAACTGAAAAGCTAATGGCTTGGACTTGCTTTGCTTGCATGTAAAAGTGCTTTGGGGGCACAGCAGGGACTTGGGGGTAGGAGGATAGAGTCAAGGGCAGAGATGGGGATACAGGGGAGTACCACGGATGCTTTCTGTGGGATCCTGAGCATTTTCAATAGTGTTCATTGACTTGGCCCTGCCCTTTTTTTCAGGCTCCAAGATGGTGGAGGCTCGGTTTTGCTGCTTACCTTTGTCTCTTTGGGAAGAGCCTCCAGAAGAGCCTTAGTAGCCACTCTGTACTGAAGACAGTAGTTGATAGGGCGGGTGTGGTTCAGGAAGAGAAGTTGAAGGGATGGACCGCGGAGAGGAGGCTTGACCGTGTTCAGATATGCGAGATGGAGACGGATGGAGTATGAAACCAGCTGTAGAGAGTACAGGAATCCTGGGAGGATGAGGTTAACACCCGAACAAGACACCAAGCCTCTCATTCTCTTTGTGGCCACTCTGCCAGCCCGGATGACAGTGCAGATGGTTGAGGAGGATCATCACAAGGGACCGAGTGACTGTCAGGGAGGGCCATGAAGAGCAGGTGCCCCAGGTGTGGGGAGGATGTAGCCACTGAGCGCAGGTTGCGGGCGGGGCCTGCTGAACAGACCCAGGCTGGATCTTGGAAGAAATCTTGCTGAAGGCAGGGCTTTCTGCATGTAGAACTGACCTCTACCGCTGAGTGCCGGCTACGGACTTCTTCAGTTTTTTTCTGTTTGCGGAAGCTTCAAATGCCGTCAGTCCCTGCTCTCCAGTGGAGAGGGAAGGTTCTTCTCGGGAGCTTGGTGCTCATTCTCCTGGCAGCTGGGGCATGCTGTGCTTCTTCCTGTTTGTGTCTGAAAATGCCCATCAGACACTGGTGCTGATGGTGCCCAGGAGGCTGGGCCTCCAGACTTGTCAGTCTTTCTTGAGCTGTAGAGAGTTCCTTCATCCCGGAGGCTACACAGTGGTCTGGCGTCTAGAGGTTTTGTCTTCAATTTCTCTTCCTTTGATAGTTTAGATTTACCACAGTGTAGCTAAGGGAGTGAAATAATTTCATCTGAAATCAGAGACCATCTCTTCTGTACTCCTTACAGTATCCAGCTTCCTCTTGGATCAAGAGGATAACTGAAAAATCTCTTTAAGACAAGTTGATAAACTGAGAAGCAAAGCTCTGGTTGGACTCTATTAACTCTTACCAACTCATGCAACTGGGTATTGCGTGGGGTTGGCTTGTAACTCTTTCACCTTTTGATGCTGAATCAGCATGGGTCCAGAACCTTCTAATCTGGACCCCTGTCTATACTTCCAAATAAGCCTTTCAGGAACAGATACACTGTCTGAACCAGGTGTTTGGTGTCTTAGATTGCCAAGAGGGTAGAATTTTTTTTCATGACCTCATTTAAAATAATAATAACAAAAATCCCTAATCGATTGAGTCTGTTTCAGAGACACTCCCAAATCATAGGGATTCCTGTGTAGACTGGAAAAAAAATGCATTAGTGCAACTATTTTTAGTGGCTGGCCGTGCCTTAGGAGGGAAGAGTTGGGGTATCCTAAATGCTAAGTAGTTGGGTAGATCAGCAGCCAGTCATTGAATCACTCACTTGGACATTCTCTTCTGCAGTGGGCTGGTTGTTAGTTGCAGCAGTTAGAGATTCTGAAGAGCACTGGTGAACAGTGATCAGCCTTGGACCCCTGGTTAGGGAATTCAACCAAAGCAGCAGCAGAAGCTCAGCCTGCAGCTGGGGTCTTCACTGTACCTTTTTCCTACCCAACTTTCCCACCATGAATGACGGCCCCTGTTCTCCCGGGTACTGAAGAAATGTATCCCAGCAATCCCCTCTCCCACTGGCATTGGGTTTCCTGGATCTGTTTTAGGAAGTAGAGCAAGCTCTTCCTCCACCCACATTCACATCCTTCAGGCTCTACTTCCTTCTCCCCACTTGTGTGTGGCTCCAGGACCTCTGGCTTCTGCATGGTCTACAATAGGGAGGTGATCGGGCTGGGGAGAATTAGGGAGGGTGTAGGGGTTGGACTGGGGAAGGGAATTTTCATTTTCAACCTTAAAATACTGTAAGCATGTTTTGGGGTGACCTGGGATTTTCACATAAACTATGGCGAGGGAAAATGCCTGATGCTCCTCATAGGGGAGATGGGGACTCAGGGGACATTTGGCTTTTTTTTGGCTTAGGAATCTATTTTATTTGGTGGAGGAGAATAAGCCTCACAGTTACCCTGTGAACCTTGGAAGGGTGGAAGGGAAGCTCATTCTATCCCCGAGTAGTTTTATTGCCTACTGAGAACAATTAAACAGTCTGTCACAGGTTGACATTACCCTGGCTGGGTCGGAGAAATGGAAAGAAGGCACCTGTTTCTCTGCCGGTGTCAGGTTATCTGCCTGGTCATGACCCCCTGGCCAACTGTTTATTTCAGTGTTCAGAAGTAAGTGTAATATTAGATGGGTGTGAGTATCTGGGATGTGTGGTGTGTGTGTGGGTATGGTGTGTGCAGTATGGTGTGTGCGGTGTGTGTGTGTGTGCGCGCGCGCATGTGTTGTATGGCTATGATTTGTACGTGAATTTGATGAGTGGGCATGAGGGAACTGTAGAGACACCGCTTTGCCTGGCTAGCTTCAGGCCTAGTTATGGCTGACTCTTTTCTTTGCGAGACAAATTTATGTTTGGGTAGGGGGGGGTCTTACTCGTAATATACCACCTTGAGTGTATTTTTTATGGAGATTGTATATAAAATTATATAAATATATATATAACTTGTTCTATTTTAAGATGAGATGAGACTCACTGGGGGGAGGGCAAGAATCAGCTACAATAGCCGTCACTAACAGTGGGAGCTTCGGGCAAGTTGTCCACGTGGGGAGTGGGAGGATTGGGTGGGGACGAGATGTAAGCCGGGCAGGAGTGGAGGCTTGTGCCCTCTGCAGACCTATAGAAATGTAAAGAAACCTTATATAAAGGTATCTATCTAGCATATCTATATATCTATATATCTATATGAAGTCATAGTTCGCTTTATTTTTGTACTTGTGCTTAGAGACACTTTGAGCAGTATCACCTCCCCCAGGTGGTCCGGGGTGCTAGCTCATGCCTTGATGCCCACCTACTTCTCCATCCCTCCAGAGACATACTGTCCGTTCGACGATTCTTGAGTCTTTCTGATAGAAACGTGTATATATGAAAACATTCAAGTCATTTGCAGGAAAGAGCGAGAGAGCTGAAGGTGGTACATCTCCTTCCGGTATGTCTCCTGTCAGGAGGGTTCCCTGACTCATACAGTTCGCTAGAGGTGCTCAGTACAGAAAGGATGATGGAGATCTAAGCATGCTAAGCGTGACTCCATGCCCCTGCAGCTAAGGCTGGTACTCAGTTCCTTGGAAAAAAAAAAATCTAGCTCAGCATCTTGGACAGAGGGAGGTCAGGGTGTCTGGGTCTTACCCCTTAACGCCTGTCCTGGTTTGTAGCACCCGGGCTCAAGCAGTTCCTTTGTGGAAGGTGGCAGTGAGATTTTTGAGACTGACTGCGTGGGCTCTGTTTTGGAGAAGATAACACCCTGGTAATTATTGCTGCAGATTCTTGGAACCAGTGTGAATGTGATATCTCGTATAAATATAGCATCTGTGCATTTTCATTTCTTTTTAATTGGAAAATGAATTGTTGTCAGAAATGGGGTGGGTGGTCTAGCCCTGGAACACTGAATGGAAGATCCGGGATGAGAGACTGATGCTGGGCTGGACTTGAAGGATAAGTCCCACTGCTCTCTTCCTCCTCCTCAGCCTGGGACTCGGAAACTAGATAATGTGTTGGAAGGACGTGGTGCGGGTGGGAGGCGTTCATTTGTGTCTGGGCAGGAAGATGTGCACTCTGAGGAATACCTCTTTGAGAATTCGAGACCTCACCTATGCTGGAAGGGCTATGTGCCTTGCAGCCTAAGCGGGCATCTCCTGGTGCTAGCTCTTTCTTCTCACGTGCCAAGTGATCAGAGTGACATGCTTGAGACCACTGCCGAAGCCAGGAGAGATTCCAAGCTGTAGCCTAGTCTTTCTGCTTCTCACTCAAGAAAAGGCAGGAAAAGCCCCCTCTTCCCAAGTAGAACATGATGCTGGCTAAGAGCTCCTACCCCAGGTGCCTCAACCATGGGAAGGACTTTTGGAGGTTTAGGGGTGATAGGCAGAGTAGGGTGGTGTGGAGCCTTGAGTCTAACTCCTGACCCTTAGGGAGACCTTATGGGTCCTTCGATGTTCTGCTCAAAACACTTGAATTTTTTCAAGGATATTGTAGGATCATGGGCACTGTCCATGTGGTCCTGGATGAACTCCAGCACTGGGGCTAACTGAAAATTTGTCTGCTCCTACCTGCTGCCTCCTCGGGAGGCCAAAGGAGGATAAGGCTAGGTGTTTCTTGTAAACTTTCTGAGAGCTTGGGCAAGAGGAAGAGCAGCAAATTCTTTGTCCCTTCCTAGCTTGAGTCCCCTCCTCACTTACCAAAGAGGGGTTTCCATACTATTTTTTTTTTTTTTTTTTTGGTTCTTAGAGCCCACCTCTTCTCTTTGTGTGCAGACGCTATCTCACTTCTGGTCACAAGAGAGACCAGCAGAGTTAAGCATTTTAGCATCTTAGGGCTCATACTCCATGAAGCCCAGGTTCGCTCTGACACTTTCCTCTTTCCACACTGAGCCAAAGGCTTGGTTCTTAGAAACCTCAGCAGCATTCAAGACACGAGATCACTCTTTGACTTCATGATGTCCGACTGGACCCTTCTGTGGAAATGGGAAGATGGACATGTCCCTTACCCTGAAGTTTTAGGGCTTGGGCAATGCATTACTTTTATGACCCTTTCTATGACCCAGACCTCAGTAAGATGGTATACGGTGAGCATTAGAGGAGAAAGGTCTGGTGACCCAACGCCAGTCACCTAATCTGCGGAAGAGCCAGCTTTCTACAGGGGAAAACAGAACAAGGGTCAGTGTCTGACTGTACACACAAAAGATGGGTTGTCATCCTTGAATCTCTCAGTCAATGGGAGAGGTGCTCTGATAAAGCTGCTGCCAGGACCCTGAACTCTTCTGTATACTTGTGATTCATCTTGGTCCCTATTCCATGGGAAGGCTGTTGGGACTGTGATGTTCTTCCCTATTAGTAGGAGATTGGGGAAGTCCAAAGAGATTGAGTTTGGCTACCTCTGCTCTATGGAATGAATGTGGAACAGATCTGGAATTTGCTCTCCCAAGGGTTGCTGTAGCTCTGTCCTTTCTCCGCTGCCCTCAAACCAGGAGCCTGGGGGAAAGGGGACACATCCACCACTCCTCAGTTCTTTGCCTGGACCTCACCTTGTGTAAGGTACTCATGCAGAATCATTTTTGGGAAATATTAACACAAAAGCATGAGGTAGGTGGAGGACAGGACACAGCACCCCTCCTGTGGCTGAAGGACGGATTAGGATGCTGAAGTAGGGGGTTTTTGTCCTGTTGTTGAGGAAGTGACTAGTGCTTCCTTCAAGGACTGGTAGGAGTTTCTCTGTAGAATGATCTCGATGTCGGAATTTGAGGCTGAGAGGTCACAAAGGGAGCAGTGAACCACGCTCTGTTCACGGACTCCCATATGCCACTGTCGGAAAGTTGAAGCTCCATTCAGATTTAATTTCTTAACTGCCATGTGTGGGGCTGGAGGATGAGGGCAGGCATGGGGCAAGCTTTCCCTTACCTGTCCTCACGGAGTCCCTGACTGAGCAGAGGGCATCCTGCTTTGGTCAGCAACTCTGGGGCCCCCTTTATCACCACCTTTTTCTCTTTCATGAGGAGGGACTATATCATCTTGGACATATTTCTTCCCTCACCTAAAGGCAGTTTTTGTATGAATTCCTTTCCTCCTGTTACCTCCATTGTCTGTAGACACAGAAATGGGGAGGCAAGGGATCCTGGAGCTCCCTGCCGGGGTCCCTCACAGACTGCGCACCTCTTGCACCTAGCAACCTCTTGGCTGTTAGTTTTAGCATACCTGGACACGACTATGAGTTTTGTCATGAGATCCCATGCTCTCATTTCAAACCTTTATTAACCTTTGGCTTTCTTTGGGGCTCTCCCCATCCATGCCTGGTCTTCTTATGGAGACCATTCAGACCTCATTTCCATTTCTTGAATGTTGAATATTAGTTACATCACTGCGCTAGGGTGCTCCATGGTGCTGCTCCTGAAGAGGCCAGCTGGACGGAATCAGTCACCTTCGTCCCACTGGTTCCTTAGAGCTTGCTGTATATTGTCTCTATTAGATGTTCTTTCCTAGGGGGACTGGGGTGGGAGGTTTAGGGGTAGCTTTTGTGTTCTCTCACTTTCTCTCTCTCTCTCTCCCTCTCTCTCTTTCTCTTTCCTCCTCTTGCTCCTTCCTCTTTCTCTCTGTATGTATGTATGGATTGGTTAAAGTCAGTTATCATAGGCAGCTGACTTTGGTTCCAAATTACAGTTAACCTACACTTTGTGCAGCTGCACACAGAACACCTCTGAGTGTGAATCTGGATGGCAACTAGAGGCATACTTTTTGAACTTCAGGTATGTAACTGAAAAGTAAATAAAAAACACTATTTTTTCAGTAAGCTTTTTTTTTTCTTCTAAAAGATACCTTAAAATTCAAACTATATGAACATTGAATTGGTGCTGTACCAAAGCCTTATGACATATTCTACACTCTGTCTATTCTGTCTCTGGGGAGCCCCCCTGCTTTATCACTCTTTGGAAGCCTGGGAATGCTGGTGTGTGTCATCAAGCCTGGAGCTGGGTCCTGGAGACCTGTGGGCCAAGGGAACTCTTGGGGGCAGAAAATGATGGTGGAAGGGGGAGGGTCCCATCTTCTGCCTGAGCAGATACTGAAGGGAAACCAGGTGTTGGTGTGTGTGGCATGCATGTGCATGCATGTGTGCATGAACTCACCAGTGCATAGTGCCAAAGTGAACGCACTACCTGGGGATGGAAAGAGAGACCCAGGTAGGACTGGGTGTAGGGTGGCCATGGGAGTGAGGGGCAAGCTCCTTCCTGTTTCCCATTTCCCCTTTCTTCTAGGTTAGTAGTGGAGGTGTATCCAAAACAGCTACACTCTCAAACAGGTGCTTTCCCCTTCAAAATCTCCAAACTAAGTTATCTGTGAAGGGCCTGTCCAGGGGGCAGGCACCTCAGCTACCAAATCCTAACCGCCTAAGGCTGGGAGGAACATCTTTTCTCTCTAGCCCTTGCCTAGTTTCTTGGGGACAAAGGTTCCTCTAGGGATCTCTGCATCTCCTGTTCCTTGGCCTGGGTGGGCTTTTCAGCCCATTGAGAAGGTCTCACTGTGGGTGACCCATAGCTGTATCTGCTCCGTGGTCCCAATCCATAATGCCTGCCCTGGCTGCTGAGGACAGTGATCCCGTGGGCCTCAGATCTGTCAGTGTAAAAGCTGAGCACCCCCCTAAGATTCATTTGGGGGGAGCTGTGCGGTCTGCCTTGGCCTGGACTGCTCTTCCAGGCTTCACCTGCTGGCTCTGTCAGGCTTGCTGAAACTAACCAACTCATCACTGATAACACTGCATGCTCATTTCTGCAAACAAGCAACAGTACATAAGCAAACACAGGACAAGAGAGAGAAAGAAGGCATGGTGAATAGCCAGATGTGTAGCCAGCGAAGGCACCCTTGGGGATGTTGCAAGCTAAGCTGATTAACAAAGCATTTAGTATTTAATTGCTCCTCATGTAACATTACTCTGCTTCAGAAATGTTTTGTATTTTGATATAAATAAAAAATTTGCTTAAAAAGTTTGTTTTCTATTTTTTTTTTTTTTTTTTTTTTTTTTTTTTTTTTTTTTTAGTATCTAGAATATTTGCTCATGGTATCTAGTTTTAATCCTGGTCCCGGATCTCCCCCCGCCCCATCAGCTCATTTTAACTTGTGATTCAACACAATTCTAAACTGGTTGTTCCTTTTATATTGGTTAGGTGTGTTTTGAGGGGTCATTCTGCATGAATCCCTGTAGTGTGCACCTGGGATCCCCCAGGGGTAAAAACCGATAAGCTTCCGCATCCTCTGGGTGGGGGAACTTATGTTGTCATGGTGCACAGACAATCAGCAGTGATTGCTGTAAGAACTGCATAGCAGGTCATAAAGTGGCTAGTGACCAGAAAACATGGGATAGATATGAGCAGGAAAAGTGGGGAAAGGTGCAACTCCAAGTGTAGAAGGAAAGAGTCCGTTGCAGCCTAAAACGATGCTCGGAGGCCTCACAAGGAAGATGACATTTGAGCAAGAACTAAAAGGGAGTTTTGTCTCCACCAAAAGACCGTTCGCATCTTCTGCTTCTGCCTGGAATCAGGTGTGCCAAAGGTCACTCTCTGGCTTGACTACACCTTTGCACATCTACAGCCATAACCTACCGGGTCTTAGCCCATTATGGGAGTGTCATTGAGAAGAGTCAAGGACTCGGGGACCAACTTCTCTTCCACATGAAGGGATCAGCAGGCTTTCAGGTCTTAAGCTCAGCTTCAGGGTTATTTGGTGGGTGTGGCTGCCACCACTGGCACAGGTTCCTTCCCTGACCTCAGGGCTTTCTTCTCTGTTGTTAGGCAATGCCCCTTCTTATCTTGTCAACTCTATGAATATGCATATTTGAGACAGAAACTTGTTCTGGAGACAGACTAGTTTGGTCTTGAACTCAAAATTTTCTGCCTTCTAAACTTTTTTTGGAACTTTGAGAGGACAAATACCAAACATGGGCTTAAAAAAATATGTGTGTCGTTCTGGGTGAAGAAATCAACCAACTAACTCTCTCAGTCACCATTTTAACACTGTGACATAACACCCAGGAAGGGCAAGTTAATGTGAGAAAGGTTACTTTAACTCATGGGTTCAGCTATTTCAGTCTATGGCTGAGGAAAGGTCCAGTAGTCTCGTAAGCCCTAGCACCTACAGAATCCCTTGTCTCCCAATAATATGCAGCCTGGGGACACAACTGTTAGCATGTAGGGGCCACGCTCTAAGCCTTAGCACCAACCAGCTAATGCCCACACATAGGTTCATCTACAAACTGAAAAGCTTCTGCTATAGTTTAAGAAGTTTGCATGTAAGGGGTGAGTGGGATCTAACATCCAGACAGCTGTCCTTGGCCTCAACCACTGCAATTCTCATTCCTGCTTGCTTTCCATGTCTTCTGTCCTCTCCTTTTTGTTGGTAGTGCTTGGGGAAAATGTTTTGATATTGTTATGTAGATTGGTTTTAATTTTTAAAAGCAGATACACAGTTAATCTGCCTCTTTTTTTTTTTTTTTTTTTTTGTTTTTTCGAGACAGGGTTTCTCCGTAGCTTTTGGTTCCTGTCCTGGAACTAGCTCTTGTAGACCAGGCTGGCCTCGAACTCACAGAGATCCGTCTGCCTCTGCCTCCCGAGTGATGGGATTAAAGGCGTGCGCCACCACCGCCTGGCTTAATCTGCCTCTTTTTTTATAAGTGAACATAGCCAAGAGGGCTTTTTCTATATCAAATAGTGTTTTTGAATTTTTTTAAGCCTTAAAAACTTGGTGTATCAAAGTTTGCCTGCATGCTTTTATGTGTATCATATATATCCAGGAGCCCAAGGAGGTCAGAAGAGGGTTCAGACACCTTGGAAATGGAGTTACCGGCAGTGGTGAGCTTCCATGTGGATGCTGGGGGCCCAACTAGGGTCCTCTGCAAGAGCAGCAAGTGCTCTTAATGGCTGAACCATCTCTCCTTATTCTTAATCTATTCTTTTTGTTAAAAGTTCCCCTAACTTCATACTTTACAAAATATTTCAGATTGATTTCATTTTGTGTTCACACTAACCTCATGTATAAAGTAAAATATATTTTCATCATCCCTATCAGCCAGGGAAGGATCCACTCAGTGGCCTCTCCCTTTTCCCTGGCTCCTTTCATCCGTCCCTTACCTCTTCCTCCCCTCCTTGTTCCACAGCAGCTTTGATGTTTGCAAAATAGAAATGAGATCCTAGGAATTGTTTTTGCTTGAACCTCCTTCTACAGACACGACATAGTCCAAGCAAACTCAGGGGCTATACAAGCCAAGGCCATTTTGTCTTGGGGTAGATCATTTGCTCGGGAGGCCAGTGAAAAGATCACTAACACCATCCTAAGTTAAGAACGTAGCTTTTAAAAAAGGAAGCTACAATGGAGATAAAGAGAGGCCAGACTACTGCACACATGCTGACAAGGGAGGGTTGCCACACTTGTCCAGAGACTTGCCATCAGAGGTACAGGAAGGGGAGTCAAGATAACAAACAAACAAACAAACAATAGGTATTTACCTGCCAGTCTGGAATGAGAGGACCAGGGAGATCAGGGAAGGTGAAAGAGGAAGGAAATGAAGTCATGAAGTCTGAAATGATTGCTAGACATCCAGGGGAGATGCCGCTGAATATAAGCCTGGAATTCTAGTGAGGGCCTGGAGATGGTATTAAAATGGCTCAGTGGTTGAGAGCACGGGCTGTTCTTCCAGCAGACCCAGGTTCAGTTCCCAGCACCCACATGGCAACCTACAACTGCATGTAACTCCAGTTCCCTGGAATCTGACACCTTCACACCAATGCACATAAAATAAAGTTAAAATAAATTATATATATAAAAAACCTAGGTAGAGAGGCAGGATATAGAAAGGCAGGGGAGTGTTAAAGCCCCCAGTGAAGAACAGAAAAGTGACCACTGGTGTGGGCTGAGCAGAGGAGGTGGTTGATGTTGACAAGGGCAGTCTCAGTGGAAGAGTGGGGACAGCAATTCCAGCTGGAGTGGGTTGAGACAATAGCTAGGAACTAGTTCAGGGCTAGGCAGGCGACAAATGAGAGAATTTGCTGACCAGGGGTAGACATTTCTTGGGACACTGCTTTAGGGTTTAGTGGCACAGTAGGTATGGCAGCAGCCTTCCAGACTCACTTTCTTAGGTGGGTGTGCCAAGTCTCCAACTCTTTTGGATCCTGGTGGCTAATGTCTCACAAGTTCCGTTGCTGACATGTATGCTTTATTGACACAAGCTTTCTTGCTTAAGAGGTTACAGACCTTGCCCATTGTGACCTGCTCTTAGTGGGTGGCTCACGGACAAAGGCCACAATCTGCCTTAGAGAAAGGCGCCTCTATTATGATCTTCCAGAGCAGGCCAAGACTGGAATTTACCTGAAATGGCATTGCTATTTGCTTCCCTATAACCTGTCTAGTTTTCCTTTATCTGTTTAAGTTTTTTTTCCCCAAAGAGTGTTCCCACAATGTGGCACACCCCCAACTGCCAGCCTCAGCCTTTATATATAAGAAAGACATTCTAAGATAGTCTGGCTTGAGCACCCTAAGGATGGAATTCTGGAGGTAGGTTCCACAGAAGCTGGCTGTCAAGAGGACACTGTGACAGTGCTTGTATGAAGTTGCCATGGTCCCTGACATGCCTTAACAATGCAGTTGTTGAGACTGTCACCTCTGTGGAGCTGAAGCAGAGTACAGGTGAAGGTATATACTTTAGAGATACCGAGAAAGAGCACTCCTGAGAAGGAAAGAGTGGGCCCTTTGTGACAGCAGCCGGTAAGTGCTGAGGCTGCTGGATCAAGGATCAGGACTGCAAAGCTCCAAGCAGGAGATTTTGTTCATTTGGGGGAATCTTCCCATGATCCAGGGTTTATCAGTCTTGGCTCTGGAAGGCAGTTCTAATAGAGTCTAGAAGATTCTATGAAGCTTGATGAGAGTGATGGCCCCCACAAAGCAGATGTTAGAATTCCATTGCATTCTGTGAACAGGGGTATCAAAAGGCATAGAGAGTAGGCACAAAAAAATGGGTCTGTTCTAAAATCAATTCAGAAAACTCAACAGCTTACTAGGTTTTCTAGTTGTGATGGTGGATCATCCATTCACCAAAAAAGGGATGAATTACAAAGATGACCCCCGCCTGGATGAGAAGTTTAGCAGTGGCTATTTTCCAGGGATTGGGGCTGATAGATTAGCAGGCCATTTCAAATCTGGACACGTATTAAACCTTACATGGTGTCATTGCCAATGGTGAAATGAGCAGCATGCCCTCTAAAGTCCAAAGCGAGAAAAAATGCAACTCCACCATGAAATGTTGTACTGAAAATCTAGCAGGTATAGTTAATGTTTATAGTTAACATTCAGCCAAGGGAAGGGTTGAACTTCTGAAAGTTAAACTTTCATTATCTTCGAATAACATAAATATCAGCGTAAAAATTGTCCAAGATCTTCTCTAATGAACTTTTTATTGCTGTGAGAAACACCATGACCAGAAACAATTTAGGGAAGGGAAGTTAAGGGAAGGATTATTTGTGTTACACTTCTAGGTCATCGCCCATCATTGAGGTACATCATGATAGGAATTTAAGGCAGCCAGACTTACTATTCCAAACAGAGTAACCTCTGTATCAGTTACTTCTCTGTTGCTGCAATAGAACACCATGATCTGATGCAAATTATAGAGGGGGGAGTTTATTTGAGCTTATGGTTCTAGAGGGATAAGAGTCCATTATGTCGGGAGGCAATATAATAAACAGCAGGCAAGAAAGATGGCTAGAACAGGAGCCCGAGAATTCATTGAACCACAAGTGTGAAGTGGAGAGAGTGAACTGGAAGATCATGAGGCTTTAGCGCTCAAAGTCCACCCTCAGTGACATACTTCCTCTGGCAAAGCCATGCTTCCTAAACCTCCCCAAGTAGTGTCACCAATTGGGGATCACGTGTTTAAATGGCTAAGACTATGGAGGGGGGCGACATTCTTCATTCAAACCACAATAACCTCTGGCCAAGGTACTCACTTTATAACCAGGAAGTCCAGCAGGAACCCAGGAGGAACAACGCTCGCTGGCTCACTCACAGGCTCATACTTAGCTAACTCTCTTGTACTTCCCAGGACCACTTGACCAGGAATGGTGCTGCCCACAGTGGGCTGAGCTCTCCCACATCCATCGGCAATCAAGATAATCTCCCACAGACATACCCACTGGCCAATTTGATCTGAGCAATTCCTCAGTTGAGGTTCCTGCTCTCAGATGACGCTAGGCTTTGTCAAATAGACAGGTAACACTAATCAGGACAGAGTCTAAACAAGTAAGGGACCAAGGGAAGTTTGCTGAGCCCAAGACAGGTAGTGTTTATATTAGCAACAGACAAGTTGTTTATTTTTTCTATGTATGCATGCATGTGTGTATGTATGTATGTATGTATGTATGTATGTATGTATGTTTGTACTCATGTGTCTATAGGTGTATGTGTGTGAGTAAGCATGTTGAAGTCAGAGGACAACCTCATTCCCCAGGGTCTCTCACTGGCCAGATACTCTCAAAGTAACTTGGATTGCCAGCAAACTCCAGGGATCAACCTGACCCTACCTTCCCGTTGATTGGATTATAAGCACATATCACTACATTCAGCTTAAAAATAGATATTTTAAAAGGTAAATATAGCTGAGCATGGTGGTACATGCATTTAATTCCATCACTTCAGAGGTTAAGGAAGATGATCATTTGTTCCAGGCTAGTGGGCTAAAGAGTAAGATGCTATCTCAAAAATAACAGCAACAACAACAACAACACACACACACAAATGAGGTAACGTTGTAATAGTGAAGATAACAAACATTGAAAACTGGGTAAATGGTAGAGTTTAAGGGAGAAATGTAAGAAAAGACATACCTTGGAGATGTTATCTAAGCTAAGTAAATTGAACATCCCTTCCTCCCTGTGTTCCTTCTCATAGGATGTGATCCTATTAGTGGTCTATCAGGATCAACAGTCTGCCTTGTACAAGTTGATGTGTTTAACACCTCTCTCTAGGCACCCAAACCAAAGATCTTCCTTGTTGTAGAATGTTATTTTAAGATGAGTTATATTTGTTTATGCTGTGGAATATTTGTTTAATGATGCACAGATGTGTTGCATTCTTTGATGTTGCATTTGTTTAACTCTGTAAAGTGGTGTTACTTTGCCTGTCTAAAACACCTGATTGGTTTAATAAAGAGTTGAAAGGCCAATAGCTAGGCAGAAGAAAAGACAGGTGGGAGAAATTGGGAAGAGAAGATAGATGTGTGAGAAAAAGAGAAGGAGAGGAAGATGGCTGGGGCCAGCCATGCAGTCACAGAATAAGAAGAGAAGGAGAGGAGGATGGCTGGGGCCAGCCACGCAGTCACAGGATAAGAAGAGAAGGAGAGGAGGATGGCTGGGGCCAGCCACGCAGTCACAGAGTAAGAAGTAAAGATAGAGAAATGTAAAAGCCCAGAGGTAAAAGGTAGACCAGATAATTTAAGAAAAGCTGGCTCGAAACAAGTCAAGCTAAGGCCGGCCACTTATAAGTAAAAATAAGACTCCATGTGATTTATTTGGGACCTGGGTGGCGGCTCCTACCAAAGAGTAGGAAAAACCAACACTTCCTTTACAAGCTCGGACCTTTCTCTTTCTCCTGCTGTCTCTCCCTGCTCAGGTCAACTGCAGCATCAGCTCCCTGTTTATTTTTGGTTAATGGCAATTAGCAAATTAGGCTCTACATTTAGAAGTCTGTCATATCTCCCCCATTCTTCAGAGTCAAGAGGCTTTTAGATAATATCACTAGCTTGTTACTGTCACTGGAAGCCTCTAATCTGTCTCTGAAGTATGCTTTTGTTTATTTTGTGTGCTTTAAAAATATCTACCTATCATCTATCTATCTATCTATCTATCTATCTATCTATCTATCTATCTATCTATCTATCATCTATCTATCTATCATCTATCTACCTATCATCCTATTATCT
>NC_022012.1:21526098-21530815 GCF_000317375.1 Microtus ochrogaster
TCTATCTATCTATCTATCTATCTATCTATCTATCTATCAATCTATCTATCTATCATCTATCTATCATCCTATCTATCTATCATCTATCTTTTTATCTGTCTATCTATCTATCTATCTATCTATCTATCTATCTATCTGTCTACCTATCATCCTATCTATCATCTATCTTTTTATCTACCTACCTACCTACCTACCTACCTACCTACCTATCGCATGTGTGCACATGTCTGAGTCTATATATGTCCACCACATGTACTCAGAAGCCTGTGGAAATCAAAAGAAGGCATCAGATCCCCTAGATCTCCAGTTACAGATGGTTGCAAGCTGCCATGTGGGTGCTAGCTGCCATGTGGGTGCTGGGAACTGAACCTGGATGTTCTGCTTGAGAAACCAGTTCTCCAGCCCTGTTTTGTGTTTTTAAAAGATAGGATCTTGCCATGTAGTACAGCCTGTCCTGGAACTCATGCTGCCCCTGCTTTGGGGTTTCCAGTACTGAGATTACAGGTGTGGATCATAAGCCAGACATTGTCTGTCTTCATGCTATGAAGTGTCTGTTTTGCAGAGGGGAAGTTTTCTAACCTTGAGAAAACTGTCAATAGTGCTTTGTGTTTTTATTTCACTTTATATTAAAGTTTCTTGATTTTTCTCTTTTAATACCTTTTCTGTTTTGTGCTGTTTATTTTCAGTTGGTTTTTATTGCTTGTTTACTTCGTTATTAAATTTGGGAATTCAACTATCATTTTCATTCCAGTAATTATTATGTTTCATTTCCAAGCACTCAGTCAGTACCATATGTCCTTTGCTACCATTAAATGACAACAAACGCCAACTCTTCATCTACCGGGACACTATTAGCTAGCTGCTCTCCCTACCTGAAACATGATAGGGTGTTCTTTTCTCTTTCTTAACTGAATTATACCTTTGGAGACGTTTTCTTTACCTCTCCATATTAACCCCAGCTTTGGTGAGACTGTAGTGTATTTGTCTGAAGCTATTATTAGAATGAAACCAGTGTATGTGGGCATTTCTTGTTTCAAAATTATTTTCTTTTAATGATTTATTTATTTTCTAATTTTTATCCATGAGTGTTTTGATTACATGTATACAAGTGCACCATATGTGTGCCTCATATCTGTGAAGGTCAGGCAGAAGAAGGCTTCAGATCTCCCAGAAATGGAGTTACAGGAGGTTGTGAACTGCCTGCGGTGCTGGGAACTGAACGAGGAACTCTGCAAGAGCAGCAAGCTCTCTCTCTCTCTTTCTCTCTCTCTCTCTCTCTCAAACATAATTCTTTATTGATTCTTTGAAAATTTCACATCATGCACCCCAATCCTGCTCACCTCCCAGTCCCTTCACCTCTGCAGCACCCCAAGAAAACCCTATAAAACAATTAAAAACAAAAAGAAACACACAACACAAAACCCACCCTGCTCCCCCATCTTTCCAACACCTCTTTATGCATACTAGTGGCATCGGGTGCTACCGTGTGTCACACAGTACACCCTTTTGTCCAATCAGCCCCACCAATAAAATGTTCATTGCAATGAGTCATTGATCTGGTTCAAGGCCTCTGGGACACTGTCAACCCTGGACCCTCACTCTCCTCTTGGATATCCTGCTGTTGTCCCTCAGTTATCATATGCAGGACCAGTCCCTTCACACACCCCAGCAGGTCACAGATGTGGTAGATGTTACGGTGGGCCAACTAAAGGCCCTGGATGTGGGTCTGGGTGGTTGTTGAGCTGGTTGGTCAGGGCTACCGGGACTGCCCCCTCAGGCAAGGTGTGGAGCCAGCTCTCCTAGGCCCATGCCATAGGGACCAACTCTCCCACATCCATGGGGTGGGGTGGGGCCGCTCTCTTATAGGGGAGCAGTGTCAACTTTCCTGCAGCAAGTACTCTCAACTGCAGAGTTATCTTTCCATCCACAGGAATTGCTAACTTTTATATTACACGTTCTCAGATGCATATTCTCAATATGTAGCTAAATGTGCATAAAATGGTCTCTATGAATATGAACACACATAAATGAGTCTCCACGAATTCATTACTCATGCTTTGCCTTTCCATTCTCATCCATATTAAAAATCTGTGATTTTGATTTTTTTCGAGAGTACAGTCTCTTATTCAGTTATTTTCCGAGACATGGTCTTTAGGAGCAAAGGTCTGAAGTGTGGGCTGCTGCAGCATCGTCTTCACCCCTTATGTTAACAGTTGTAACAGCAGAAGGGTTCTGGCCATCTTTCATGTCACCAGGGGATAGAAGATCCAGTTCCCTTGCTCAGCTCTCCTCTGCTCCTTGGAGCTCTGAGAAAGCAAGCACAGCGCTGTGGGCTGTAATTGTCTTTCCTGGGGCTTAGTATCGCCACACACCAGGGTTTCTCCTGGATTTGCTGTGTATCCTATTTGGCCCTCGTGTTTTCCAAATTCTTTTTGCTAATTCAGTTTGTTACAGAGAAAGAGCAGATGGAGCCCCAGGCTGAGCCACGCACCAAGTTGTGTTTGTTTATGACAATGTGGAGAAAGAGATGGATGACGGTCAAGAATAGACTATTGGGAGATGCTGGTGTCTAAGGGGCAGGTAGAAAAACTGGTATAGAAGAAAGATGAACCAGAAAGATGAGAGAGAATCAGGGAGACCTGGGAGTGATCAGCAGGGTCAAATCTGATGAGAGTCCTGTAAACTTTTGTATCTTTAGCTGGGATGATACTCATTGCATTTTCATTAAACATGCAGGGCGGTGGTGACACATGCATTTAATCCCAGCACTCAGGAGGCAGAGGCAGGCAGATCTCTGTGAGTCTGAGGTCTACAACCTGTTCTACAGAGTGAGTACCAGGACAGCCAAAGCTACTCAGAGAAACCTGCCTTGAAAAACAATTTTATTGAACCTTCATGTTTCAATGTCCTTGTATCTTGTTTGCTCAATAAAAGGGACAGTTTTCCCAAGGTCCTTCTCATGTTTCCCTAAGTTACAGAAGCAGTCCTGGAAAAGCAATCGCTGGTGAGAATGCAAGCTCAAGGGTCCTATTGACCTCAACAGCTCTACAAGGAGGGTGAGGATCCCTCTTGCTCAAGCTGCTGTCAGTGCAGTAGCGATCGGTGCGTCCGAATGTGGATGGCTGTGAATGCTAACACTCGAGTCACTGAGAACCACACACTGCTTACACTTGCTGCTTGATGTGGCTGTGTTTACTCCCAGGACATTCGATTTCTAGTCTCTCTGAGAGTAAGGATTAGGGACTCTCTCCATTTTCCTCACTTCTGCTTTGGTGACCTTATTGGATTTGACCAAAATCCTGTCTAAAATGCTGTCTAAAAGGAATAGCATTCAAGTTAAAATGCAAATGCATATGTTTGAGGGATGTCAGTGAATGACATCACACTGTGGAAACTGGGGTTTGAATAGGAAACAAATAATCATAGAAAGATTCATTTGTAAAGGGACTGTTTTCATAGGTGTGGCAGGGTGTAGGGAGACTGTATTATTAGATCAAACACCCAGGGTAATTAGTGCCTTGATGACATCATTGTTCTCAATTTCTTTTCCTGTTGTTGTTAGCGATACCCTGACAAAAGCAACTTAATTGAGAAAGAAATGATTATAGCTTATTGTTCAGGGTCACAGCCTACCGTTGTAGGATATTTGGTCACATCACATTTAAAGTCAAGAATCAGCAACAAGTGCAAACCTTGTATACATCGCAAGGTCCTCTGCGCAGGAAATGATCCCACCCATAGTTGAGATGGGTCCTCCTAACCAGTTAACCTAACAAGAGAATTCCTCAAAGGCATGCCTCATTTTCCAGGTGTTCCTGCCAGGTTGATAACAAATTCTAACTTTGTGCCATCATAGGCTTGAAGATTAAAAGAGGAGAAGAACCTACCACAATTGGGAAAGCAAAGTCCCATATTGCAGGGTATATTGAAATTGAAAGGAGTTGTGACATGCATGATGACAGCCCCGGTTGACTTCTGAGACACGGAGCAAACACTTTCATCTCATTGCCCTGTCCCCTTCCCACCTCCAGTCCAGGATTCCTGCAGGTGGAAATCTGCTAAAAGCCGCGAGGCCAGAATTCCAGTGATGTGAGTGGAAGCAAACAATGAGAAGCAGAACCTGGGAGGCAGCAAGAAGATAGCAGCATAAACATGACCTTGTAACAGAGCATCTGACTTAAATTTATGCTCAGTTAATATGTTAGTAATATGGAGTAGAGGTGACATACTGTGTGCTGGATGTTGGTTAAGAACATTGTTGAAAACTGATCTGGGTGGAAAGGCCAGGAATGAAGTCAAATTATAGAGAACTACGCAAGAGGGAAGGTGAAGAAACAGAGATAGCAATTCTCAAAGATGTCTAAGATAAGAAGGAGAAACCTAACAGGAGGCCGAAGGCTGTGACGGATGACAAAGATGCCTTCCATTCCTTACCCCTTCATGGATTCGAATTCCAACTTCTACATGGCTTCCTAGAGGCTTCCTGTTTTACTAGGGTGGACGAGGACTGTCAACAGACCTTTCACAGGTAAAGGCTTGAAATGTGTCCTGCTTTAGGGGTTGCTCTCCTGGGCTCCTGCCACTGCTGTGAGAGTGTGCCCATGGAAGCCTGCTGGGGGATTACCTAAACATGGAGCAGAACAGCAACGCTGAAACTGCTACAGAACTACAGTGCTGTAACTGCTGCAGAACTGCAACACTGTGACTGCTGCAGAAC
>NC_022012.1:21531520-21554985 GCF_000317375.1 Microtus ochrogaster
GCAGTGCTGTGACTGCTGTAGAACAGCAGTGCTGTGACTGCTGCAGAACTGCAGTGCTGTAACTGCTGCAGAACCGCAGTGCTGGAACTGCTCCCATTAGAACTGGGTAAGAAGCCAGTGTAGGTCAGCTGATCCCCAGATGTGTAGGGGATATTAGTCAAGACCACAAGTGACATGCTGACGAAGGCAGGATTTTATTCCTCAGTGTTTGAGGTTCTAGGAGTTTATAGCAATAAGTACTAATTTATTCCATTAACATGTTAACTTTTTTGAGACAGAGTTTCATGATCCCAGGCTGATGATGACCTTGATCTTCTAATCTTCCTGCCTCTGCCATTTGAATGCTGAGATTACAGGTGTAGGCCACTCCACCCAGTTTATGCAGTTCTTGGGTTTCAGGATTGTTAGGCAAGTATTCTGCCAACTGAGCTAATCCCCATCATGGGACTGATCTTTAGTGTGTCATTATTGAGACAAGTAAGAACTGATGGGCAGGATTAGCTGATGTTCTTAACTGCCAAATGACTGAAGAGTCAAACTACATCCACATACATCCTAAAACAAACCACAGGTAAATTCCTATATAAGTTTGTTATGAGTCTGGAGTCATTAAGACATTCACTGATCTGGCCATGAATAAATTTTATTAAAGAAGAGGCTTTATTCAGCTACTCGTGCCAAGACCACACCCAAGAGCACTCACAAGATGAGGTCCCTAATTTCCTAGTTATAAGTTTATAGAGGCAGAATTCACAAGGCTACATCTTCCTGCCTTTGTAAAATCAGGGGCAAGCACACACCCTGACCTGTTTCCTGCCTACCTGCGATCAGGCACACATGCTGTCTACATGTAGTCAGGGGCGAGCAAGCTTGTTTACAGAAGTGAAAGTGTGTGGTTTGTACAAAACCAGGCATTTAGAAGAAGAGCCCCCAGCATTCCGGGAAGTTGTCTGTCCTTGGACAACGAGGCTTACAGGGTAGAGGCTTTTTTTTTTTTTTATAGCTGTCCTAAGCACAGTGATTTTAAACTTTTAAACTTAATGCTCATCCTCACAAAATTAGTGTGAGAAGAAAAGTTATTGTGACTCAAATCCTGATACCATTTAGAAACATTACTTTTACTTACAAAAATCTAGGGACATTTTTATATATCAAAACACCCGTTAGATTTCTGAGGCAGCAAAAAGCGATGGAAGTCTGTCCTTCCGCAGATAGGACTGTGATTATTAGAATACATAGAGAGGGGTAGCCTCTCTTTTGAGAGGGTCTTCCAGGGGGAGAAGCTGGCTTCGACCATTTCTAGGGGGAGTTGAGGGCTTGAGAATGAGGAAATTGTTGCAGCTCTGTGTGCTACAAGAAGATCTGTAGTTTCTTTCTTGGAATTGTCCGCTTCAATCAAGACAGATTATCTTAAGAAATGGGTTATCTCTGCAAGCATTCCTTTCTGGGTTAACCGAACAAGGTTGCCTGTAACCTTGCAGGAATACTATTTTACAACCAAGATCCTCCATTGAAAAGTAAGAATTATAAACTGGTGGAAAGTATTTGTGCCACATAGAATAGACACAGGACTAGTGTACCACTGCACTGAATACATCTCTTAGAATCTAAGTATAAGAATTAAACACTCAGTAGGTGTCGTGGTTTGAAAGAAAATGGCCCCCAGAGGGAGTGACACTATTAGGAGGTGTGACCTTGTTGGAGGAAGTGTGTCACCGTGGGGGTGGGCTTTGAGGTATTCTTCTCAAGCTTCACTGCAGTGTGACAGTCAGCCGACTTCCTGTTGCCTGCAAGATGCAACACTCTCAGCTACAGCTCCACATCTGCCTGCACGCCTCCATGCAGTCCACCATGTTGATAAAGGACTGAACCTCTGACACTATAAGCAAGCCACCCCAATTAAATGTTTTCTTTATAAGAGTTGCGATGGTTATGGTGTCTCTTCACAGCAATGAAAACCTAACTAAGACAACAGGGAAGCGTGCAAGTGTGAGAAGTGTGCACAGAATGCGCACATTGGAGCCTTCTTGGTCTCGAGCTGTAGCGCTCCATCCAGAACGCCTGCTTAGTGGACTAGTGTGGATAAACCCAGCCTGATCCAACAATGTGTTCCTGCTTCTGGTCCCCCACACCCTTAATTACCCTTTCCATACGCCTGCCCCAAGTTTTCTCTTGTATAAAATTTAAAAGTAATGTAGTTTGTGTGGTGCATAGCTTACCTTCTCCTTGGCCATTAGCTCACATTTTAGAGACTTGTGGGCCATAAATGTGCATAGAGATTTAGCAGAAGTAGAGGGAGTAGGCACAGGGTCTGGGGAGAGCCAGCCCTGCCTTGCAAGTGTCTCAGGAAGCCCATTGTGGGATCGATGTCACTGGAATAGGTGAAGAGCTGCTGATTCAGAAAAATCTTAGGGTTTCAATGTCCCCAGATGCATGAGGATCTTTTTATATGTTCCTTTCTTAATTCCTGTCTTAGGACAGGCCAGTCCAGGCTATTTTGGGGCAGAAGGTTCAAAGGGTTTATTTAAGCCTATGCATTCAGGTCACAGTCTGTTTTAATCAGATTTTCTAGCGGAAGAGAGCCAAGTGGGAAAATGTATGTATGTTTGTATGTAGGTAGTAAGCTTTAAAATAACGATAATCAAATCCCACCCAAGATGCTGAGAACCTGGTCCTCAGTCCTTGAAGCTGGTTAGAGGATGCTCGTATTTACTTAGCCCACAAGGTGGGTACCTTAGCAGTCCCAATCTGATGCTGAAAGCCTAGGAAGTTCCTAGAGAGCCGCTGGACCTTAACCCATCATGAAAGTTGGGAAGTTCTGATTTTGCTATCAGGAATGGAATCAAGGGCAGCAGCAATAGCAGGGCAAGAGGAAAGGCCTTGCATGGGCTGCTACCCAAAAGGGCTGCCACAATCAGGGTGGGCTTTCTTACATCAATCAGGACAATCAGAGCAATCCTTCGGGTGAGGCTCCCTGCTCAGGACATTCTAATTTGTGGCAATCTGACACTAAAACTCATCATAAAACAGTCTATCACTGAAGGACTCAGTAGGAGTTTAAGCAGGAATGGAGGCAGAAACCAGGGAGAAATGATTCTTACTGCCTTGGTCCCTCTGGCTTGTTATGAGCCAACTTTCTTTCTTATTAGTTATTTTATTCAATATTTATGCATGCATATAATGTGTTTGAATCTGACCCATCTCTTCCTTATCTCCAGTTCCATCCCTACCCTATCTTACAGCTCCCCTGACTTTCCTTTCAGTCTCCCCCACTTTCTGTCCATTTCCCCCACCCCCTCTACTTTCTCTCAAGGTGCTCCCTACCCCCCTACTTGCTTGCCTAACTTCACACACTCCTTTTAGAGCCAACACCTTCCAAACTTGCTGCTGGGTTCAGAGTGCTGATTTCTTCTTTCAAAGCAAACGTGTAGAAACTTGAGTCCCAACGTGACAATGTTAAGCTCTTAGAGTGCTGGCCCATCTATGGCAGACTTGTTGAGGGGGGATTCTCCTCAGCAGGCTTACTCAGTTAAGAACTCAGCATGCAACAATACCAACTGACCAAGCAAGCTCCACCCACTGGCACCAGAGTGACACGTTTGTGATGGGAGTAACCATTGCTTTCTGACTGGATTTGTTACCTGCTCTATAGGAAAAAATTCGGGTCTGTACTGTAAACCAGTCGAAAACTCTTACTGGGGAAGTCGTAGGATAGGCCCTGGTGTGTGTGGGGGTGTTGTTTTGCTAAATAGGCCTTTTGTGCCCATCAAATCACATTCTAAATATATGTCCACGCCCATGGATACACTCCAGCATCCTTATCACAATTTTTAAGAGTTCTCTAGATGGTTTTTCTATCTAGATTGTTATTCTTTGTGGGGGGGGGGGTAAGGTGGGATGTGGGTAGGGATTTGCCACAGAGGCCTGCTATGTCCTTCTTTTTCAACTGGGCAGCTGCAGTTTTCAAGGCTACTGCAAAAGTAGTTTCCTTCCACATGGTTTCTTGTAATGATATTTCATTTGTATTTTAATAAATAAAGCTTGCCTGAAGAACAGAATGCGAAACAGCCACACCAGTCAGCCATACAAACCAGGCAGTGGTGGCACACTCCTTTAATCCCAGCAACCATACTAGGAAGCCATAGAGGCTGGTAGGTGGTGGTACACGCCTTTAATCTCACACTGGAGAGCAATACATGGCAGGATGAGACAGGAACTCTTTCTCTTTCAGTCTGAGGGTTTCAAAGAGATAAGAGCTCTCTGGTGGCTTGGCTGCTTTTACTTTTCTGATCTTCAGGTTGAACCCCAATATCTGTCTCTAGATTTTTATTAATTATACTACAGTTTCTGGTGGCAGTGCACACCAAGGACCTCAGCATGGTCTCTGGTGAAAGTACAGACCACGGACCTCAGCATGGTCTCTGGTGTCAGTACAGACCACAGACCTCAGCATGGCCTCTGGTGGCAGTACAGACCACGGACCTCAGCACAACCTTTGGCCAAAGCATGGATCATATACCATCTTAGACCTTGGTGGCAGCACAGGCTAAGGACATCAACATGGCCTCCAAGGCCACATGGGCCACGGACTCCAATGTGGCTTCCAGGGGCAGCAAGGACAATAGGGGTCTTTTGAGGAGGTCCAAGCCACAAAATGAACCATTGTTCACTGTGGACATACTGTGGTTGCTCAGAGCTGAGACGGTCACGTGGCTAGGCAGTATGTTCCAGGTCTGCACAAACTCCAGGCTGCTGCTACACCCTGTTGGCCATACATAGCCGGGATGTGGTCTCCTGCCCACCACCGCCTTCTGTCTGTCACCTGTGCCATCTCCTCTGCATCTCCAGCTCCACCTCTCTCCACCACACACTAACTGCTGGGTTCCTCCATCTCTCCCACTCTCCATCACATGTTCCTTTGCCATAGTGGCATTGGAAACTGCAGTGGGTCACACAGTATATATTTGCTCAAACAGCTTTACATACAAATGTTCATTGTGGCAGGTCAGTGGTCTGGTTCAAGGTTTCTGAAGCACCATCAACACTGGACCATCGTTGAGCTTGTGTCAGATAGCCTGCTGTCACCCAGAGTCAGGGTAATATTGAGGCTAGGCAGAGCATTAGGGGGCAGATTCTGTGTGAACTCCTGGCTGCCACACCCATCCCTGCCCTCAATGACTGCCACCCCAAGGCTCCCAAGCTCAACCTTTGTGCTTGTAACCTACTCAGTTGCTGCCCAACCCTCCTGCTCTGGTCTCCCAGCAGGGCAAGCAGCATGGACTGCAGCTGCTATGCTGGGCGCCAGCCAGCTGGCAGGCCTAGTTCCGGCACTATTTAGTAATAACATATTTCCGAGGGAGCTACGGGCTGCTGCACACCACCCTGTCCTCTGTGCTGGCCTCCTTGAGGCTCACCAGGCACGAATGTTGAGCTTGTAGGCTGCCCAGCCCTCTGCACTCTGTCTCTCAGCAGGGTACGCTGCACAGGCTGCTGCTGAGGAGGCTCCATGTTGGGAGCTGACCTGCTGCACGGCCTAGAGCCAGACCTATTCAGTAATGGCCTTTTCCCCCAGGAAGAGCTCCAGGCCTCCACACATCTCCCTGCCATCAGTGCCGCCAGCCCCATGACTCACTGGGGATGACCCTTGTGCTTGAGGCCTTCTGGCTGAGATGGAGCAATGAAGAGTATAGATTTGTCATTCTCTGCTGCGAGGCTTTGTTCTGCCATTTTTCTTTCAATTTCGCAACTCCACTTTTTAAAACCATCTCCCATAACACTTGACACCCCCCCCCCCACTCCATGCCTCCGACCCTTTTGCTTGTTCTGGGACTAGTGGCTCTGCTAACTCCTTTCCTGCTACCACACCACTACTTGGAGCCTCCATGGGTCTTTCACACTCCTCAGAGCTTCCCAGCTGGTATGGGCAGCCTTCACCATCTTTCTTTTCTCTGGTTTACGGTATTATTGAAAACGAAGTATCTGTGACTACCAGCTTAAGGTCTGTACAAGATGAGAACTATCAACACCCTGTCATAGATGGTGGAGGGGCTCATGGAGCCCCACTCTTTCCTGGGAATTTGTAGATAGTTAATGGTTGATGGGAGAGGGAGAGAGGTATTTTCTTCAGTGGTGTAACAATGACCAGGTGGGCAGTCCTGAACCAGGCTCTTGTCAGCAACCCTAATGAAACTCACCGGGTCAAAAAGAGAAAAAGAAAGTAATGTGAGAGTAGAAAGGAGGTTGGTTGGGAAGGGGAAGGGGCTCAACAGCAGGAGGAAGGGAAGGAGGTTGGTTGGGAAGGGGAAGGGGCTCAACAGCAGGAGGAAGGGGAAGGAAAAGAGGACAGAAAGTGACTACAGCTAAAATACATCATGCCCATGTATAACATGCAATAGTGAAACCATTATTGTATGTCTTAGGGTTTCAGTTTCTGTGAAGAGACACCATGACCACTGCAACTTGACCAAGGCAACTCTTATAAAGGAAAACTTTTAATTGGGGCTGGTTTACAGTTCCCAGGTTTAGTCCATGGTCATTATGGTAGGAAGCATGGCGGCACACAGAGAGACATGGTGCTGGAGAGTAGTTGAGAGTTCCACACCCAGATCAGCGAGACAGCAGGGAAAGAGGGTGACACTAGACCTGGCTTGAGCATTTGAAATCCCAAAGCCCATCCCCAGTGACACACTTCCTCCAACAAGGCCACACCTCCCAACAGTGCCACTCTCTATGACCCTAGGGGGGCATTTTCATTCAAATCACCACACTATGTAGAATTAGTATAAACTTCCAAAAATATTTTAATGCTGTACTTCTACTTATCATAAAGGTTTTTTTCCTCGTCATTATTAACTAAGGATATTACATAGCAACAATTTACATAGGTTACACACCTTATAAGTAATCTAGGAATAATTTAAAGTGTATAGGAGGTTGTTCACACTGTGGTTTGTTATATAAGAAAAGAACATCATCAATGGACTTTAGAATTCACAGGGTGTTCTATGATCGATACTTTTTGGATACTGAGGAAAGAGTGTATTATCAAATGTGATGGAAGAAAAGAAGTCAATCACAAATTTATTTTCAGCAAAAAAAAAATTTTTAAAAAGATTTGTTTATTTATTATGTACACAGTGTTCTGCCTGCATGCCTATACACCAGAAGAGGGCACCAGATCTCATTACAGATGGTTGTGAGTCACCATGTGATTGCTGGGAATTGAACTCAGGACCTCTGGAAGAGCAGCCAGTACTCTTAACCTCTGAGCTATCTCTTAAGTCCACAAAAACAATTCTTTAGGAAAGGTAACAGAAAGGTATTGTCCAATAAACAGTGGTTTAAATAACCTTTCTGTTGCTGTGATAGATTACCCTTACAAAAGCAACTAATGGAAGCAAGAACTAATTCTGGCTCACAATCAGGATGTGGTCCATCATCACAGGGAAGTCAAGGCCACAGGAGCGTGAAACATCCAGTTATTTGCATCTGTAGTCAGGAGTGTATCTAGTTGCTCAGTTCTCATTTTCTATTATACAATCTGAGGTCTCAGCCTGGTGCTTATCTTAGTGAGCCAGTTTTCCCATCTCAGCATAATCAAGAGAACCCCCAGCCCCAGGCATGTCCAGAGGCACGTCTCCCAAGTGATTCTAGATTGTTTCAAGTTGTCAACATTATCACAGCTCTGTCCTCTGTCAGTTTTAACCCAAACTCACTATTTTTAATCCACATCCTTCCACCTGTTATCCACATAGACTCATAACCATCTTATGATATAAGATACATTAGGTATAACATTGAAACATTCCACAGGCATTAACAGTTTCAATACCTTAAAAGTTCAAAATTCCTTAATTGTCAGGTCTGATTTTTTTTAAAGCTACATGTTTCCAACACATAACGTAAGTAAACATTCATATTCAAATTAGAAGAATAGGGCATAACAAGAAATGGTTGGACTATAGCAAGACTAAAATGCAGCAGGACAAATATCAAATCCTGTAGCTCCATATCCAGTATCTGGGGCTCATGATGAAATTTGCTGGACTCTAAAAGGATCTGGCTTTACTGCCTGCAACACATATGGATTTTTCCTAGGTCACCTTCACTCCAAGCTTGCAGTACTCCTTGGTGGCCGTCCCATAGCTCTGGCATCTCTAGTATTCCAGTATCTCTACTGTAGCACAGGCTTCACTGTGGAGGCCCAAAACCGTGATGGTCAGAGAGTGTGGAGATTGCTCGAACTGGTTGACAAGTGTAGCTACAACGTCCTGACTCAGGATGTGGCTACTTGGTTCTTTTGACATTAAGATGGCTCAGACAAGTAGATGCATTTCATTCCATCCTGACAGGTGGTCAGGATATGCAAATTTACTTCTGCTCCTTGTTTTGTAATATGAGGTAACCTGGAAAATGGTTGCCTTCAGGGTACTTGGTCTAGAGTGGCTTCACTGCCTAAACAACAGAATGATAATGACTTGATGCCTCAAAGTGTTAAGGCAATTAATTGTTCTGAGTTGTCCTTTGTATCATGTTAAAGAAGTCTTTTGTTGCCTTCTTTCCCCTTTTTGTATTAGGGTATAAATGTGTATGGATAATTAAATGGGGACGATTTCAGTATTCACTGGAATGCCCTCCTGGTACTATTCTATGGTTTTTGTCTTATTATTTTTTCACGCATCTTTGTATTCTTTACAAATTTTCTAAATCCCCATGTCCCTACCCTGGCAAGTGGTGTTTTTATCAAGGCTGGTCCACTACATGTCACCTTCACAGATTCTCACACGCAAGAGCCTCTCAACGCTTCCATGTAGGAACTTCTACCTCGCCACATAGTGTCTGGCTTTACATGTCCTCTGGAATTGTGGAGAAGAATCTGTGACCCCTCCAATCTCGCACCTTTCTTGCCTCTGCAGCCAGTACAAAATGGTGACACTGCCAAGTTCTTCCAGTTCAAGATGGTGCTTGGACCCCTTGCACCCCTTGGTCCTGCATCAGCTCCTGTTCCACGTCATGTGTGCTAACCCTGTAAAAACACTCTTCTAGGCAGCTGTGTTCAGTTCCTTTAGCTTAGGCTTTCTTCCTTTAAATGAACTTGGGTTTACACAAGATGGAATCTTCCAAGGGTGGGCTCCTTGCTCGTAGGACACTTTTTCCTGTTGCACCATTGCAGCACATGCATTTTTCTCTTCAGTCGTGTGATCTGCTTAACCATTACAGATGCTTTCTCCCTCAGTACCATCTTGAATGTTCTCTCGTCTTTTTGGTGTTATAGCTGTAAATGCTTACATTGAAAAGAATAAAGATCCAATGGTAAATCGTATTCTATGGCACTAAAAAAGAAGAATAAACTGGACATAAAACAAGAAAGGAAGAAATAGATTATAGCAGAGATGTTGTGTCCTAACAAAATAATAGAGAAAACAAAAAAGCTAAAAGTAGCTTTTTAGAAAAGATCAGCAAAACTGACAAGTTTTTAACTATGCAGTATTTTAAAATGATATGACTCAGCTGATTAAAGTGAGGAACAATATCACATCAGATCAAAACCGATTTTGTGAAAATTGAGAGGATTATAAGGCAATGTTATGAACAGTTTGATCCCAACGGATTTGATAATTTAATAAAAAACTTCTTGGAATATAATCCATCAAGCCTGAATCTGAATCTTTAATAGAAAATCTGGACAGACTTATAAATATTAAAGAGATTGAGCCAATGACCAATCCCCTCCTAATAGAGAAAAATCCAGACCCGGATGTCTCAACTGGTAGACTGCATCACATGTTTAACTCCCAAACTCTTCCAAAAACAGCAGCAACAACAAAGCAAACCGAAAGCTCAATAGGAAAGAACACTTTGAGGCTAATTTTTTAGATCGGCATTGCCATGACATGACACCAAAACCAACGGCACCGCGAGACAGGAAGTGTAGAGATAAATATCCTTCGTGAATACTGGTGTCAAGTCCTTAATGAGATGGAGCAAACTGAATGCATCGGCTTACTGCAAGGATGCTCCAATGCCTGGAAGTCAAAGTGATTAACATATTAGCAGGATGAAGAAGAAAGTCTGTTGAAATTTTAGGCATTGTTTTGAAGCTGTGGATCTACTTAGCTGAGTTCTCTGATTGGTTGGCACAGTATTTCATGACACTTTTATGGGAACTTTACCTAGGAGGTAGTTTGTGGCAATATCCTCTCTTTTGATACTGATTTTGGATTTTAAAGTGAGTCTTTCTCTTCTCCTGTTCATTATTGTTAATGACTTAATTAAAATTTGTTTTTCAAAGATGATTTGTGTTTGCAGTAAAATTCTCTATTTTCCCCTCTAATGCTTTCTTGGTCACTAATGAATTTAATTCTAAATTCTGTTTGTTTTCATTTATTTTCTTTTGCGTACTTTGAGTTTAGTTGTTCTTTTGCAATTTTTTTTTTCAAGGTGGGGCCTTGGCACGTAGCTCATGCACAAAATCTTGGATTCAGTCTCTAGTAATGCTCATATGATTGTCGGGGTGACAAATCTCAGTACTCGAGGCAGAGGCAGGAGAGTCAAAAAGTGAAGGTTATCTTCGACTGCATAGCAAGTTTAAAGCCAGACTGGTCTGTTATTCTTAAAATGCTGGCGGGTCCCCGGCGGGTTCACGCAGCAGTAGCAGCGAGCTCCGGCAGATTTCCAGCTGGGCGGGCGGGAGCTGGACTCCAGCTCCAGAGTCCGGCACCCGAGCGGAGGCAGAGTTCCCAATGGTGAGGGGGCGCGTGGGTAGGGACATGTGACAGACACATAGTATAAAATCATAACTGAACCTTTATTATTTAAATGAGAGAGAGCGAGACAGAGAGCGAGACAGAGAGACACACGTACGCACCCCAAGAGAACAGGAAGAGAACCGCAAGATGGTCAGAGGTAGTGGGAGTGGGCGTGGCTGGTCTCCTAAAGAGACAGGAAACCGCAACATAGTCTATATGAGAACTTGTCAAAAACAAACAAAATACAAGAAAAATGAATTAATCCAAGTGGAAATGTATATTATTGATTTGAGATTACTCTTTTAAATATAGGCATACAGATACACTTACTTTTGTTATAACCATTGTCTTCAACTTTTTTTTTTTTGGTATTGGAAATTGAACGGAGACGCCGCACACACATGTCAGTGAAGTGCTATATCCTCAGCTTTGTTTGTACCCTTGTGTTTATTCTACAAACTGTTCGTGGGAATTCAATTCAAAATATTTTCAAATTTTCTTATCATTTTACCCAGGTATTATTTAGCATTATGTTGTTTAGTTTTTAAATATTTCGGGATTTCCCCAAATCTCCTCTCCCCCAATTGTTTCTAATTAATTTTCTGTGTTTATAAAATATACTTCTGACAGGGTTGCATTGAATCTGTAGATTGTTTTGGGCCATATACCCACTTTCACAGTATTAATTTGGGCCAGACAGGCATGTGGATGGTGTTGCTAAAATCTTGTCTGTTCTTCAATTTCTTCTTTCAAGTGTCTTTAAGTTTGCATTATAAATCTATCAATTTTCAATGCCATTTTTCATGGGACCAGAAAAAAAATCCCGGAATTCCTATGGAAACACAAAAGACCAAAAATAGCTGGCTGAAGCAACCCTAAGCAAAAAGAACACTACTGGAGGTATCGCAGTACCTGACCTCAAATTATACTACAGAGCCATAGTGACAAGGACAGACTGGTGCTAGCAGAAAAAACAGACACACGTACCAATTGAACACGACTAGAAGACCCAGAAAATAAACCCACATGGGTATAGCTACCTACATTTTGACAATGGATATTAAAAAACATATACTGGAAAAAGATAGACTATTTAACAAATAGTCCTAAAAAAAACCTGAGTATCTGCAGGCAGAAGAACGACTTTAGAGCGATATTTCTCAGTTTGCATAAAGCAAATTTAAAGTGATTAAAGACTTTGATTTAAGACTAGAATGACCCTAAGAGTTGATCAATGAGATGACATGAATTAGAAAGTTCTCTCACAGCAGAGGAAACTGTCCATGGAGTGACGCGCTACAGGACAGAAGGAAATGTCTGCAAGCTATTCAGCCTGGGGTCTAATGGACAAAACAGATGAAAAATTCCAAAAAGTTCAAAACACACACACACACACACACACACACACACACACACACACACACACATATGCAAAGACATACACAAACACACAAAACCCTGCAAAACCTCTGCTAATCATAAATGGGCCAAGGAACTGGTCAGACAGTTCTCAAAAGAAGAAGCACAAATACCAATAAATATTTTTTAAGTATTCAAAATGCTTAGCCATTAGAAAAATGCGAATTAAAAGTACTTTGAGATTCTATCTCACCCTAATAAAAATTGTGATCATCAAGAAAAGCTATGTCCAATTGATACCTGCTGGCAAAGGGAAATCAGAAATAAGTTTTCGCTAACGAGTTTCACTGACTGTGTCAGCTACAGTACAAGGCAGGCCCATGCCCAGGTGTAGTTAGCCAACATACAATGCACTCCATGTTTTTTTTAGTTTTATTTTTCATCATTTTTTTTTAAAGAGAGAAAGATTTGTGGATAGGAAGATGGAGAGGATCTGGGAGGAGCTGGGGGAATGATCAAAATACATGGTATGTAAAGATTTTAAATAAAAAAAATGAAAAGGAAACAAAAGGTGAGTTGGTGCTGGAGGCAGGCTTCACACAGAGAGAGGAGACAGAGGGAACAGGTGAGCCATATGGGGGAGGAGGCAGAGACTTACGTCTGAGTTATGAGACGTTATCAAACTTATTCTTTTTTAAAAAAATAAATTATTTATTATGTATACGGTGTTCTGCCTGCATGTATCCCTGAAGGTCAGAAGAGGGCACCAAATCTCATTATAGATGGTTATGAGCCACCATGTGGTTGCTGGGACTTGAACTCAGGACCTCTAGGAGAGCAACCAGTGCCTATGGCGTTGTTCATTCTTTTGCTTCTCATCGTGCTGCCTTTCCTCAGAGGCTTCGTATTCCTATCTGAGCGATTATCGCCATAGGGAGGAGTCTTCAGCGTGTCTCCTAGAACCTGGCCACGGTCTCAAGAGGGTCCCAGCTCTGAACACGTGAGAGCAGACTTCGTGTAGGCCTGATTGGCCTCTGACTTGAAGTGTCTGGCTTTGGAAGAGGATGCCTTTAAAGTTTCCTTAGGATAAGTGATCTCTTTAAGTGAGCTCACTTTCATTCACGGCTGATTAGTAACTCCTATTTGGCTGGGATGCATGAAGGTTTGCTTAGAGACAAATAAGTAAGAGTCATTATTTTTTGTGTGTTTTCTATTCGTATTTTGATTTTCTTATTAATCTAAGAGCTTAAGAACTGGATTCAGTCCTCCTAATTTGCTCTTTGTAAGTTCATTCTTGTTATTCCTGGTTTATTGGCACTGGCACAGGGGTGTGTCTTCTGTTCTCATTTTACCTACGGAAAATAATTTTCTGTTTAGTAAATACTATGTGCATTTTATGAGCAAACATGCAAAAGATGTTTTCTATGTTTTAACAATGTCATTGTGAATTAAGGTTTTAGTTTAGTTACTGCTTTGGCTTAAACACAATCTTCCTTCTAAAGCAGTGGTTTTAAACCTGTGGGTCGTGAACTCTAGGGTCACATATCAGCTATTTACATTATAATTCATAACAGTAAAAATTACAGTTATGAAGTAACGACAAAATAATTTAGTGGTTGGGGGCCACCACAATGTGAGGAACTGTATTTAAGGATTGCAGCACGAGGAAGGTTGAGAACCACTGTCCTAGAGGTTTGTGTGTTAGAAGCCTGGCCTCCAGTGTAGCAGTTTGGAGGTGGTAGGGCCTCTAAGAGGTTGGGAGTGAGGGCTTATGGGGGCTTTACCCTCACGGTTAGATTAATGCTGCTTACAGGAGTGAGTTGGGTCCCTTAAGAGTGAATCAGGTCACAGTAGAATGGGGTGTTCTGAGCCACTGGGCATTTCCTGAGTCCCTCTCCAGGTGTAGTTCAATCACTGCACTGGCACCTGCCATGAAGCCTCCCTAGCTGAACTGATAGCGCTGTTCAGTTCTCCAGAACTGGGAATTAAACAGTGTCAACCACAGTGACAGACCTGAGACTAGTCTTAAGGGGCTGAGGAGAAGCATTCTGTCAATAGCCTGAGTGAGCTGCAAGTGGATTCTTCCTGGCCTCTTGATAAGAGCTCAAGTAGAGCTGACATCTTGACTACTGACCTTGTGATGCCCACAGCCAGAGAGAGTAGCATTTCTGTTCCATAGAAATTCACACAATGAATATATATTGTTTCAAGCAAGTCATGGTCATTTGTAATACAGATATTAATGAAAACCTAATATAACAATCTTTCTAATTTATTTAAATTTTCTCTATATTTTATTCAGTGTCTTTGATTCAATCATTTCTTCTAATTTTTAGTGATATTTTAGTTTCAGTTTATATATTTCTTTGTCATATATAATTTATACACAGGATGTTTGGGTTCTTAATTCTTTTTCTTGAGCTGGAAGTTCTGTATTCATCTCATTGATAATTGATTTGCCCTATAGAGCCATTTAGAACTCTTCCCTCATTCAGGTTTTTTTTTTCAATTTTTCACATATTAATAAGTGCTAACCGCAGGCTGAGCAGTGATGGCACACACACCTTTAATCCCAGCACTTGGGAGGCAGAGTCAGGTGGATCTCTGTGAGTTCAAGACCAGCCTGGTCTACAAGAGCTAGTGCCAGGACAGGCTCCAAAGCTACAGAAAAACCCTCAAAAAACAAAAAAAAACAAACATACAACAAAAAAGAAGTGCTAACTGCAAAGAACACAGTCAATAAAGCAAAAAGACAGCCTATTGAATAAGAAAATATCTTCACTAAGCCCACATCAGTCAGAGGACTCATCTCCAAAATATATAAAGAACTCAAGAAATTAGATATAAACATACCAATAATTCAATTAAAAAATGGGGAATAGACCTAAACAGAATTCTCAACAGAAGAATCTCAAATGGCCAAAAGACACTTAAGGAAATGTTCAACATCCCTAGCCATCAGGAAAATGCAAATTAAAACGACTCCAAGATTCCATCTTACACCTGTCAGAATGGCTAAGATCAAAAACACCAATGATAGCTTATGCTGGAGAGGGCGTGGAGTAAAGGGAACACTCCTCCATTGTTGTTGGGAGTGCAAAGTTGTACAACCATCCTGGAAATCAGTATGGTGGTTTCTCAGAAAATTGGGCATCAATCTATCTCTGGACCCAACAATACCACTCTTAGGCATGTACCCAAAGGATGCTCAATCATACTACAAGGACATTTGTTCAACTATATTCATAGCAGCATTATTTGTAATAGCCAGAACCTGGAAACAACCTAGATGCTCCACCTCAACTGAAGAATGGATAAGGAAAATGTGATACATTTACACAGTGGAGTATTACTCAGCTGTAAAAGGCACTGACCTCATGAATATTGCAGGCAAATGAATAGAACTAGGAAAAAAAAACCATTCTGAATGAGATAACCCAGAATCAGAAAGACAAACATGGTATGCACTCACTCATAAGTGGATACTAGAAGAAAATTATAGGATAACCAACCTACAATCCACAGCCCCAGGGAGGCTAGATAACAAGGAGGGCACAAAGAGGGATGCATGGGGAAGGGGAAATAGAAGACATCTCCTCAATAAACCTTGGAACAGAGATGAGGTATTGGGGGGATTGGGAACTCCAAGGAGTGGGTTGGGCAGGCTGGATACAGGAGGCAGGTTGGGGGCAGAATGGAGGGGGCAGAGGGGGCAAATAAAGAAAGGGATGTCTTAATGGGGATTAGGAAGAAACCTGGTGCCAGAGAAATCCCCAGGAATCCACAAAGGTGACCCCAGCTAAGACTCCTAGCAATAGTAGATAGGGTGTTTGCACTGGCCTTCCCCTGTAATCAGATTGGTGACTATCCTAATTGTCATCAGTGAGCCTTTATCTAGTAAGTGATGGAAGCAGATGCAGAGATCCACAGCCAAGCACTAGACGGAGCTTTAGGAGTCCTGCTGAAGAAAGGCAGGAAGGAGTGTACGAGCCAGGGGGATGAAGGTCATGACGGGAGGGACCCACAGAGACAGCTGACCTGAGCTCACTGTAGCTTATGGACTCTGAACCAACAGTTAGGGAGCCTGCATGGGACTGACCTAGGCTCTCTGCATGTGTGTGACAGTTGTGTAGCTTGGTCTCTTTGTAAGGCTCCTTGCAGTGAGAACAGGACCTGCCCCTGGCACTTAGCTGGTTTTGGGGGATCTGTTTCCCCTGCTGGATTACCCTGCCCAGCGGGGAGGAGCTCAATCCTGCCTCAATTTGGTATGCATGTTTTGTTTAAACCCATGGGAGGCCCGCCCACTTCTGACTGGGGAGGTGAAGTGGAAGGTGAGGAGGAATGGGAAGAGAGGAGGGAGGGGAAACTGTGGTCAGTAAGTAAAAGAAATGAAAAAATGTCGATTAAATTAAAAGAAAGATGGAATCAGCATTGTGACCAGAATGAAGGCTTTTCCATACATGTTACTGGTTTCTTTTTTGTTTGTTTTTTGTTTTGTTTTTCATGCTGTGCCGTAGGAAAGAGAAAAAATTAATGAGGGCAGTCCTCCAAATGATTCTTCTATTTACAACAGATAATATCAAATAAAGGTTTCATGCAAAAAAAAAAAAAAAGAATAAACATTCTGAAGCTGTGATAATTCTCTCTTTGGATTTTACACTTTTACTATTCATTACACTTTTCCACCAAAAAGTGGGGTGCACTTGTCCAACACAATGTAAAAAAAAAATGACAGTTAAAACTAGAAAAACAATTAGCTTTGCATCATCTTTACAACCCAATTGTCTTTTGCCTGCATCCTTGTTCTCCTTCCTAAATGTTATACCACCATGCACACATTGGTTTCCATATATTTGTACGCGTCATAGGCTAGAAGAGAATGTGAACGGAAATGCAATTATTACTTTTTTTCTTTCTGAGATTGGGTTGCCTCTCTTATTATTGTGCATCATTTTTCATGGAAATTTTGTGATTTCACTTTTCCTTAGAGCTGAACAGTAGTCCATTTTACATGTGTACCATATTTTCATTTATCTACGGCTTTTAAAGGGAAACTTCTCTTTTCCTTTAGGGCCCTGTTATGCTGTTTCTGGTACGGTGTTCTGGACCTTTTTAAAAGTCTTGAGGTCCTTTCTCCTAATAAAGCACATTCTTGAGGGGGAAAAATTTTGTATAAAGTCCTGGCATGGCTCCCAGCTGCACCCCCAGCCCTGAACTATCTATGGGACAGAGACAGGCAGATCCCAGAAGCTCCTGTCCGTTCAGCCTAGCAAAAGCAGCAAGCTCCAGGTTCAAGGAGAGTCCCTGTCTCAAGGAATAAGTCAGAAAAGAGAGAGCAGGACACCTGATGCTCTCGTTGGGGCTCCCACGTTGTTTTGCAAGGCATGGTAATGTTCCTGCTCCAAATTTTATAGGGCAGGAATCAGGGTGTTGGCCGACTTGGGTACTTTCTGAGGTTGTTTGGGTAGTGCACGTTCATGCTCATACACATTCAGCTATGTGTGTTTGCACTTAACTTTCCATTCCCGTGTTGGCAGTTGGCCAGACATTAATTTCAGTTGCTAGAGGTTTTCTGTATTTTTGCTTCCAACCTCCTTCCTCCATCCTCAGAACTAACACTGGCGAGCTGAATTCTTCTCCCACCTGGAATCTTTCTGATGACAGCTTCCACCTCCTCTATCCACGTTCCTTTTCTACCATATATCCTTGTTTTTCTCTTTTTAAAAAGGGCTATTTACTTATTTGATGGTTTCATTTTAAAACTTATTTATACTGTGTGTTGTGTGAACACTAGTGCAGTGCCCAGGAAGGCCAGGCTTCCCATCCCTGGAGTTGGAGTTAGAGGCTGTAGTGAGCTGCTTGAGTTGGGTGTCAGGAACAGAACAGGGCTCGCCTCATCAACAGCGCATGCTCTTCACTGCTGAGCTGCATCGCGTCTCCAGCCCCATCTGCTTTCCTTGCTTGTCACACAAGTCTCTGCTTTGGCCAGAGAAACTGTTCTGTTCTGCTTGCTAGAATCCATGCTGCTAGTCTGAGACTAGACCTACCCAGTACACCTCAGAGCATCGTGTGTGTGTGTGTGTGTGTGTGTGTGTGTGTGTGTGTGTGTGTGTGGTGTACGCCAGATGTTGATCCTACCTTGTTTTTGTTTTGGTTTGGTTTTGCAGCAGGGTTTCTCACTTGTCAGGAACTCACCTAGTAGGCTCTTATTGGCTGGCCAGGGCTTCCCAGGATCTGCCTGTCTCTGCTTTCCCGGTACTGGGGTTACAAGCAGGCGCCATCATGCCCAACTTTTGTTCTGTGGGTTCTGGGGCTCAAACTCAGTTTACCAACTAAGTTTTCTCTGCAGCTTCACGTTTTCTTGTCTAAAGATTCTAAGTTGGATTATATTTGCAAAATTAAATTTGCCCTTTAGGGTAAGATATTCACGTGCCCTGAGGACATCTGCTGAGAGAGGAGATCAGTATTGTTCTACTGCAAGTTGAGACAGTTTGTGTTTGTAATGATCCTTACACACACTCTCTCACACACACACGTGTATATATTGTAACACACATATTTTTAAGCATCATACTACTGATTAAGATTTTAGCCATAGAATCCCTGGGTCTTTGTATCCTATAAGCACTTTAAGGAAATAAATAAATTCTGTTTTTCACTGTGCTGTTTTTCTCCCTCCCTTTGCACCAGTAGACCCTTACTGAACATTTATGACTGAGAATCTAAGAAAGAATATTAGTAACATTCATTCCTATCTCCAGGGTGCTTGGAAGATTAATACTCTATAAAAGTTCGAAATTAAAATTTTAATTAAAAGCATAAATTTGAATTAATGAGATTGGCGATCAGATTCCCAATTTGGCTAATTCACTTAGCTTTTTTTTTCTTTTTCAAAATTGAAAGATCCATCTATTTTTTCCTCAAGAAAAGTTCCATAGTACAAAATTTAATACATCTTCATTTTTAATATGGGCTTAACATTTTGAATTATTCTAAGTAAATAATATTTTATACTATTAAAAGAAGCTACTAAGCCGGGCATACTGGTACACACCTTTAATCCCAGCACTCAGAAGGCAGAGGCAGGCAGATTGAATTCAAAGCTAGCCTGCTCTACAAAGTGAGTTACAGGGCTACACAGAGAAACTGTTTTGAAACAACAACAAAAGGATCTCCTTTATGAGCTTTGTCTTCATATGGAGTATAGAAGAAATGAAACCTGTGCAGTATAACTTGGCACTTGTCTTTGCTAGGGGTTGAAGGTTCTGTTCCCTGTTTCCATGGGAACACTACTTAGGTAGGGAAATCGGGTTTGCTCTGGTTCTCCTCAATCAGCGATAAATATACACTTGTTCAAGTCTCTAGTTCTTACTGGAAATTTGCATTTTATTTTTTCATTTACTTCCAAAGTTTTAAGAAAAACTGTATGTAATTGAACATATTGTAAAACCAAACATTTAAAAATAAAAATTGGGCATAAACACAGCAGGAATCATATTCTTAAACACCACAGTTCCATCCAAATTTTTCTTATTTGCAAGATAGGCTTAAAAATATAAAAACATTGCTTAAATTTAAAGCTCCATTTCTTCCTCTTCCTACCCACCAAGTTTTGATATATTCTACTACATACATAGGAATTCAGACGTGACTACATCCTGCCTGCCTATCATTGTCATGGACTTTCTTCACACCCTTGCCTGCTGTCTCCAGAAGGATGTCTTGGGTTGAGATAATGTGCTTTTCTTAGCTAGGAAAGGGAGGGCTATTGATCTGATAAGTGAGATTGAAATAATGAATTTTGGAAGCTGTTAAAATTATAGAAAGAATTCAAGTTCAAGGTAGAGAAATTCACATTTCTAGATTTGAGTACTGGTTGACAATAGGGTGAGGTGGTAATGCTGGTTGTGTGACTACTATCAAGAGAAAACATGCACACTATTTATGGTAACCTTTGCTTTTCTTGGTGTAAAAAGCACATCTTTTTCTGGCCATAGATCTTTGTCTAGTTATTTCTGGTGAGAATGCTGTGAAGATCCAGATGGTCCCAGATCCCCAAAAGAACTAGGGAGCATGCTATTTTGAAAGATACCGTTGAACACTCTAGTTCTGGTGATAAACAGTAGCTAGACAAAGCATGATCTAGTGTCAAGCTGGAGAGAGGTTGTTTACAATAAAACAGCTGCATTAGCAGCATAAGGATTTGGGCAAATAGAGCAAATTGTAGGTTAGATGAACTTAGATGATTCAGAAGCAAAATCTGGTCAGTGTGCTGAAGGAAGGCTCGGGGTTTTCTTTACACAAGAACAATACTTGGCTGAATTACATCAAACCCTCAGTGCACTAACTCTAGCTCCTCAAGGACCAGTGTTGACTGGTTGACTTACTCCAGCTTCTGTGTCCATCCATCTAGTGCCCATTTTGTTCGGTACTCCTCAGTGATATCTGGTATGCTAATGAGGCAGAATATGCATATGCTATCTTCAAGGCATTTCAGAAACATCACTCATTCAAGTCTTCCTGTCATGAAGACCACAGTGCTAAACTGCATCCTGTGGAGAACACAAATATGAAGACTCACTCCCAATCTCTCTGGGGGAAAAAAAAACTGCTTGAAAAATCAAGTCAGATGTTGGTTTGATCTTAAAAATGACCACATTGTTTTTTGTAATACTGATGAAAGAAAGACCGCATATGCCTTTAACAAATGTTTGTTCCCTGTTGTGATGTGCTCTCCAGTACCATTGCTCTTTGTGAAAAGGGTGCTTCTGTGTAGTTCCTAACATCATGGGACCTCACCTGAGCCTCAGGCTCTATTGGAAGGGCTTGGACTTGTTTACTGAGAAGGATAAGGTGTCTGAGACCAGAGGAGGAGGAAGTGAAGGACTAATAAGCTTTCACAAATCTCCAACAAAAATTGCAAAGCAGGCCTGCGCCCTCACCTCCTGTGCTCCATGTAAGGCTTTGGAAAACCTACTTAACTTGGTCAGTCATGTTTTCCTGGATTTTGTTTGCTTTGATTTTTGTTGCTTTTAAAGACTTAAATTTTCTTTGTGTGTGTATGAGTGTTTTGTCTGCATGGATGTGTATATATCATGTGTGTACCCAGTAACTGTGTCAGTCAAAAGAGGGCATCAGTTCCTCTGGTGCTGGAGTTTTGTATGGTTGTGAACTGCCAAGTCAGTGCTGGAAACTGAACTCAGGTCCTCTGCAAGAGCAGCAAGTGCTCTTAACTGTTGAGCCATCTTCCTTTCCTTGCTTTCATTTTCTTTTTTTCTTTTTTCCTGTGTGTGTGTGTTTGTGAACACACCTCTCCTATCATTAAAGGCTTATCATCACTCCGACCTGAAACTCCTTAAGACCCTCGTCACTTCCCTTTGTGGACAAACATATCCTGGATCTAGGAGCAAGGAACAAGATGCAGCCTGCCTGGACTGTTTCTGAGAAGGGTTCAGAGAAAGACAAATTATGTTCTCTGTGTAAAAATTAGGGGCACATCTCTCTTAACTCTCCTATGCCTATATGCAAAGTTGGAAATGCATATAATTGAAAGCAGATGTACTGCCACAAAGGGCCATGATGGTGTCTGTGGTTCATGCAGCAGCTGAGGGCCATTGATGTCCATGGTCTGCAATGCTGCTGGAGGCCATGTTGAGGTCCCTGTTACCACCGAAGGCCATGTTGATGTTCACAGTCTGTGCAGTCGCCTGAAGCCATGTTGATGTTCGTGATCCATGCTGCCACTGGGGACATGTTGGTATCCACGGCCTGTGTTGATGTCAGAGGCCATCCTGATGTCCGTGGCTTGTGCTGCCGCCAAGGGCCATGATAATGTTCACGGTCTGGGTTTCGGTTGAGGGCTGTGTTAATGTCCATGGTCTGTACTGCCACTGGAGGTCATGCTGGTGTCTGTAGTCTGCTCTGCTGCTGGAGGCCTTGTGGATGTCTGGGGTCCATGTCGTCACCAAAATCATGTGGAAGTCCATGCTCTGTGCTCCTCTAACTGTAAAAGACTAGGAAGCTTCTTGTGGCAGAGGTTGATGACTGCAGACCCACAGTTGAGCGTGAGAGACAGCGAAGGATTTTATGACAACCTCTCCTCCCTCCACATCCCCCTGAAAGAAACAATACAGACAGAAAGCCACTGAAGAGAACTTAAAAACTGTGATAGGGATGTTGATGTGTAACTCTTCATAGTTGACGGCTTCTGGTGGGGATGAGGTGGGGTGAGGAAAAACTCGGTTTCTTTAAGGGACCGGCCACTGTGAATTCGACCATGCTCCAGAGAGTACACAGACAAAATAAACTGAACTTGTTTTTTTTTTTTCTTTTCTTCTTCTTTTTTGTAAGAGGGCACAAAGATGGAGGGGGTAGGTCTAGGAGGACTGAGAAGTGAGTGTGATCAGGGTACATTAAATGAAATCCCAAATGATCATTAAAAATATTGTTGGAAAAAAAATCAGATGTCCCTGGGGAAAGGATATGCCCAGCAAACAAACCGTTACATAACCACGCCTGTCAGTCAAACCAGAAAATCACATTATCTGGTCCCTCAGACAGCAGCTTCAGTTCCTCTTGGACCCTAACTGAAGCTCCAAGCAGTAACCCAGGCTCTTGAGCAAACCTTATTCAGAGTCTATATTTTCATCTTTGCTTTTGAATGAAATCTTTTGTTTATAAAAAGATAAAGGAAATAGAAAACAAATGGCAACAAGGGAGACTTTTCTCAAAGGGCGACATCTAGAACCACCAGGTGACCCAGCTGCAGCCAGCTGTGCCACTTCTGGGCACACACCCAAAGGATCTATGTCCTCCTGCAGAGGACACTGGGATTATCGCTGTTCTAGTCACAAAGCAATAGAGTGGAATCAGATGTTCATCAGGAGACAAAGTAACAATGAAAACGTGCTGCATAGATACAGGGGAATTTCATTCGGCCGAAAACAAAAACTGAATTCATGAGATTTTCAGGACAATGGATAAATGTGGAAACTCTTTTAAGCAAAGAAACCCCCATACAGAATGTCAAATGCTACACGTTCGCTGTCATTTGTAGAATCTAGTCTCTAATGTATATATTTGTATTTATGTGCTAATAGGTATAGATACAGGTCATCAGCAAGAAAGGGGAACATAGGAGGATAAAGGGGTTTTAAGAAGGGTATGGAATTGATTTTGTTATCCTGGGTTTTTTGCTTTTCCATGTGAAGTTGAGTACTGTTCTTTCGAGGTCTGTTAAGAATTTTCCTGGGATGGTAATGCCTCCAGACGATCCTTTGTTGTATAAGATTGTTTTGGCTATTCTGGGTTTTTTGTTTTTCCATATAAAGTTGATTATTGTCTTCTCCAGATCTGTGA
>NC_022012.1:21556435-21567307 GCF_000317375.1 Microtus ochrogaster
CACCTTAGGGTTGGCAAGAGACTTGAACCTAGAGTGGCTCCCAGGAGCCCAAGGCGATGTCCCCAGTTAGTTCCTTGGGCAGATGAGGATAGGGAACCTGTAATGAGCCTATCCTATAGCAATACTGACGAATATCTTGCATGTCAGGGTCTTCTATTCGATTCCATTGGTCGACTTCTCTGTTTTTATGCCAATACCAAGCTGTTTTCAATACTGTAGCTCTTTAGTAGAGTTTGAAATCAGGGATGGTACTGGCTTTGTAAGAGCCTAGGCAGTTTGGATCCTCAACTTACTAGACATGGATGGAGGTGGGGGTTCCTTGGACTTCCCACAGGTCAGGGAATTCTAAGTGCTCTTTGGGCTGAGGAGGGAGGGGGACTTGATTGGGGAAGGGGGAGGGAAATGGGAGGCGGTGGCAGGGAAGAGACGGAAATCTTTAATAAATAAATAAATTAAAAAAAGTCTAAGTTCTTAAAATATTTTAAATGCTGTATTCCATGGGTCTTTGAAGTCTTAAAGATTACTAACTGAAATATATCTCTGTATATCTAGAAAACCTAAAAAAAAAAAAAAAAGAATTTTCCTGGGAATTTAATGGGCATTGCATTGATTCTATAGATTGCTTCAGGTAAGATTGCTATTTTTAATATGTTAATTCTAACTACCCAAGAGCATGGGAGATCTTTTTATTTCCTAGTATCTTCTTCAATTTCCTTCTTCTAAGATTTAAAGTTCTTGTTATATAGGTCTTCCACTTGTTTGGATAGAGTTACTCCGAGATGTTCTATGCTATTTGTGGCTATTGTGAAGGGTGATGTTTCTTTTACTGGAGGCATCACAATCCTTGACATCAAACTATACTACAGAGCAACAGTACTGAAAACAGCGTGGTATTGGCATAAAAACAGACAAGAGGACCAATGGAACTGAATCGAAGACCCAGATATTAATCTACATCTATGCACAACTGATTTTTGACAAAGAAGCAAAAAAGCAAAATGGAAAAAAGAAAGCATATTTAACAAATGGTAGTGGCATAACTGGATATCAACCGGTAGAAGAATGAAAATAGATCCATATCTATCACCATGCACAAAACTAAAGTCCAAGTGGATCAAAGACATCAACATAAAGCCAACCACACTGAATTTCATAGAAGAGAAAATAGGAAGTACACTTGAACACATTGGCACAGGAGACTACTTCCTAAATATAGCCCCAGCAGCACAGACACTGAGAGAAACAATTAATAAATGAAATTTTCTGAAACTGTAAAGCTTCTGTAAAGCAAAGGACACGGTCAACAAGTCAAAACAGCAGCCTACAGAATGGGAAAAGATCTTCACCAACTCCACATCGGACAGAGGGCTGATCTCCAAAATATACAAATAACTCAAGAAATCGGTCATCAAAAGAACAAATAATTCAATAAAAAATGGAGCATACACCTAAGCAGAGAACTCTCAATAGAGGAATCTAAAATGGCTGAAAGACACTCAAGGAAATGCGCAATATCCTTAGCAATCAGAGAAATAAAAATCAAAACAACTCTGAGAATCCATTTTTCACCTGTAAGAATGGCCAAGATAACAACTGATAACAACTTATGCTGGACAGGATGTGGGGTAAGTGGAATACTCCTGCATTGCTGGTGGAAGTGCAAACTGGTATAATCACTTTGGAAATTACTATGCGATTTCTTAGAAAATTAGGAAACAACCTTCCTCAAGACCCAGAAATACCACTTTTGGGTATATACCCAAAGGATGTTGAATTGTACCACAAGGACATGTACTCAGCTATGTTCATAACAACATTATTTGTCATAGCCAGAACCTGGAAACAGCTTAAATGTCCCTTGACTGAAGAATGGATAAGAAAAATGTGGTACATTTACACAATGGAGTACTACACAGCATGGGTAAAAAAATGACATCTTGAAATTTGCAGGCAAACAGATGGATCTAGAAAACATCATATTGAGTGAGGTAACCCAGACCAAGAAAGACAAATATTATATGTGCTCACTCATAAGTGGCTTTTAGACATAAAGGAAAAAAACAGCCTACAATTCATAATCCCAGATAACCTAGACAATTGAACCCTAAGAGATACATATATGGATCTAATATACATGGGAAGTAGAAGAAGACAAGACCTCCTGAGTAAACTGGGAGCATGGTGACCATGGGAGAGGGTTGAAGGGGGGATGAGAAAAAGGGAGGGGAGCAGAGAAAAATGTGTAGCTCAATAAAATCAGTTAAAAAAAGGATAAAAAAGAGAAGAGAACTGGGAAAGTAATAGAAAAGGAATGAAGGCAGAAAGGGAATTGTTGGGCGTGGAAAAGCATGGGTGGTGGGGAGGAAATGGGAGAGAGGAGTGGGGGAAAGGGATCAGCATGTGGAAATGCTCAGTCAGACCTGCTACTTTGTGCCCTGTTACTATGAATGCCAAATAAATTATATAGTATTATTACATCTGATTATCATTTATATTATATATTATATATATTTTACTTTTTATTCCAGTGAACTGAGATTGTTTTATGATAGCCACATGGCCTAGCTTAGAGAATACTCAAGTGCATTCAAAAAGAATATACATTCTTCTGTCATTGTTGTGGCTGTTCTGTTACTATCAGGCAGGTCCAATCTGTGATTTTTTCTCGATCCATGGCTCTGGTCTAAGGTTGAGAGACTGCATGTGGTGATGTTCTTCTTCCTGGCACACGGAATGACACGGCAAGAGGAAAAGATCATGCAATACTGGCCAAAAGAACTGGCCACACTGACTCTTGTAGCTGACTTAGCCTTGAGAGAAGCCATTAACCTCTTAAGTCATTAACTCACTAAGAACATGAATAAATCCACCCAGTCATGAAGGAACAGCCATAACTACCCCTACCCAGTCTTATCTCAGTCTTTTATAACTAGGAATTCATTTCAACATGAGCTCCACAGGACACAAACACATTCACGCACTAGCACTCAAAATAGATAATACACCTACACATGAGAGCTAAAATTATGAATCTTAGAGAAGGAGGCAGGAAATATTAACATAACTTTGGATTGTGTGAAGAGCTCTTTGATATGATACCCCAAACATTCCATCAGTGAAAGAAACTGAATTGCCTTTATCAGAACTAAACCTTTTTCCCGTTCGGAAGACATCAGGAAAGTGGCAAGGCAAGGAATACAGTGTGTTTTCACTGCCTGCGTTCAGAACATATAGAGAACTCACAACTCAATAAAAAGAAGACAATAATCTAAGTTTTAAAAGATTTGGAGATTACACTAACTAAAACATGCAGCAAAAATAGAGGGAAACACTTACCAGCATCATAAACTAGCCAGAAAATGCAAATGACGATGACAGCTCTCTCTATACCAACTAAATGGAAGATGACAAAAATGTAAGTGAGCACACTAAGGATGCGCAGGAAGCCGAACTCTCAAACACAGCCGAGGGGAAGAACAGTGTTATGATCACTATGGGAAAAAAAAAAAAACCCTTAGAATATACTTAAAAGGTGAATTTATAAAGACGAAGTGCTATTCACACTTTTATCAATTGACATTGACAAGGGCTGGGGAGAGGGCTCGGTGGGTGATGTGCTTACATTCCCAGCAAGCTAAACAAAGCTAAACAAAGCTGAGTGTGGCGATTCACACTTGTGGTCCTGAGGCCAGGGAGGAAGAAACAGAAGGAGCCTTGGGGCTTGCTGCCCAGCCAGAATTCATGAATTTCAGGTAATAGAGAGACCCTTGTATCATACAATAAGGAGGGTGATGAAGGAAGATGTTCGATTTCAACCTCTGGCCTCCTGATGCTTATGTACACATATACACATGTATACACACACACACACACGAACACACACACACACACACACACACACACACACACACACACACACACACCTCACATGTACCCATATACACAAACGTGTATAGACGTATAATTAAAAGAATAAAAATAAGAGAGGATAATATGTAAATTTTCTTATGAAGTTAGTTTTGCTCTTGTGTTCAAACCAAGGACATTAAAAGAAATAAAGCTATAGACCCAAATCTCTATCTAGAATATGTAAAAATCCTCCATGAAATCACCCCAGCAAACTTAACTCCAGCACTTTCAAACAAGATTATAGGCCATATTTAAGTAGGATTATCCTACAGACTATAATTAAGTGGGATTATCTGAGGGACTGGTTTGACATTTGAAAAATTTAAAAAAAACCCTGAATGCAATATACAATATTAACATAATAATACACCAGAACAACCTGGCCATTTCAGTAAGTACAGAAAAAGCATCTGACAAAATTTAATATATGTATGTTTCTTTTGGTTCTTTGATGCAGAGTCTCACATAGGTCAGATTGGCCTCACATTCGGGATCGCCCCACCCTCTGTCTGCTCTCATGTAGCATGCTGTGAGATAATATCCAATAACTTTGCTTTTTTGCCATATCCTTATTAATTTTGAGAATTTCATGCAATGTGTTTTGACTCTGCTCATTCCCTCCCCCCAACTACCCCCATCGGCACCCTTTGCATCCTTCCATCCCTTCACACTCAACTTCAAGGTTGTTTTTTTCTCCCATGGAGTCCAGTTTGTGCTACCCAGCTAGTCTTGGGATTGGCACCTGCCCTGGTTTGTGGTCAGTCTACCAGGAGTTACCTCACTGAAGAAAACACTGACTTCCCCTCTCCCAGCAGCTGCCAAATGCCAATAGCGCCTAGGCTAGTGGTCGAGTTTCATGTCCTCCTCCCTCAATGTGTGCTGGCTTAGCCTTCCCGGGTCCTGGGCATACCGGTACGGTCACTGAGTCGTACATGCACCAGCCCTATTGTGTCTGGAAGGCGCTGCTTCTTGGTGCTTTAAACCACCTCTGGCACTATTGTGTATCTGTGGATCTTTTCCTCTGCAAAGATCCCTGGGCGTGGGTGGGAAGGGTGGAATACAAATGTCCCAGTTATGGCTGAGCTCTCCACATCTTTTATTTTCTGCACATTGACCAACTGGGAGGGGTTGTCTTTGTGCTAATTGGCAGTTGCCATCGACTGCAGAAAGAAGCGTCTCGGGTGACGCTTGAGAGAAGTTCTGGTGCTATGACAGCCACAGCAATAAGTCACCAGCAGTCATTTCAGTACTATGTCCATTTAGCTGAATAAATGGTATTGGCTTCTCTTTTAAGGCCCGTGGCCTGTTTAACTACAGGTTCTTGGCCCTGTGAATGGCCTCAGATTTGCATTCCATTTCATGGAGCAGGCTTTAGATTCAATCAGAAAGTGGTTGGTTAATCCTATAACCTTCGTGCCTCTGTTGTACCAGTGGGCATATCTTATCAGGCCAGTAGTTGTAGCTTGTGGAGCTCACAGCTAAGATTGGAGCAACAATATAAAATCTTCCATCACTATTAATGCTACTTGGCATGCATTTCCTCTTCTCCGTGCTTGGATTTGATCTGGTTCGAACCTGTGCAGGTCATGTATATGCTGTCACAGTGTCCGTGAGACCATCTATTGATTAGTCCTGTTGTGTCTAGAAGACAATGTTTCCTTGGAATCATCCATCACCTCTGGCTCTTTCAGTCTTTCCAGCTCCTCTTCAGCACAGACCCCTGACCTCAGGAGTAAGGTTTTTATAGAGACTTCCCCTTTAAGACGGAACGTGTTAAAGTCCCTCATTCACTGCGCATTATCTAATGGAAGTCTCTGTGTTCCATCCACTGCAAGAAGAAGCTCTGATGAGGTGTGTGATGCTCTCATCTGTGAGTGCAGCAATAGGTCATTAGGAGTCACTCTATCACGATGTTCATTTAGTAGGATTAACATTAGTAGGATTTCCTCTAGGGCTCATTACCCATCTAGTGCCAGGCTCTTCGCCACTTTAGCAATGATAGGTATGGGTTTCCTCTAGAGGGTCTTGAATCCAATAAAAAAAGAGTGATTGGTTATTTCCTTAACATGTGCCAATATTGCACCAGTATGTCTTATGGGTAGATCACTTTTATAGGCCACAGAGTTTGTAGCTGAGTGATACTGATGACTACTTTTCTCCTCTAGCAGTATGGAAATTGCCTTCCAGCACCATAAGCCCTTGTTAGTAGGGGTGAGGTTTCTAATTAAATACTAGCTTGATTTATCTATGTTCAGTGACATAAATTGTGTCTTCAACAATCAGTCTCAGCATCTGGTTGTGGAGAGTAACCAATAACCTTGGCAATAGCCTGTGTTGTTTTGGGGGTGGTGTCTGTGGGACCTCTTTGGTCAATGGCTCAACAAGATGGAATACATTCCGGGCACTGGATATTCACCTCACCACCACCACCACCACCACCACCACCACCACCACGAGGTAGCTCTGGTAGGCCTGGAACTTGTATATGTAGACCAAGCTGATGTGCTTTGCCTCTGCCTCCCCAGTCTGGGATTAAGGGTGTATGCCATACTAATTTAGTATGTGCTGGTACTTTTGAGAACCTCCCCTATGTCTCTACTTCTAAAATTAAACAAGAGAACTCCAAGAATCGGATGAAAGGTATCTACATAACAGTCCTTACCGAACATCATATTAATGCTGAAAACAATGCTTTTCTCTTAAGGCAGGAATAAGAAAACAGTGTCCATTCTCTCTAGATCTATTTGATAATGTGTAGGTAGCTAGGGCAATCCAACAAGAAAAAGAGATGAAATGTATCAAGACCGGAAAAGGGGGAAGGAAAATTATTTGTATTTGTAGATGGTCTGGTATGTAGAACATTCTAAAGAAAACCACTAAGAGCATTTATATTGAGTTTAGAAAAGTTTCAGGATGCAAGATCATCCTAAAACTTAAATATCCACCGAAGGGCCTGGAAGATGGCCTGATGGACACAGCCCTTGCTATATGAGGAGCAGAGTTATGATACCCAGAACCTCCCCCCTCCAGAAAAAAAAAAACTGTCCAAGTATGGGGTCTGCTTATAATCCCAGCCCCGTGGGGTGGAAGGGAAAGAAACGAAGCATCCTTAGGATGAGCTGGCTAGGCAGGGGAGCTGAACTTCGAAAGCTGTAGGTTCAGGGAGAGGCCCTGCCTCAGTCTATAAAGTGGAGTGTGATTAAGGAAGATACACAGTGTCTACTTGGGAAAACCCACATGCAGTCATACACTCGAACACACATATGTGCATGCACACCACACTCATGCATACATAAAAGGTCCACCATACTTTCGTGCGCTAAAAATGAGAAATTCCAAAATGAAATGAAGAATTTCATTTGAGATAGTATTAAAAAGAACTCTTAATAATAAAACAGTTCAAAACTTAAACCCAAAAGCCCACAGCACTTTGTTAAAAGAAATTAAGACCTAAATAACCAGAAAGACCCTCCATTTTCATAGGTGGAAGAACGAATATTATTGACACTGCAATATCTCCAAATTGGCAATCAGATTAAATAAAACCATTGATTACCCACCAGCAGGATTTTCTTTCTGTGGAAATTGATAGGCTAATCATAAAATTCATAAGGAAATTCACCCCAGTTAGTTATGTTGTATAATTCTTAAATATGCTGTTTAGTTTGCTATCTGTCATTAAGGATTTTATTTTTTGAGACAGTGTCTTGCTATATAGCTAAAAATTGGAATTGAACTCATGATCTTCCTGTCCCCCCACCTCCTAAGTGTTTGTGTAAAACCATACATGCTTTTTTTCCAAAAAAATTTTTTTCTGTTAATATTCTGAAAGGGTTCTCTCTTTTTATTGTCTTTGGTTTTGGTATCAAGGAAACGCTGACTTAAAAGAATAAGTTTTCAAAAAAAGTTTGATAGTGTACACTGGTAATGACAAATCCTTAAAAAGCTATAGTAATTGAGAGAATGTGGCACTGAGGTAAGGAAATCAGGTCAATTAACAGTCTAGACTAAAATGTTAAATTTAGGGCTAATTGATTTCTGACAATGTTGCCAAGATTGTTCAATATAGAATGGATGTTCTTTACAATAAATAGTGGGAGACAGCTGTATATCCATCCACAAAATGAATTTGGACACTTTATACAAAGATGAACTCAAAATAGATCATACACACAAACATAGGACCTGTAACTCCCTCACTGTCTGAAAGAAAATAAGAGTAAACCTTCAATGATCATAGCAATGACTTCACAAGCAACAAAAGTAAGAATAAGTAAGTCCAACTTGATCAGCTATCCAGAAAATTTCTGCTTTATATGACAGCAACCAAAAGGAAAATGATAGTTCATAGAATAAAAATATTTGCTAATCATTTATCTGCTATTTGTATGAAGGATATGTAAGAAGCTTGCATCTATCAAATAAAAAGATAATCCAATCATAAAATGGCCTAGTATTTGGGGAGACAAATCTCCAAAGAAGATACACATGAGGCTAAGGCACAGGAAAAGATAGTTAGCGTCATTAATCATTCATGAGATACAAATCTAAACCATAACGAGATACTATTTCATACTCATTAGTGTGTCTGATATCAGAATGATGGATAATAATGACATTGGCAAAGAATGTGAAAAAAATCAGAACCCTCGTGTTTTGATTATGGGAAGGTAGAGGGATTCAGCCATTTAGAAAATAGCTTTAACAATCTTTCAACATGTTAAACACAAGGTTGCCATACAGTCCAGCAATTATATGGAGATATATGAGCCCAGGAGAACTGAGAACAGGTTTACAGAAAGCAGTGTGTACAAATGTTCACGGTCACACCTTTCCTATCAATGCAAAGAAATAATCCTAGCGCCCATCAGCTAATGAGTGGACAAACAAAACGTAGCATATCTAGACAGTGAGCTTCTCTGCGGTGAGAAATGTGATATCTACTACAATGTATGTTTGTGGGTGACCCTCACACACATCATCTTACATTACAGGTGTCAGTCACTAAAGAACAGATATTGTGTGACCCTATCCATGTGAAATGTGTAGTATAAACAGAACTGTGGAGACAGAAAATAGATTAGAGAATGCCTGGGACTCAGGCCAAGTGTGTGAGAGAAACGGTTTGGCTGATAATGGCCAAGAATTTTTTTTTTTTTTTTGAGGTGGCAACATTTGGTAAAGATGGACTGAAGTAATGGGTGCACATCTCTGTGAACACACTGAAAACCATTTAATTCTGCATGCCAAATCAGTGAGTTTTTTGAAAGTGAATTGCATCTCAATTAACTCCTCAGCAAAAAGATCAAGGGTGTTGCTCAGTGGTCGAGCAGTCACCCAGCCCCAGGCCCCACGTTCCATTTCCAGAATTGCAAAAAAAAAAAAAAAAAAAAAGGAAAAAATTAAGCATGAAATTATCAGTTTGATCTTAGAACTTTAACCAAGAAAAGGAAACATGTTTATTCAACATTTTCATTTTGCAAATATTCTTTGAAGGTTTATTTGTATCAATCCCAAACTTGAGATCATCTATCTGCTTGTCAGCCAGACAAGTTATAAACAAGATACTGCATATCTGTACGAAGGAGCAAGGAGTAATACTCCACAGTGAAAGGGAAGGGTCTATGGTGGCAAAAGCTGCACTGTGAAAACCCAAGTCAGGGCCAGCTTGGTTTGCTTTCATTTGTATGGGAAACAAAGCAACAGAGCCAGGAAGCAGATAAGCCAGGCTGAGACCCCATCAGAGGCAGCAGAGGTGAGAAAGTGTTGGGAGGACTGACTGGACACCTGCTGGGCATTAGACTGCTTTTCAGAGCTGCTACTGGGTGAACAGGCATGTAAGGCTTTTCTTTCTTTTTCTTTTGTTACAGATATTTGTAGAATTTGCTAAATGGGTGTTTAGTATAATAATGAAAAGGTAAAGATGGACTTATCGGCTTGATTCTGACAGCATAAACACAGGATATATATCTTAGAAACTATTGAAAAATTACTTCTGAAATGAGTTAGAAGAAGGCTGAAGGGATGGTAGATGGGGATAAAACTCCGAATCTTTTCGTATACTTTTGGGTTTTGAGTTATACTGATGTTTAGTGTTTAAACAGTTATTTGAAGACTTATGAACACATAATTGTTATGGCACGTTAGTGGGTCCAGCGCTGCAGGCAAACCACTCCATCTGCTATTTTAAATATTTATTTTTTATTATTTTAAATTGTGTGTGTGTGTGTGTGTGTGTGTGTGTGTGAATGCATGAATGTAGATGCTGTCTTATTTAGGGTTGCTGTTATAAAACACTATGACTGAAAGCAACTCGTGGAGGAAATGGTTTATTTCAGTTTACACTTCCACATCATAATCCATCACCGAAGGAAATGAGGGGAGGAACTCGAGCAGGACAGAAACCTGGAGGCGGGAACTGAAGCAGAGACCATGGCAAGTGCTGCTTACTGGCTTGCCCACTGTGGCTTGCTCAGCCTGCTTCCTTATAGCACCAAACACCACCAAGTGGCACCATCCGCAGTGCCATTTGTGGGTCTTCCCTTACAAAACATCACTCAAGAAGTTACCCCACCGGCTTGTCCATAGCTCAATCTGATGTATGTGTGTGTGTGGGTGGGTGGGGTTCCTCTTCTCAGTTAAGTTTATGTCAAATTGACATACAATTAGCCAGCATGGTTGCCCTTCAAGAACAGAGGTGTTGGGTTCCCTTGAGGTGGAGTTACAGGTGGTTATGAGTGGCTGATGTAGGTGCTGGGAGCTGAAGTCCCTTGGAAGAGCAGCAAGTGCTCTTAATCTCTGAGCTGAGCTATCTTGCCAGCTCCACCCCATACCTGCTGTTTTAGACTGTGGTCATGTGATTAGTGTTGATCCAAGGACTCCTGGAAAAGCTTTTCTTCCTTCCTTCCTTCCTTCCTTCCTTCCTTCCTTCCTTCCTTCCTCCCTCCCTCCCTCCCTCCCTCC
>NC_022012.1:21567407-21576029 GCF_000317375.1 Microtus ochrogaster
CTCTTGTAGACCAGGCTGGTCTCGAACTCACAGAGATCCGCCTGCCTCTGCCTCCCAAGTGCTGGGATTAAAGGTGTGCGCCACCACCACCTGGCTGGAACAGCTTTTCTTAAGCCAGTAATGGCTTCCTGGCTTCCCTGCTATGCTCTTCACCTTTGTTTTGGCAGCCATTCTGAGACTGGTGGATACACACAATTTCTGAGTACCCCGTGGGATACAACTACTTTTGCACACCACACACCACACACACGCACACACACTTTATGGTTCTGGAGATCCTCATGTTCTCAAAGCAAGTACTTTACTGGCTAAACCATCTTCTCCTCGGGCCCTGGTCTACTTTTCAATGATTGAGTTATTTGCATAGTGAGAACAGACAAAAAAAAATTTACAACTATCTGTAATGAGTATTTGCTTCTTTGGGCAGTTTGGGGGGGAACAGTTTCATTTCCTCCTGCACTTAAGATGAAATAACCATGACACTGGTCTGAATGGATATCTAAAGGGTTCAGATGCTTCTGTCATCACTGTTTCTTTTGATTTGTAAAATATTTTTATTTCATTTTACAATTTTACTTAGCTTTGCTTAAGGTAGAGAGCCACCCTGAGTCTTTCTGTCTATTCGCTAGGAATCCCCTTTGTATCTATTCGCTAGGTATGCCCTTTGTATCTATTCGCTAGGCATCCCCTTTGTATCTATTCGCTAGGTATGCCCTTTGTATCTATTCGCTAGGAATCCCCTTTGTATCTATTCGCTAGGTATGCCCTTTGTATCTATTCGCTAGGAATCCCCTTTGTATCTATTCGCTAGGTATGCCCTTTGTATCTATTCGCTAGGAATCCCCTTTGTATCTATTCGCTAGGTATGCCCTTTGTATCTTGCCCGGGGAATTTACTGGGGATAGTTTATCCTCCTCTCCTAAGTCCCCTCTTCTCTGAGATGTCATAAGGAAGAAGTCTTCAAACCCCTCTTTTCCCTCTGCACTCTGACCCCGGAAGTTGAAAGAGGTCATTGTCACATCATCACTCATCAACCAATGGGGGGGGCCCTCCTTTCGACTACCTTCCTATTCCATAGAAGTTCTCAGGCAGCTTCAATGGAAGGAGGGAGCCAAGAAGGCCCTCTGTAAATCTCAAGATGATCATTACAACATGGATTGTGTACATCTTTACCCGGAAAAGTGTAGGGCTACCCTTCCCACCAAAGGCAAACTCGGTGAGTGGTGGTGGCGGCCACATGGAACTGGGATATTCCATCTTCTCTCCACTGCGGTTCTGGTGTGCTTCACAGACACCCCACAACATGTCACAGTGGATAGCAGTAGTGGTGGCGGGTGGGTCTCTAGGGTTTCTGAGGTCATCATCTTAACCAATGTGTTCCAGGACATTGAAGTTGTGGAAAGTGAAGCTGTATCCATAGTGCAGCATTGGTTGAACAAAGTGAGTAGAATTCTTCTAGGACTCAGTGCCTCAAGTTCTAGAGCGCAGTTATCACTAGGGGGCAGGAACCAGGGCTCCACTCTCTATGTACTGAGAAACTCAAGTTTGTGTCTAGAGTTGGCTTTAATTCATTCTAATGTCTGAGAGGATGTGGGGTTTTGTGTTGGCATCACTACTCACCGACTTATCAAACATCCTAGAGGAGGGAATTCTACTCAAGATCGTCCCCCAAGTACTTTGGAATAGGGCTGAGGGCTTAGGGGAGGTCCCAAAGGTTGGGAGGGGAATAGCAATGGAGGAGCTTTGTGTAGAAGCTGGGAGGAATGGAGAGAGAGTGGGGTGTGTGTGTGTGTGTGTGTGTGTGTGTGTGTGTGTGTGTGTGTGTGTGTTGCGATGGGAGGGGCACAGGGGAAGGAAGAAGAGAGGGGGCCTGGAAAGCGATCAGATGGAGCCTGGTACTTCAAGAGGGAAACTCTTCACCTTCCCCTTCCAGACAGAAGAGGAGGCTTCTCAGAACATAAAGGAGAAGATGTCTTCCAACATCCCTCCCACTCACGGACACGACATACATGTGACCAGAGATTTGGTAACTGAGAGTTTGTGGGGAAGTGGGGGTGACAATGTGTGGTGAGGGATTTTGGGCAAAGGGCACATCCCAGCTGTGGGCGTCCACACTGACTGGTAACCACACGTATTCAATCTTGATTTCCCAGGTGAAGCACCAACTCTCCAAGTCTGATATGTTAGCAGACCCTAATCAGGAAGTCCTGGAGGAGAGAACGAGGATCCAGTTTATAAGATGGAGGTACAGTACCCAGGGAGCAGCGCAGCCTCCTGAGCAGGCTCATTAGTTCTAGAGAAACCATCTCTGCTGGCAGAGAAATTCCTCAGTCATGCTTTGGCGACTTACAGCAAGAGTCTTGCTATCTGGAAGGCTTAGCTCCTTTATATGTTTCTAAATGACCTCAGCAGCTGGGGAACTGGTCTTGCTCTCTATTTTCCTAAATGCTTCTGAATATGTTTCGGATTCTTGTTCTTTTTGCTCTTGAATTGTTCAGAAGTGGCAGCACTTGAAAGCGCCGAAAGAAAATAGCTCTTAAAACGCAAAAGCCAAAGCGCTCCTCTGCGACTCTGCAGTGCGGAGAGCCTGGCAGTGCGGAGGTCTCCGGGCACCGGAAGCAAGAACTTGTGACAAAGCTACGTTGTCACCTTCCTGCCACCTTGGTGCAGCCCGTGTCCTCACAAGCCTTACTTGGTCCCGAAGATGCTGTAACTCCAGGTGTGGGGCGCGGGTGGGGGTGGGGTGCTGAAGTCACCCGACTCCTGCAGAGGCATCCCAGTTTTGTTCCCTGAAGTCCATCAGGGCCAGATCATCACATCCTTCCTTCCTCGAGCTAGTCCATGTGTGACCAAGGGGCTTGTTCTTTCCTCTGTCGCCTCTGGTCATGTTGTCCACTTTGCTCTTCTCTTGGGGGAAACTGCGTTCCTCAGCAAGCTTAGTTTTGCTTCAGGGTTCTGGTATTCGTGAGTTTACTTTGCCAGTGCCAACGTATTGTAGAGTGTTTGAATGTGTACTGACTCCTCTAGGGAGGAACAACCAATGGTGGGATTTCAGAGCCCCCAGAGAAGAGATTTTCCCTAGAAAAGCATTGAGGTCTTCAGCATTACTGACTTCAATCCCAGCCTCTCCTTGCTTGAATTGGACTCTGGAGTTACAAACATTACTCTCCTTGGTTTGGACCAACCTCATCTTCTAATATTGCTTTAATCTTGGCTATACAATTAGTGTAAGATTTCCGAGGCAGGCGTGAAGCATCAGTTGTTTCTCTACGTGTTATTTCTCCACTCTGAATTTTCAGTGGAGATTGGAAGTGAACAATCTGTTCTTTCCCAGAATGCACTGATTCTGGGGTTTTCTTAATAGTTCTGGTAGCAGGTGGTCAGGTGATAACTTTGTGTGAGGCAGCACTGGCTTTTCATTCTTTTAGTAGGTGTGCATGCATCAGCCTGTGCTTGCTAACTGGTCTGGAGGAGGAAAAAGAGCCAAGTACAGCCCCACATTCCATGGCTGTATACATTAAGCAGACAGTAGGGTGTGTGGAAGTTAGTGTTAGGGAAGCCTGGAGGAAGGTCTGAGGGCACAACTTGAGACTCAGGCTGCACATTTATTAGGCATTGCTGCCAGATCATCTCAGGAAGCTCAGAGTGGCTCTTTGATAGGGTACTATTATCTGATTAACAGGAAACTGAGGAGAAAAAGAGAGCCCTGTAGCCTGGGCATCCCAGTGCCGAGGCTCCTGTTTTCCGAGGGTCCCCTTCCCCTTAGGTTGGGGACCGTTAGCCTTGCCTGCTTTATCTCCTACGGGCTCCAACTGGTTCCTCCTGGTAGGAGCCACAGTCACAATCATACCCCCACCTCTCTGTGGGCAGAGGGGGAGGCCAGACAGAATTTGGGCCTCAACCATAAGGGCACCACAGCCAAAGAAGTGGGTATTTCATGGGCACCATGGGACTGGAGGGGAGGAGTGGGACATGGCATGAGAAAAGACAGGAAGCAGACTAGAGAAGGGAAGGGAATGTCAGCATAGAGAAAGAATGCAAACAGTGACCTGTGTCATGGGACCAATCCTAAGAGTCTATAATGAAATGAGAGAGGAATTTGGAGTGGGGAGTGCTGCGCTTCAATTACCCTGCTGGTGGCCAGCTTCTCTTTCCCTGTATCCTTGGAGCCATAGGCTGTCTTCACACAATGGCTAGGTGACTGTGAGGTCCTTTGTTATTTAAGAAACAGAAGAGTGGGGGTGGGTTCTTAGGTGCATGCATCTGGAGTCCCTGCTACTGTTCCGGTAGTGCCGATTCCAGTAGCCTTGCTAGACTCAGCTGTTATGAAAAGCAGCTGAGGACCCCATGGTGCAATGGTGTTTTCCAGCCACACCCGTATCTTCCAAGTGCCAAGCGAAATGATAGAAGATGTCATGCAGGATCGCATAGATCAAGTGAGACAAAGGTAAGTTCTCGTGACGAATTGCCTTGTGTGCCTACCTGGGTACACGTGGGTGGGGATGACGTCAGTCAGCTGCCCATCCCAATCATCTGGTGGCTCTAACTTGAGTGGGGGCATGAAGTTCCAAGGGCTTCTTTCCTTTGTGGCCCACATTACGGTGGCCTTATCAACCTCCCATGGTACGCCCCTGCCATGACTCCAGGCTGAGGGCTTCCCTCCTGGACTTCAGTTCTGAAATTTACACACGATGATGGCTCAGGACTGTGCTTCCCACCCGGCCCATGCCCTGTGCCGCCGTTAAGGTATTGGGTCTAGGTAGGTTCTGGTGGTAGGCTATTTTCCATCTTGCTGTTTTCTCCTCTGCCCTCTGCAGCATATCTCACCTCAGGTGTGACTCATATGATGACCCAAGCTTCAAAGTGTCTTGCTCAGAATGCTAAGGTGAGGAGATCCATAGGTAAGGGTCTGGGTGGCTAGGGCGGCTAGCCTTGGTAGTGGAAGGGAGACCTAGCATGGGAAGCTTTTCGTTTTCCTGAGTGAGGAGTCTGCACTCAGAAGCAGTGAGGGCAGGGACAAGTAGATGTTGCTGTCCTAACTCTACTTTGAGATACAGGGTCTCAGTAGGAGTGAGGGCGTACAGAATTTGAACCTGCTACCGGCAAGGGACTTTTGGCCTTACATCCGCTACTTGGGCTTTGCACAATGCAGTTGGCCATAACTGAATGTTGTTCAGTTCTGGAAAGTGAAAGGCTGGAGGTGGAACCATTCCAATACAAGGAGCATGCCTGAAACAGTCACCGTGCCCTTTCCAAGAGAGATGGCCCTGGTAGCTGCTGTGGGGGTGGGGTGAAAGGCATGATTGACACGTAGCTGGAAGATACATGCTTAAAAAGCATCAGGAAATGCAATGTTAGCATTTATTAAGTGCTCTCTGTATGCCAGAGTCTGCACAGGACATGTTTTGTCCAGGGTTCTCATTGATCCAGAAAGTAGAGGACTTGTAAGTGAAGATGGGGAACAGACACTGGCTTCAACTGGCTGCACATTTTCATGAGGGCTCACTGAGCGCATCTCTGATTTCTAGGTTGAAGGCTGCCCAAGTCCATTAACAGCCCGTGTTCAAAGATGTCCACCTCATGTTTGACCTGAAGAGTGACTAGACTTGAGCAGAAAGACTATAGAGGTTGAGCCTTGGTTACCACCACGATGACACTGGAATCTTCTTGCTGAAGTGTTAATAAAGAGACATCTACCAAACAGCCCTGATGTTGGTGTAGATGGTATACTGTTCCTTCCTCTTTTTCTCCTTCCTTCCCTCCCTTACTTCTTCTGTTCCTCGCTCTCTCTCTCCCTCAATTATCCATGCATCCATCCGTGCATCCATCTATCTGTGCATTCATCCATGCATCAATCCATGCACCCATCCATAGCTCCATCCATCCATCGCTCCATCCATCCATCGCTCCATCCATCCATCGCTCCATCGCTCCATCGCTCCATCCATCCATCCATCCATCCATCCATCCATCCATCCATCCATCCATCCATCCAATTTTAGGTGCCTTGCAGGCCTGGTGCTGGGGGTACATAGCTACCTGCTATTCCACTGCCATGTGTTGCAGTCAGTGCAGGGGATCCCAGCACTTTTGAAGGGATGCTGGTGTGGACTGGGACGGGGGTTGGGCGGGTGAGGTGGATTTTCTGCAGGAGTTCTGGGGATTCCTGTATTTTATGCCCACTCATTGCTGCTTTAGCATCTTCCTTTATGTGGCTCTCAGTTTCTGGCCTGCATCCTTTTCTTTTCTCTCAGACTAACTTTAAATATTTCCTGCTAGACAGCTGAAGATTCTCTTCTGTTTTTGAGAGTGAGGAAGTCGTTATTTTTCCTTTTAGAAGGATGGCTGTGCAGGCTCCTGGATGCTGCTGGTGTTTCCATCCTTTCAGAATCTGAGTATTTCATTCTGCTCTCGCTCACACGGTTTCTGCACAGAGTTCTCAGCCTTGCTTGTTATAGACAGTGAGTTTTCTCTACTCTCTTTTTTTCACCACGTTTTTTTTTTTTAAAGATTTTTTTTGCATTCACTGCTTTAAGTGCTGAGTTTTGTAAGGCTTTTTCCACACAAGTTTTAAGGCATTTTGAGCACATTATCCCATTTCCTTTTCTCTCTCCTCTTCACTTCTGTGAGTCCCTTTCAGTCTTTTAGACAATTTTACTTCTATTTTTTGTGTTATATGCACATTCATGTATCTATATAAAATCTAGAATTCAGAAAGGAGAGGAAAATATGCAATGTCTGTCTTTCTGAGACTGAATTAATCTGCTTAATATGGTAATAGCCCGTTGCAACCATTTTCTTGCAAGTGACATAATTATGTTCTTTCTGCCTGAATAAACTCCCATTGGGCATATTTACCACATCTTCTCTACCCTTTGCTGACAGACCTCTATGTTGACTGGTTCCTGTATCCTGGACTTTGAATCTTTGAAGATGGCATGAATAGGCAAGGACCTTTCTTTTTCCCCTGTGCTTGGAATTCTTTGCGATCTCTGGAGTTGTTGTTGGGTGCCTGTCCTGAGTTTTGGGACGGTCTTACCCGTTACCACTCCAAATACTTTTGTGGCCTTTTTTCCTGTGCCCTTGATCATCCCATTACACACGCACTACAGAAATGTTTGGTGACTGACACGTAGCTCTTGGACATTCTGACCCCAGCTCCTATATGGTTCTTTGTTTTCTGTTGCTATTTCTTGCTTTTCATTGGTGATGGGAGCTGAACCCATGGCCTCATGCATACTGAGTGTACAAAGTGCCACTGAGTTACACACTTGGTCTGCATAATGTTATCTATTCATTGGTGTGTGTGTGTGTGTGTGTGTGTGTGTGTGTGTGTGTGTGTGCAGGATCTTCCTGTCTCCACTTCTCCTGCACTAGGAGTATAAGCCACCACATCTCGTTGTCTCTAGAGGTGCTGGGGACTCAGCTCAGTTCCTCATGCTTACAGAGTCTGCTCTTAGAGCAGAGCGCCTGCTGTTATTTCTTGAGACTCATGGATGCTTTGCTAACATTGTCAGTCTACTGATGAGCCCTTCAAAGACATTCTCACTTCTGTGTTGTATTTTCTTCTGGACCTTTCCCTTAGACTTTTCCTTAGTGTTTCCATCTTTCTGTTTATATTACCCATCTGTTCCTACATGCCCATGTGTTCCCATGGAGCCCTTGGTGTATTTATGGAAGTTGTTTTAAATTCCTGGCCTGATTATTTGCACACACCTGCTTCACACAAGTCTGATTCCGATAGCTGCTGTGTTCCTCCAGAATCTATGGCTTTTATTAATTGCATGTCTTGAAATTGTTTAATGGAAGGCAGACATGATGGATTAGGCCAAGGGACCGAGGAAAGCAGGTCTTTAGTGCCAGGTTTTCTGCTTAGCTGGCCAGGGGTAGCCTGCGTATGTTATCTCTTCCGAGGGTTTCCTTAGCTACTCCGTCGCAGACAGAACCTGAGGACTACAGTCTTTCAGCTGCCCTCTCTGTCGCCACGCAGGAAACTCCTGTGATGTGTGTGAGGAGGGACATCCAGGCAGCCCTGTGAAGAGGCCTCGCATTCACTGAGCCTGTTCCCTGGGCTATGACCTTCCCAACGGCTTCTTGGTTCTTCCATCGTCACTGTCTAAAGACTGGAAGTCTGGAGGGGGTGTGTGTGGAATTGGTCATTCCTCATCTCCTCACCTGGCTTGATTCTAGAGAAATTATTGCCATGAAGGCAAGCTTCTGTGGAGAAAAAGACAACATTGTGGGCCAAACAACATCACCCTCTCCCTCTCTTGGAAGGGTAAAGAAGTTTGGCTTTGTTCTTCACGGGGAAGATCTGGGGACAGTGTGGATGGAAGGACATGGCGTGAAGGTTCACGTCTGTGATGTTCTCTATAGTGGGCCCTCTGACTGAATGTGGTCAGGATCAATCCTACTCCACCTCCAGACAGTCTGCTACAGGGGAGGTTTTCCTGCTTCATCTCTGGTTCCAAGGAGGCTCTGGACAAGTTTGTCCATTCAACCTGCATGTTAGTGGGGAATCTGAGATGAGGCCTTTCTTTCTTTCTTTCTTTCTTTCTTTCTTTCTTTCTTTCTTTCTTCCTTCCTTCCTTCCTTCCTTCCTTCCTTCCTTCCTTCCTTTCT
>NC_022012.1:21576129-21607143 GCF_000317375.1 Microtus ochrogaster
TTTCTTTCTTTCTTTCTTTCTTTCTTTCTTTCTTTCTTCCTTCCTTCCTTCCTTCCTTCCTTCCTTCCTTCCTTCCTTTCTCTCTCTCTCTCTCTCTCTCTTTCTTTCTTTCTTTCTCTTTCTTTCCTTTTCTTTCTCTTTCTGTCTTTCTTTCTCTTTATCTCTCTCTGTCTGTCTTTCTTTTTCCTTTCTCCCTTTCCTCATCCTCCTCTTCCTTGTCTTTGTCTTTTAATTTTTCCTTTTAAAGCAAGGTCCCATGTAGTCCAGACTTGCTTCATATTCACTATGTGGCCAAGAATGACCTTGAATTCCCCATTCTTGGTCTTTAGGCCTATACCTCCCAAATGCTAAGATTACGGGCCTGTGCCACTGAGCCCAGTTGTTGACTTTTAGTTCATTTGCAAGACCAAGTTCTGACACCCCCTGTTGCCACAATGGCTTTATCCAAAGAACTTGAGCTGGGGGGGGGGCAGGGAGAGGAAGAACCAATAGGAGTTGCTTAGTCAGGGGCAGGAGGGCAGTGTGCTGGATTGGTGGTGGTGGGGGCATGGGTATGGGAAGGGAGGGAGGGAGGAGCTGAGGGCTACTCAGGCTGGAGCTGGCCACAGAGCCCGGGAAGATCTCACCTCCAAAAACATGGTAGCCATGAAAGCTGATATAGTGTCCCCGGCGGCTGGTGCTGCATTGTGGGCTAGTGGGAAGTAGGAGATGGAGCTCAGAAGGAGGGACAGATACTGTCCAGGAGTCTTCCCACAATGGTCCCTCCCTTCCTTCCTCCTGTCCATCATGAAGTTGTGTGTATGTGTGTGTGTGTGTGTTTCCCACCATCCTGGACTCCATGCTCAGCCTCCTGACCCAGAGATGGTGGAGCCGCATACGCAGGATCTGAAGCCTGTTAAAGGTGTGCCTAAAGAAATACTCTCTCCTTTTAAGTTGTGAGTCTCAGATGTTTGTCACAGTGGGCAAACACATGGGGGCAGAGGGTGATTTTGCATGTGGAGAAGTCTGTGGCAGACATTGCAGTGGGCAGGAAGCTACTTCCTGTGCCCCTTGGGCAGGGACAGGGAGTGGAGTGGGGGAGAAAACAGTGGATTGAGGCAGACCTGGTGCTTGAACCATGTTTAGTGGGAGAAGAGTCTGGAGGAGTCAAGGAGAGCAGCCAGGCTGGGAGGCCAGTTCAATGGACCCCGATGTTGAGTCCATTCCAGTGGTACAGACACAGGGCGAGCAGGGATGCACACACGAGTTAGGTGGAATGTGTTGCACTTAGGAGGGGTGCTGTCAGGCAAGGGCTTAGCACATCCAAGGGAGAGCATAGAGCTCCTGGGGAGAGGTGTGCTAACCCACAGTCCTTCCGTGGGTGAGAGACCATTTTCCTCACAACCACTAGATGGCACCATTTCCACACAAAAGACATTTCCTGAAGGTGACCTGGTCTTTTTCTAAGATCCCCTAGCAGGGCTTAGAGTAGATTTTTAGCACTGTTTGGGAAGCTTTGAGATGAGATAGCTTTAAATATCTTTATTTAGTTATGGAAACAGTTTACGTTCACACACATAAAATGGTATCGAGGCAATTCATTCAAATAAAATGCTCTGAGCACTTATATTTGATACTCTGCGAATATGGGATGCCCGGTGAACAGTCTATCCCGGAGAGCTCCGAGGGGCAGAGAGGCTGCCATGCACGCTGGTTCTGAAATATGGTGTGAAAATAAGCTAACAGTGCATGCACGGTGGAGCAGGGGTTGGGTGGGTTTCTCTTCTAGGAAGGAAAAGCTTGTTGTCACAGGAGGGAGGAACTGTTTAGACAGAGGACGGAGGCGTTCTCAGTCCCTGACATTGAAGGAGAGGTCTGCTAGGCATGGGTGCCACTCCCGAGGCCTGAGGATGTTCGAGTGCCACTCCCGAGGCCTGGACGATGCTCGGGTACCACTCCCGAGGCCCGGACGATGTTCGGGGAACCAGCCCTGACTCCGATTGTCTGGAATGAGGAAGGGAGTAGGTCGGGCTGATGGAAGAACCTGTTATGGGGGACTGGGTACAGACCCTGCAGGTGGATGTTGAAATGACTCCCTAAGACAGGTGTCCAAGTGTGAGGAGATAAGCCTGGGAAAAGAGAGGCCCCCATCTGTGCTCCGCAGCTCTGGCTGGGAGGGAATGGCTCGGCTGCTGCTGAGCCCCCTCTCCCGTGTCTCACACACACAGACATCTGCAGTATACGGAACGAGGGAGCCGCATTAGTATTATAGACACAGCGCCTTCCAACCCGGGGTGGAAATGAAATCATTTAGTGGCTCAAATGGAGTTTTGTTCTGTGCATGATTAACCCCAGGAGGGGAGTTTGGGAACAAATATCTCTCCTCTACCTGTATTACAGGGGGACTGAGCCACGGCGAATTAAAAGAAAATCAAGGGCAAATTTGGGACTAGTCAGCTGTGACCAAGCCATTTGTGTGGTTAAATGGAGCCGAAAGCGCTAATAACTGTTTTGCGGGTCATGGATCTTCTGGGGCGGGGATAGGGCAAGGAGGTGGCCTGGGCAGGTGGGCAGGGAGCTGGCCTCCACGTGGGGATGTAGCCTGTTGGCCTGTTCCTGTCATCTAAGTGGGTATCACTTCCTAATGTACCTTGTTGATTCTAGAAAGAGATGGGAACCGGGGTCCAATCTGAGCCATTGGTGTCTCATGCAGAACTCAGCTGAGCCTGGGAGACTGCAAGGGTTTGCTACCATTATCTGCAATTTCTGCATCTCTGAGGGAAATTGTTGTGGACGACCGTGGCAAGGGAGATGTAAGACAAATGCTGCTTTCACGAACTGTACCATACGCTGAAGGGACCCTCAGCTCGAGGTGAAGACACAGTGGTGTGTCTTGGGATGTTTGAGTTAGGTGGGGTTTTGCCTGGATCTTCACCAAAGGAAGAAGCTAACCAAACTAGCTGGTCTGGTCTGAATGAAAATGGCCCCCACAGGCTCTTAGGGTGTGTTACTGTTCGAAGATATGGCCTTGTAAGAGTTGCTGTGGTCATGGTGTCTCTTTACAGCAATAGAAACTCTTAAGACAGCAGTGGATAAAAATGGGGCAGGTTGGTCACAAGGAAAAGAAGCAGGCAACTGCTGGTTGTGATGCTGTGCAAGCAGGTACTCCACTCAAAACTGTTGGGCAGGGGCAGGTGCCAAAAGAGAGGCTGGAGGCCGAGGTGTAAAAGGCACAAGGAGGAGCCCAGGCTTCACCTTCTGGAGTGGACTCATCTTGGTGTGTAGTGTGAACAGGATGGGGGAGCTAGAGGCCCCTGTAGACTCTCTCCGGTGAGCTAGTGGTTGGTGCACCCTCTGGGTATTCTACACACTGGGATCAACTGAGATACTGTGTGTGTGTACATGCGTGTGTGCGTGTGCGTGCATGTGTGTGAGTGTATATGTGCATGTGCGTGTGTGTGTGTATGTGTGTGCGTGCATGTGTGTGAGTGTGTGAGTGCGTATGTGCATGTGTGTGCTTGTGTGTATGTGTGTGCATGTGTGTGTATGAGTGTGTGTGTATATGTGCATGTGTGTGTGCATGCGCGTGTGTGCTACTCTGAACTCAGCTTAGTTCATAGACCGCTCTAGGGACATATACCCATCCATCCAGGGTCTGGGAAGGCAGTACTTGGCCTCCACGGAAGTCAACGGATACACTGTTGGATGTGTTTTCCAATTACCCAGCAGTCTATGCAAGACCAAAATTGTTGTTCCTTAGAGAGGGAGAAGAGAGTCGAGAGAAAGCGGCAGCTGTTCCTGAGAATTGGGGAACTCTGAATGGTCCACAGAGAAGCAGGCCCTGCGTGAGGTTGGTCCCTGCCCACCTGCTTCATCTCTCCCTGCGTAGTCACAGAGCAATTTCACCAGCTTCGGAATTCTCTAATGGACTGTTACAGGGATGCCTATGCAGGTAGGGGGTAGCCCAGAGCCCTCTTCCCAGTCCTGGCACTCAGAAGTCCTCAAGGAAGGACAGAACCACTGCCCATTACTCGGGCCCGAGTGCCGGCCTCACTTCTGTCCTCCGCCCAGTGCCCCCTTGAGTTCTGGGCCTTGCCCCTCCTAGCACTGTTGTTTGTGTCCTTACATGGCGCCTGTCTGCAGGTTGGGCGTGGAGGCTGGCTTAATGAGAGTGGGGTGGACCATGTGGGGAGGTTGGTAGGAGAAAAGGAAGGGCTGAGAGAAGAGCCAGACAGCGACTCTACTTTGTAAGAAGGGTGCTGGAAGATCTGGAGGAGCTACACATCGCCTAGCAGAGGCGTGCTTTCAGGACCTTTTTCTGGGAGGGGCGGCATAGCGAATACACTGGGCCTGGAATCTCAATTGCCCCCTTAGGTGGCTGGTGATCTTGAGCAGCTGCTTAGCCTCACCGGGATTCAGTGAGTTCTTTCAACAAGTGGTAAACCTCGGGCCAGGGCAGTCACAATGACCTCCCTCCATATATGCCTGGACAAGGGCTCACACAGTGCTTTGTAGCTGCAATGGCTGCTGGCCATCGTTCCTCAATGTCCGGGAACCGTTTCATAAGCCTTTTGCAACATGAGAGAACCTTGTCGTTCCCAAGGAGATAGTTACTATCCTCCAGGCCCACAAACTGTCAGAACAGTGGTCGTGGGGGCCTCTAAGAGTAATAAAGAGCCACAGACAAATACCCAGGGGAAAAAGCTTGGGGCTAGGGATGTCCTCAGAGGTATAGTGCTTGCTTGCCTGCCATGCTGGCAGACAGCTAAGAGCCAGAGTGGCTAGGAAAGGAGCCAGTGCCTCTTCTTCCTTGAGTCCAGCTTGTATGCTCTCTGAAGAGGTGCGCCCGGGGCCAGGGGATCTGTTTCTTCATCTTTTTTCATTTTGGGAGGGCTCTACCTTCCCGGTCCATGTTCCAGCTAAGCGGAGGGTGTTATGGCTTCATATGGCCAGCAGAGGGTGCTGTCTATCCAACAGTGCCTTTGTCACTGTCCAGCCCAGTCTATGAATTGCTCGGATTTTCCCCAGCCTGGGGTAAAGAATTGCATTGAGACTTCTGGCATCCAATTCCTGTGGGGATGGACACTGAAAATGCAGGGCCCTACCCGGGTTCATTTTGCTGACAGGCTCGGGAGGCAGCTAGGAACCTTCATTTTTATCAGTTTCCCCTGTTGAGGTTAAAGAGTTAAAAGGTCTGGAGCCTGGGGAAGATATTTATGAGAGGGCTAACAGCTGGGATACCAGAACAGACAACTGACCAGATACGAGAAAGGATAGGACTCTGGGGCCTAAGATTAAGCCTGTCTCAGAAGACTTCACCTCCCTTAGACTCCCCACCTTCGGATCTGGCACTGCTGCTCTTTCCTCTAGCAAAAGTCCCAACTTAATGGACAGCTACACTTTTTAAAAAGTCATCAATTGTATATATAAATGGAGACCCTTTAAAAAATTTATTTAACTTTTATGTGCATTGGTGTCGGAACCCACGGAATTAAAGTTACAGACCGTTGAGAGCCACCATGTGGATGCTGGGAATTGAACCCAGGTCCTCTGAAAGAGCAGCCACTGTTCTGAACCGCTGGGTCATCTCTCCAGCTCCAGATATTTTTTATTAACTTTTTTCTTTATTTTCCATACGGACCACTATTTCCCCTCTCTCCTCTCCTTATGTTCCCTCCCCTACCCAGACTCCCATCTACTCCCCTCCCCAGCCACCCATTCTCCTCCTCTCCATTCAGGAAGGGGCAGGCCTCCCATGGGCTTGAACACAGCATGATACATCAAGATGAGGTAGGACCCAGTGCCTCCCCTTGTATAAACGATGGCCAAGATAATCCAGTAAGGGGAACAGGGTCCCCAAAGCTACCTAAGGTCCAGGGACAGGTCCTGATCTCACTGGTAGGAGCCTTACAAACAGACCAAGCTACACAACTGTCACACACATGCAAAGGGCCTGGGTCAGTACCCTGAAGGCTCCTGTGCTTCTAAGAGCTCAGGTCAGCTGTCTCTGTGGATTCCTTCATCATGACTTCGACCCCCTGGCTCGTACAATCCGTTCTTCTCCCTTTCTTTGCGAGGACTCCTGGAGCTGGTCCCAGTGCCCTGGCTGTGGATCTCTGCATCTGCTTCCATCAGTTACTGGATAAAGGCTCTCTGATGACAATTAGGGTAGTCACCAATCTGATTACAGTAGATGGCCAGTTCAGGCACCCTCTCTACTATTGCTAGGGGATAGCCACACTTTAATATACATTCCTACAGCTAATACAATTAGATGTTAAAAGGCTGAAACTGCGGTCAGGACAGCTTCTAGGCCTCTACTGGGAGGGAGAGGGGTGAGGGAGAGAATATCTTGGACCACTGAGGGTGGGGTGGGCAAGGACCAAGGGAGGAGCATTGATAGACGATTTCTTGGTGGTACTTAAGCTGCTGCCCTAAGCCTGTTCTCACTCTGGCCTGTCTCAGCTCACTTGCACTTTCTGGCTTCTTAGAAGTAACCCTTGGCTGCTAACTGTATCTGTGTGCTGTGGAGATTCTTTCCCCTCAGGAGCACAAGAACCAAGAGTGTTACCACAGTTGGGATGAGAAGGAATTTGGAAGGAAACAGTTCCCTTTGACACCTTTAATCCCTTCTGCACCAACAGGGCAGTTGGGAGAGGACATTCCCCTGCCTGTTTCCCTTCCCCCAGTTTCTTTGGCCAGCTATACCTGCTCCCACCGTGGGCTCTTCTGCTCCATCAGAACCATTAGTCCGAGAGAATCAGTAAAGGGAAGGAGCTACAGAGAAACACTGTAGGTTTCAGTTGGCCTAGAGATGTGTTGTGAGCTTTCAGTTTGAGCCCCATTCCAGGCCCCAGCCCAGTTCCCTGGCTTATATTCTGTGCTTGAGAGCCTTTAGGTTTCTAGCGTCTTCAGAGTTTTTCCTCAAGGGAGTTGGCTCTGCTTCCTGAAAGATAGAGAGAATGATAAACGTACATACGTGCATGTGCGTATGTGCATCCATTCACGTTGTAAACATGCACAGGTTGTATTTGTGCAGGCACACATTTCTCTACCCATTAATGGGCTCACCATTATAGGGGTCCTATAATGCCTTGTGGAGTGAAGGATGTACAAAGACCATTTACCAAGTTTACACAGCTCTGCTTCCTTTTTAGGGCCATGGTCCTGTACCCTGGGGAGCTGTGTGGGGACACAGGCGAGGAGGTGGGAGCAGCAGGACCTGTCTAGGCTGTGTTGCCTTTCTCTCCCTTTGACCAGACTCTTGACTTCTCTGGACCTGGAGACAGTGCTCCCTGTGATTGCTGCTGTGATGGCCAATGAAGTGTTGGCTACACTGCAGCTCAGTGCCAGGCTGGAGCTGCTACTTAGGGTTCTGTCCATCCTCTTGCCCTGTATTCTTTCTCTCCAATGAGAGCAGCAAGCCTCCCATGCTGGTGGACCTTGGTTTACTCCTCTGCCAGTGAGGCTATTGAAGGGTCCCTCCACCCAGAGCTGATCCTGACAAGGCACACGAAGAAGTTAGAGGAGAGGCGCCTCATGCCTTGACTAGCACCATCCTCTTGCTGCGTGGGTCTGGTCAAGACCTTGATGCAAAACTCACTCTGGGCATACCTGAGAGCTGAGGTCTCCCATCTTCAAGTTGAGTTTAGGCAACCACAAACAGCCTGACCTTGGAAGCCATTCTGTACCCCACATGTAGTAGGCATTCAATAAATTAAGTTGAGCATATCAAAGATTCATTGTCTATGTGGTCTCTTTGAACTCATAGGTAAAATGGGAATGATAATTCTACATAGCAAGGTCAGGGCAAACATATACACTGCTCCTCATAGATGTAAACATAGGGTCCCAGTAAATGAATGTGACTACAACCAGTATAACTGACAAGTAGCAGGTTTTCCTTCCCAGCAGTTCTTAGACTTTTCATTAAACAAACAAATAAACAAAATAAAAAAAAACCAAGTTTCAATTGAGGTATTTGTACTTTCAAAGAACAAGGAGGCATTTCGGAAGCAAGGTTGTCAAAGAAGAAACGGAAATCTTGGAGGGTAGAAACGCATCTTCTTTTTTTCCCTAACAGAAAGAGGAAATGCCACAGCACTGGTGGAGGCTGTTGCTCAGAGTTTCGAGAGCTGAGACCCTCCCACTTCCACCGCAGGAGCTGACCAGAAAGTACCATTGTATAAGTAACACCGCTCTTCTTCAGTGAGCTGCCAGTGGGCAGGGGCTGTGTATATGTAACACTTCATGATGCCTGGCTGATGTTGCACATCCCAGAGATATGTTAGATGGTGACGTGTGATCTCCAGGGTTCTCCTAACCCCTGCGGCCGCCCCAGACAGGGCAATGGGGAGAACCTTGCTCACTGCCTGATCCCCACCTGGTCATTCTTTCCTCTCTCCTGGGACTCTGCGTCCATCTTCTGTTAGTGCCCCACCACCCCCTGCTCTCCGTTTTGAACATTCCACCTGCCTTTAAGTCCCAACCCACATGATGTACCCTTGGTTTAAAATGTGCTCTTTCCCCACTGCTCCCAGCACGTCACCAAGCTGCAAATTCTTTTCCACACTCCATAGCCATATATTTAGTGTAGTTTTTTATGTTTAATTTTTCCCCATTTATGTGTCTGCCAACCTAACTGCCTTACAAGTTCCTTTTGGGAGTTATCCGGGTTTTATCATCTTTAAAGATGTTCAGTAAAGTCTGCATGACTCAGGGCAGCCTGAGTCATCACACCAAAAGGTCACGCAGTTTCCTGTTACATCCCTGGCCCATGCTAACACTTGCTGCTGTCTGTATTCCTAATACCTTTTCATGGCTCACCCTTACACCCCAGTCTGTGCTTCTATGTTATTCTTCTTTCCCCGAATGCGATTCTGTCCCAGGCATGTCCACGTCTGGCTCCCCTGACATGAACCCTGGCAATGGGAGATGTTTTTCTGAAGACTTTTTGGTGCGTTTGTATAGAGCTTCCTTTGGGATTATCACTTAGAGTTAGGCCTGAACCTAAAAGCCTTACAAGGGAGCAGAAAGCTCAGAGGAAACCTGGGCGCAAAGCTTTGGCAGAGCTTGACTTTTGGGGTCCCTCTTATCCACCCCTTCCTTTTCAGATTTACTTGATAGTATCCATCATACACCCATCTCTCTGCCTTCTCTACCAACTTTTTTTAATCTTTCCTCAAATTTTACCTCCAGTGTCATCAATATTCTCATCATATTCCACCCCCCATCCTTTGTGATCTAGAGGAAGAGGGTACAGGTGAACCTCCTGCCAACCCCGCCGGACTTGCTAAGCCTGGAGAACTGTTCTCCTGAGGACGGTCTCTCTATAGCTACACTACGCTGGCTAAGAGCACTGGTCAATGAACCACTGTCTTTTGACGATGAGATCAGCTCTCATTCTTCCAACCCTCAGTTCCCCCCAGTGCTGCCTGGATAGCATGGCTGCTTTTATCACAGCTGGTCAAGTCTGACCAAAAGCAGCATTTGTTATGGAAGCTTTGGGTCGTATTTATGCAGAACTCTTTATGGGTGTTTGTTGATATAGTTCACTGACAACTATTTGGTCCATTCATACAAAACAACCCTTGGACCACAAAAAATAGTCTTCAAACAATCTAGCCATAGTTTTTCCGTGAGGTAGAAAGAACATTAGCTGGGCATCTTAGTTCCATACTTCCTAGATGTGTGATTAACAGCAGGTTGCTATTTTTCTAAGTCATTGAAAAATATATATTTACGTCTACAGTGAACTATTGATTTCTCCCCCGCTTATTGTTCAGTGTGATTGAAAGCCCAAGGACTGTGAAGCACAGCTCCGGTGACTTCCGTGAAGGGGAGCAGTGTGAGCATTGGGCCCTTAGCGGCGGCTCTGCTACCTGGCACAAGGCAGGCCTATGAGCGAATGTGTGATGGCTTCTGGGAAAGGCCTGACCTCATGCCGTGCTGTGGGGACGTAATGAATGATGACAGCAAGGGCAGGGCGCTGGAGTCGCTTTCTTTTCAGGAGAGGCTGAGGACGGCTAATGACAGAATCTGGTTGTAGCTTATAGCAGCTGGGAATGACACAGCTATGAAGAACAGCTCGCTTCAGCTGTGTGGGAGCAGGTGGGCACTGCAGGCGATAGACAAAAGACAGACAAACCACCAAGGGAACCACCAGAAGAGGCACGGGGGAGTGGTGTCAGGATGTTCTCAGGAGCAACTAACAGCACCAGACCAACCATGGCTGAGCAGTCAAGCCTTGTAGACGTGTTCAGGATCAGGTTGATTGCTGATGGGGACATTTGGGGGTGCCTTTATCCATCCGGCATCCATCCACATTGCATCTCTTCCTGCATCTCTAACAGGTCTGCTTTTTCTGTGTATTCCTTCAGTCAGCCTGAGGTGGCAAAGTGGCATCACAGCACCCTGGTACCCTGTGGACAAAGGTGTCTTCTCTTGGGGTGGCTCTCTTTTGTAATCTGGAAGTGTTTTTCACTGGGATAAGGCAGTACCCTTGTTTGTCTCAGTAGTCAGCAAACAGAAGAACCAGGTTTCTGTGATGAGCCTAGCCCAGAGGTGGAAACATCCTTGGGCCACAATTCTGATACAGAACAGAAGTAGACAGCATCAGGTGTGTGGCTTGGGGAAGAAATATTGCTTAGCAATGTGTCTGTGGCCACTCTGCAGAGTTGGGGAACAGGGCCGGCCACTTGAATACTTCATGTCCACCTGTGGCTAAAGAGTTGGGTTCAGGACAGCAGAGAACCCTGACTCAGAGAGCAAGGAATAGGCTCTGGCTCCAGCTGTGGCAGGCAATGATGTGTGACTTTGGCCCGTAACTTCCTATGGTTTTTGAAAAAAAAAAGGTGGAACATTTTGTTTGTTGGGCTACATCACAACAGGGCTAGTGCTAAGGATGATGAAGGTGGTGGAGGTGGTGACGATTGCTGATCATTTACTGTATGTGTAATTATGTCCCTCAGTCCCCAGAACACGTCTGATGTTGGTACTTCACACATCTGTATTTCATAGAAGGCTCTGCTGAGCGGAGGGCCAGAGGACCTGGCGTGAGAGCGTGCTCAGGATCAGAGATGGAGAGTCCAGCTTTTACCATCTGACTCCTCACCTGGCATCCAATCACTAAATGTACCATCTCTTGGTGGTTGGAATGATATGGAGGACAAGGTGGAATCAAAAGATCGTTTCCCAGTGGTGGGCTCTGAGCATCTTGCCAGGACCTCATATAGGCACTGAAGTCTCAGTAGTAGGTAGACGAAAGCCTCTTCTGTGTTCTAGTGAGGGCAGGGGAAGACACAAGACAATTTGTAGATTGATGATAGATGACAGATAGATTGATGATGGAGTCGGATGATAGATGAGAGGTAAATGATTCATGTTAGATGATGCATAAAAGGTCTGTGGTACTATCTGCTTCGATATAGAAGAGAGGAGGGCCCGGGAGATGGCTTAGAAGGGTTTGCTGCTAACTAAGCCTGGCCACCTGAGATCATTCCCCAGAACCCACAAGCTGAAAGGGGAGGTCTGGCTCCTAAAAGTTGTCCTCTGAGTTCTATATTAGCACACAATTATAAAGAAAAAAAGGGTAAAGTAGGAGCCAGACAAAGCCTGTAAACCTTTGAAATGGAATTGATTCTATGTAGTAAATTCAAGATCAGTGTAAGCTTCATCGCAGGACTCCGTCCCCACAAACCAAGGGCTGGGAGTACAGTTCAGTGGTAGAACACTTGCCTGGTGAGCACTAAGCTCTGAATTCCATCCCCGGTGCTGATAAATACACAATCATGGGTGAAGGTTGCTTCTTCAGTGACAAGGCTGACTCGTGTAGAGGGAGAGTGGAGTCAAGGCAGACCTGTTAGAGATGCTAATTTGAATAAAGTAACATTACTCAATGTGGAGGGAGGGAGAGCATGGCCTGAGGTGAGGCCAGTGAGCATCTCCTGGGCCATGGTGGGCAGCAATGCAGGGATTAGGATTCCGGAATGCCATGTTTCTAAGATCAACATCTAAGAGAGCAGAGAATCGTATGACCTGCTTGGAGTCTTCCAAGATCAAGCTTCCTCATCCATTAAATAACAACAGTGATGTCCAAATCAGAGGTATTGTCAAGACTTAATATGACCTTGGTAGACACAGCTTGAAGCTGTGGGGCAGCAGTTAACCCTAAACTGACCACTAATCACAATGCTAATTCTAATACTAAACCCAACTCTAACCCCAGCCTTAACTCTAACCTTAACCAAAATTCTAACCTCAACCCCAACTCCCAACTCTAACCTCAACCGTCAATCTAACCCCAATCATGACTCTAACCCCAACCTCAAGCTAACCCTCTCCTGTTAGGTGATAAGCCTTCTCTCTCCTAGCCGGAGACTGTGCTTGCATTTCTGCAGTCTGCGGCCAATACTAGTCTCATAACTTGATCTGAAATCCTCGAATCCTATTCAGAGTGGGCAAATGGGTGCTAATCTCATTTAATAAAAATAGAAAATAAGGTTTCAGAACTCGAGGGGGAGTGCACACAGTAAGTGCTGGAGATGAGCCTTCTGTACAGCAGTCAGGGTCTAGATGCTGCTTTTAATAAGAAAGTAAGGAGCATTAGTGGAGGCGGGACATGGTGAGGGTAGGGCATACATCTTAAAGTTCAGAGACTTGCTTATTTATAAAAGTGACAGTTACGGTCACACAAACAGTCCTTGGAAAATAACACAGCATTAAGGACCATAGATTAATTTTATTTCAAATGCTCTGGGCAGACGCTAGCCATAACACAGAGGCTTAGGAAATTGAGGCCAAAATCAAAACAAAGCAGATGGTGGGGAAACTACAGAAGAGGAAAAAATAGTGAGGTTCAGCTACGATCGCAGGGCCTGGCAGCATCTGTGACAGGGGCCACGGAGATGTAGCTCTCACCGGGCAGGAACTGCCCCTCCCTCGGCATAGTTTGTGGCAAGCCAGAGGAGTCTGGAAATAGTGGCACCGGCCATGTTTACAACCAAACCCCACTGGCCTACACTCTGACACTTTCAAGGAGTTCCTAGCCTTTCTCTAAAACAACAAATCTTCCATTTTGGTTTTGGAAGTGTCAGAGGGTTGGGAAATCTCACTCAAATCTAATACGTCACGGGCAACTTAGCAAAGAGCATTTCTGTAGGAGCCATTTAAGGGCAGCCTTCAGCCTTGTTCGCGTGAGCCAAAGTGAGCCGCCCCTGTCTGCAAGTCTGCATGGAGGAAAGTTCTCCAGCTCGTATTCTTTCTCCCTTTGTTCTGTCTCTCAGGGGAAACGGAGACTCTCTGCCTCCGCTTCACTCTTTACTGCCTGCCTCAGCTTTAGTTGCTTCTGGAAAGGTTCACTGACGCCAAGGTCACGTGTTGATTGGAAACAGAAGCAAGGCCAGAGAAGAGAGGAAGAGGATGAGAAAGAAGAAACCAGAAGCCAAGCCCCCAACGTCCTGCAGCAGGCCAGGGGCCATGGGAGCTGGTGGCTTTTTATCAGCATTATCATGCAATATTCCCAGCCTGCTTTGTCTTTGCTTTGCATTTTATCAATACCACTGGCGGATCCTGCTGTCCCTTTCTGTGGGTTTATTAATATTGCCCTCTGATCTATGGGTAGCTGCCACACTTTATATTCCAGCCCCATCCCATCGTCTCCAAACTCAGACACCATATTTAATTAGATTTTTCTCCTTGGCTCAGGCAAACAGAAATTGAACTCCAAGTATATCTCTATTGCTCTGGAGCTCACATCTGACAGAAGTAGACAGCTCTCTTTCCCTCTCCGGAGCACTCTGCCTCTTCCCCTCCGTTCCTACCTAGGCCGCTGATATCACAGCACAAACACACTCCTAGTTTACTTTTGCCTCCCAACTCTGAAATTCTTTCTTGTGTCATCCACAGCCATTCCGAAGAGCAGTGGTCCAGAGAGAGCTGCAGGCAATGGAAACTTTTTTGATCTTCCTAAGTGGGGATAACGACAGTTGCTCTGTGTGTGTTTCACAGTGTGACCTTTGAGTTACACCAGGTGTGCCACCACGCTCCTTAAAGCTGTGATGCTCCTTAGTAAGATGAGACGCTTCCACTTCCAGGGAAATTTTGGTTTACTCTCCCTAAGTGACACTCAGTGGAGGACGACCCAAGTTTTGCTGATGGCGAGATGATTCTTATTCTCTTTAGCCAAGAGATTCGTTGTAAAGAGCTCGTCTTGCCTGAGTCCTTGAGCTAGGAGAAGAAGGGATTTAGGAATTCAGGGTGCCATGATACAAAATAGAGCAGTAATGGGGGGCAGGAGGGAAGGAAGCAGCAGGGAGGGAGGTTGTTTACCAACAGTCCTTGGTTAATTTTTGAGATCTCTGCATAACAATATGTGGGAACATGCACAGTTACCATAGTGAATTCTTGAGGTATTAAATGCAAAGAGCCTCAGAGCCTTCCTGGAGGGCAGAAGGGTCCAAGTGCCGCTTCTATCACGGTGAAAAATTCCTTTCTCCCAACACCAAGAGCTTTCCCGTCCCCAGGCCAGGCCCCACCTCACAGGCAGCCCCTGGCAGGGGGTTTGGAGATTGTGGTGGGGGGCAAAGGGCACACAGAAAACTGAGGGCTGATTAAGTGACTGACTGCAGAACTTGGGGATGTGGCTTTGTGTTGGGTAACGGGGGCTTTGTACTCAGACTGATGTGCTGCAGGTCAGGCTGTGTCACCTAGCAGCAGGACCCCTGGTGTGACATCACTCTCCCTGAGCCTTAGATTGTCATCGAAGGGAAAGAGTGCCTGCAGAGATGGGTCCTAGGCTTCAAGGGAGTGGTGACATTAGGAGGGTATCTGGCCCACACTGGGCCCTCAGCACTTCATTCCCTCAGAGGTGAGGCCGGAGGACAGGATGAAATGCCAGCTCGGGTCTGAGTTTCAGGGAGCTGGGTTGGTGTTGTTTACTATGAAGCTCATTATTTGGGGAGGAGCCTGGAGGAACTGGGACAGAAAGACAAGACAAGGAATCGAGTCTCCAGTGCAAACACATGGGCCACGGGAGCCGCGCCTTCTTACTTCCCTTGTAGCACACCCATGATGCTCTCAGTAAAGAATTCTACAGTGCCAGCTCAGAGTGCCTTACCATGAAGGCTGGGGTCTCGGCTGTGGTGGAGCTGCAGCTGGGCCTTGTTTATTTGGCTCTTGAGATCCACTCTGCTACGTTCGCAAGGAGGAACAACGTGGAAACGCGTTTCCCTAGACCTGTTCTGTACCCGGGACCTGACATGTGGTGGCACCGACCCGTCTAGGGCTTTCTCAGGACCGCACAACAGCGGGTCACAGAAGACATCTTGTTAAAGGCTGAGCTGGGCTGCCCTCTAATTGGGAAAAATAGCCCTAGAGGTCAGAGTGTGTGATTGGAGCCTGTTTCTTATGTGAAGAGCCCAGCATTCTGATCAGCAGATGGCGTTCCACCCCACGCTGATTCAGAAACACAAGCTCTTTCATTGTGTGGTTCTGTACATGAAGACCCCTACTTTTTCCTGTGGGTAGCAGAGGGAAGGGCTGGGAGGGGCATAGGTACTTCTTTGAAAAGGATTGCAAGAGGATTCCTAAACCTTCTAGGCACGATCCATGGCTGAGAGCTCCTGTGTGTGGTCACATGCTACAGGGAGAGGGAGGCCGGGAAATACGCTCATCTCCCTTGCTCACCAGTCCTAGATCTAAGACAACTGCAGTCCCTGAAGCCATGCTAGCAGCAAACACTGTGTATATTATATTGTTCTTACGTATACATACCTATTATAGTTTAAATTACAGATTAGACACCACAGGGGATCTACAACAATAATAAAATAAAAAAACACACTGATATTCTGTAATAAAGCCTATTTAAAATGTATACGTTGCTTGCTTCCCCCCCACTGGAATTTTCTAGTTATTGTCTTTAGGTGTCAGTTGATAATGGGTAGCTGAAGTGACAGAATGCAAAACTGCAGGTAAGGATGGATTAGTGTAAAACCTCACTATGCATCCAGGGAGAAAAGAAAGGAGCCAGGCACGAGGGTGGTGGAGGCCAGCTGACAAGCTCTTCAACAGCCTATCCTCTTGGTCAGTGGCCATCCATCTGCTGGGCCCCTCCTTTTCACACACACACACGCACACATGCACACACACACACACACACACACACACACACACACACACACACACCCTGTTCCCCAGGGATTGCATCTTCTCATGCCTTTGTGTGGCATTTTCAGAACTAGAATGGCAATATATCCACCCTCAGGATACAAGGAGGAGCTCGGGAAAGATGAACAAGCATAAGAATTGTCTGTTCAGGTGGTCCCAGCAGGCAGTTAGAGAGATGGTACCCATAGAGCTGATGGCATCGTGCAGAACCACCAGGCGAGGATGCTCTACCTGGCAGGGAGTTTGTTTATTGCTTTGGACCCTGCCTCTTTTTCAGAATGTCCTACCCATTATTCTCCAGAGCCCTTTCCCTACCATCAGGGACACTCCTAGGCTACCATCTCTGAAGAAGACCTGAGGACCCTGTTTGCTTCGTGTTGGTGAGAGCTTTTCACTTGAAGGAACTTCCGGGCCAGGTAGTAGTCTCCTTGGTTCTCAGTAGATGCTTGAAGAACGGCTTCACACCACTTCTAAATGCTGGTTACCTAACATCAACTCCTTAGATTTAGTGTGCTTGCCTTCTTTTTCCCTGGGCCTTTCCGTCTGTCTAATAGTGGCTATCGTGAGACAGACGGAACGATGGGTGTGGAAAGCAGAGCTTTGATCGATTTGTCGTGTCAAAGTACTAAGAAATGGGGAGGGGGGCTTCCACAAGAGATACTGGGAGGCTGAAAGACTCAGCTCTAAGTGTGCCCAGGTGGTTTCTGCTGAAGCAAGGGGCATGGCTGGGTGGGTGGGGAGCTGGTTGCTGCCTCTCTCCTGGAGTCAGCCTAGTTTGCCATCAACACTTGATCTTCCCTGACTCCGGCCCCTCCCCCAGCGTGTTCTTTCCATGTGGTATGCTCTCTGCGTACCTGTCTCTGTGTCCAAAATCTTCCCCTTTGAAAAAGGACACCGGGCACACAGAATGGGACCAATTCTATTCTCAGAATGACTTCATCTTACCTAATCGCATCTGTGAAGTTCCATTCTGAGACACTGAAGGGAAGGCTGTCCCTTTCATTGGGTCTTTGTGACAGGTCTGGGTCCCTCTGCTAAACCGAGGGTGACTGACGGGCCTTTGTTGCTCAGAGCCCCTGTTACTTTCATCTCTATTCCAGACCTTCCATGACCCAAATATCTGAACTCTTTTCAAATTTTCTTCCTAGAAAGGAAAGGGATGGCGTGGGGAGGAGAGAAAATTAGCGTATGCTGAGTCCCCACTCTGCACCAGGCACTATCGCTGTTCCTGTAGCTCTTTTGGCTGAAAAGGTTGGGATTCTGTGAAATAGGAGCTCGCGTGCCTGGGTGGGGAGAGATTTCCCTCCATCAGCCTCTGCGGTGTGCACAAGCTCGCTAACCTTTTCAAGCCTTTGTTCCTATGTCAGCTCTGGGTGAACCTCCCTGAACACCCTATTTAGAGCCAGGCTGCTCCAGCCTTTCTGCTCTCTCCTTCCCATGCCGCCCCCCCCCCCGGCCTCCTGGCATTATCTGTACCACCTTTTCAGGGAGTGAGCAATTTTATAATTTTCATTTATTTTTATTTTTTAATTTTCATTTATTTTTATTATTTATTTATTATTTTTTTGTTAGTGCTTCGGAGCTACAGAGGCCTGAGGAACCTTGACTGTTCTGTGTGTCGTGACACCCAGGACTGTGTTACGGATATTGTGACATGCCAGGAGAATCCCCGACCCAGGACTGACTTGGAATTGTCTGAAGGCAGGTGTTTGGGGACTGGAGCAGAACCCAAGTCAAGCAGATGGACTGAGAGTCCTCCAGCTTTTCCAACTGGATGCCATGGAGGAAGACACTTGCTTTTCAGCTTTTCAGTTCCCTCATTGGCAGAGACCTCTTCCCCGGTGTTGGGACGAGCTGAGCTGGCAGAGTCTCTAACGAAGGGCTTAGCAGGGGTCCCACATGCCGGAGGGAGTGCCTAGCGGACCCTGCTTTTCCTCAGGCTGGTTAGTAGCACTGATGGACACACCAGCTAGCGCAGGAGGGAATCTCACTGAGTGAGCATTTTTATGTCTTTCACCCTTGATATATTTTGGATTTGACCCCTCACATTAGCCCATTTTCTGTCACTATAACAAAGCACCCGAAGCTCTGAACTTCAGAAAGAACAGAGCTAACCGTTCTGATGATACAAGATCATGGTGCAGCTTCTACCCAGCCCCGCCCACTTAAGGTCCCATCACCTCCCAGTTTCATTGCACCGAGGACGTCTCTAACATGATGATAACCTCTATGAGGATACCTTTAAGCCCCATCCAAACCACACTCTCATCTTAGACGCTATAACGATACCTCTGTAGACACATCCCACTTTCCTTCTAGGTTTCTTGTGTATACGGGAAGCTGGACTGTGAGAACAGTAGCCTGGGTGACAAGACACCTGGCTTGCAAGTCCAGCTTGTTCATCTCCCAACTGGATCCTGTCAGATGAGTGATGTTCCTGGCCTTGGCATGTTTGCTGAAACGGGATAATTGGATTTATTTCTTGGCAATACTATTTGAAGAAAGGTCCAGAGTTGGAGCCATCAAAGACTTGGGCTAGAGATGAAACTGAAATGCTCTGAGGAACAAATGTCCGTTCGTGATTCTCAGGGAAGCAGAGGGACCGTTAAACTCTAACCTTCCTGATACTGTTTTCTACAGCTAGGCAGAAATATTTCTTCGTGGTATTGTCCAGCTGTCCCTGCCCCTCGGCTCTGTTTCTTTTGTCCTACACCTGTTTGTCTAGGATGAGTTCTCTCTTGGACTTGGGAAAGCCTTTCCACCAGCCACTTCTGGATGCTGAGTTTTAGCTTCCCGACTTAAATGTGCATAGGGCTGGAGAGATGGCTCAGTGACTAAAATCAGTTCCTGCTCTTGCAGAGGACCCAGGCTTGGTCCCCAGAATCCACATCAGGCTGGACATAACTGCCAGCAATCTCCGGATCGAGGGGAGGGATGCGATGACCTCTTTTGACCTCTTTGGATATAGCACTTATACAGTGCAAATACATATATGCAGCTGCACACACACACACACACAAATATGCACCCCCCTCCCCAACTTCACTGTAACAAGCAGTGAGATCCCTCTCCTGCAGGAACCTGGTTGGAGGCTGATCCAGTAGGGGCTGGAGTGTTCGGGCACAGACAGGGCAGTGAAGGGAGTCCAGATGTGTGGCATCCAGTTATTCACTCTGTTTTTTCTTCCTGTCGCTTCTCCACACAAGAGCTTAGTCAGGGCCAGTAAAGATGGGGCCAGACAATTATACTCTGAGTGTGGGTTTTATTAATGAGGGGAGAAGACAGCAGAGGAGACTGTAATGATATCATGGTGTGTCTAATCTAATTATGCTAATCAATTTCTGTGGCTCATCAGAGGGAGCTCTGGGTGGACTGTGTCAGGAATTCCCTAGAGCATCTGGAAGGGCTATTCCAGGACCCGAGAGACTGATGGGAGAGCGTTCTTAGAGCTTCTAGACTGGGAAGACTTCTCTAGACATCCACCTGCCCCATTTAATGTTATAACTGAGCAAGCAGGGTCCTAGGAATGGGGCAAAAGGCCCTAAGAAAGCAGGCTTGGCAGAAGAAGCAGGGAAGGGAGAGCAGGGACTTGTCTGAGACTATGGGATGGGGAACAGTAGAAACTTTCGAGTGGGTTGCTCAGTGGGCTGCTTGGCTGGCGGGAACTACAGCTGGGTTGCCAAGTGGAGCCCCGTGACTGCAGGCCTCTGGGGCTAAACTTGCACTGTCTTTGGCTAGGTTGGTCTCTGTTGCACCCTAGGCTAAACTTGGGAGGCCTGTGTTTGCACTGTGTGGAGCAGAGAGCAGAACTCATACTCCACTATTCTCCTTGCTGCCTCGCGGGTTGAATAGGTCCTCCTTCAGGACAGGTGGCTGGTGTGGGCACAGGGAAAAGTAGAACGATGATGAAGAGGTGGGTGTGGACAGAGGTTAGGCCCAGCTTGTCCTTGGAGCTTCTAGACCTTAGTATGATGAACACAGAAATTATTTCTACCAGTGCTGTGAGCTAGGGGTAGTAGACATGGCAAAAGATGAGAAGTTGCTGGATGCTTAATTTTATAATTTTGCTGTATCAAACACTTGTGAACTTACTGGTTTAGAACAGTTATCACGGGGCCAGAGAAGGGGCTGAGTGGTTAGGGGCATGCTGTTTTTCCAGATCAGTTCCCAGTACCCACACCAGGACTCAACAGCTGTAACTCCACCTCCAGAGCATCTGACAGCTTCTTCTGGTTGCTGTGGGAACCAGCGTGCCTATGCACAGACATAGACACACCCAGCACACCACACACACATGACACACCACATGTGTGCATGTACAGATGCACACACAAACGCACACAGACACAGAGATACAAAGACACACAAAGTACACATACACACTACATGTATGCATGTACAGATACACAAACATATACACAACCACACTTAGATACACATAGTATACACACATACACACCACACGTGCACATATATATACACACACACACACACACACATGCACACACACACATACACACACACACATGCACACACAACCCCCCCCCCAAGATTCCTATGTCAGAAGCTCAAATGGAGGCAAAATCAAAGAGTCTGCTGGGCCCTGGGCTGTGTTCCCTTCTGGTTTGAGCCTTGGCTTCCATTTTTCAGCATCTTGAATTTCTTGGCTCATGGTCCCCTTTCTGTGTCTTCAAAGCCAGCACCACCCACCTCTTTCTGAACACACCTCTGCTTTTCACTGTTGCCAGGAAAGATTTCTCTGCTTCGGGTTTCATGTTCCTGGATTAGGCTGTCCTGGACAACCCAGGTGAATCTCAGTTCTTAGCGTTACCTGCACCTGTGAGGTGTCTTTTACTAAGTAAAATGACCTGTTCTCAGGGTCTGGAGTTTAAGACATGGACAAATCTCTTTGAGGGCACACTATCTTGCCACAGCCCTGGCAGAACCTAGACAGTTTCAGCTAAGAGTGAGCTGCTGGAAGACCTACCTGTCTTCAAGAGCTGGGACCTAAGGAGGACCTGGTCAGAGAATTACCCAGGTACAGCCTGACTGGGCTTGAACATCTCCCCTTGCTTGTGGGGAGGGGGCTGCTCACATCACACCCATTTCTTCTTCACAGGGGCCCAGCTAATCACCTAAGCTCTTTTTATACAGCTGTTTTTCCTTCTCTATAGGGGATATTTTCTAAGATCTTCAGAGTATGCTTTAAAATGTGTGTGATACTGAATCTTGCATGCACTACAGTTATTTTACACACACCATGGTAAAAGTAGGCATGTTAAGACTAATAATGGAATAAGAATGAAATTTGTGAAAACATGGTTTTTCTTTTTAAAATATCTTACTGTACTGTACCCAACTCACCTCTTCTTAAGAGATAACACAATGCCTCCAGATGAGACAAAGTGAGGTGAATGGTTTGGGTGTTGCAAGGTGGCCTTAGTCGTCTTTGTGAGGGCTCAGGCATTAGCCTCATGATGTCACGGTGGTGCCTCTGAAAACTGCAAAACTAGCAGCTGGTGGTATATGCAACATGCATGCACTGGGCAAAGGGATATTCTTTTTCTATCCCAGGCAGAATGGAGCAAGACTGTGTGACATTTAAAAACAAGCACAGTTTACAACCTAGGAAGTGTTTGTTTCTAGAATTTTCAGGGTGAGATTTTTCAGGTCATTCTCATCCGCAGATAAATTCTTTTTTTTTTAAATTTATTTATTTATTAAAGATTTCTGTCTCTTCCCCGCCACCGCCTCCCATTTCCCTCCCTGTCCCCCAATAAAGTCCCCCCCCCCTCAGCCCGAAAAGCAATCAGGGTTCCCTGTCCTGTGGGAAGTCCAAGGAACCCCCACCTCCATCCAGGTCTAGCAAGTTGAGCATCCAAACTGCCTAGGCTCCCACAAAGCCAGTGCGTGCAGTAGGATCAGAAACCCATTGCCATTGTTCTTGAGTTCTCAGTAGTCCTCATTGTCTGCTATGTTCAGAGAGTCTAGTTTTATCCCAGGCTTTTCCAGACCCAGGCCAGCTGGCCTTGGTGAGTTCCCAGTAGAACATCCCCATTGTCTCAGTGTGTGGGTGCACCCCTCGCGGTCCTGATCCTGAGTTCCTTGCTCTCTTTCCTTCTGCTCCTGATTTGGACCTTGAGATTTCTGTCTGGTGCTCCAATGTGAGTCTCTGTCTCTGTCTCCTTTCATCACCTGATGAAGGTTAATATTCAGGAGGATGCCTAATTCGGGATCAACTTCCCCCTTGACACAGATAAATTCTGAAAGTAAAGCCACTGTAGCTGTGCAGGGTCACATGACTCAGCTGGTCGAGATCAGGCAGCTATTTCCAGGCTAGACGTCTAGTCAGCTCCAGGATCCTTCATAACGGCAAGATGTCCAGGATCCTGGGGAGCCCAGTAAGTCCTGATGATGGTGACTCAATGAGACAGAGGTAGCCTGTGGTGCATGGACCTTTGGTGGGGGCTACACGGTGAACAGGAAATCAACCTGTAGGTCAAACTATTAAAGGGTGGAATTGTTGTAGATGCTGGGCTACTTTGAGAAGTCTTGAAACTGTTTTCAAAAGGGTGTGTCCTAACAAGAGCATCTAGAACATGGAAACGTGACCTCACAGACAGGAAATGGGTGGTAAAGAAACCCACCCCGGAAGCTCCAGGCTGGAAAATCCTGGGAAGTGACAGCAAAGTGTCTGTTAGAATTTCAAGGAGCAATTAGGACAGGATCTGTTAGCTCCAAGGAGCGTTTAGAAGCAGAGCTACATCAGTCTTCGTGAGGGAAGTCGGTCTGTGATTCTCTTTCATTGTTGAGTCTCTGCGCACTTTAGGGGTCAAGTGTGACTGTGGTCTCCTAAAATGAATTTATCAATGTTCCCTCTGTTTCTATTTTGTGGAATAATTTGAGGAGTACTGGTATTAGCTCTTCTTTGAAGGTCTGGTAGAATTCTGCTCTAAAACCATCTGGCCCTGGACTTCTTTGGGTTGGCAGACTTTAAATGACTGCTTCTATATCTTAAGGAGTTATAGGTCTATTTAAATTGTTTACCTGATGTTGATTTAACTTGTTGAGAAAATTGTCCATTTTTTTAATATTTTGCAATTTTGTGGAGTACAGGGTTTTAAAGTATGACCTAGTGATTGTTTGGATTTCCTTGGTGTCCATTGTTATGTCCCCCTTTTTATTTCTGATTTTTTTAATTTAAATATCTTCTCTCTGCCTTATAGTTGGTTTGGACAAGGGTTTTCAACCTTGTTGATTTTCTCAAAGAACCAACTCTTCATTTCACTGATACTTTGTATTATTCTCTTTGTTTCTATGCTTTTGATTTCAGCCCTCAGTTTGAATATTTCCTGCTGTCCAGTCCTCTTGGGTGTGTTTGCTCCTTTTTGTTCCAGAGCTTTTAGGTGTACTGTTAAGTCACTAGTGCGAGATCTCTGTAATCTCTTTATGAAGGCACTTAGTGCTATGAACTTTTTTCTTAGCACTGCTTTCATTGTATCCCGTAAGTCTGGGCATGTTGTGTATTTATTTTCATTGAACTCTAGGAAGTCTTTAATTTCTTTCTTTATTTCTTCCTTGACCCAGTAGTAATTCAGTAGAGAGCTGTTCAGTTTCTATTATTTGTATACTTTCTGTTGCTTCTGTTGTTGTTGAAATCCAGTTTTAATCCATAGTGGTCTTATAGGATACAGGGGTTATTTCAGCTTTTTTTGCATCCGATGAGACTTGCTATGGACTGAGCATGTGATCAATTTTGGAGAAAGTTTTGTGAGGTGCTGAGGATAAGGTATATTCTTTTGCTTTTGGGCAAAATGTTCTGTAGATATCTGTTATGTCCATTGGCTTATAACATTGGCTAAATCTATTATTTTTCTGTTTAGTTTGTGTCTGGATGACCTGTCCATTTGTGAGAATTGGGCATTGAAGTCTCCAACTATTAATGGGTGGGGTTCAATGTGTGATTTAAGATTTAGTAATGTTTCTTTTGCAAGTGTGGGCACCCTTTTGTTTGGGGCATAGATGTTCGGCATTGAGATGTGGGGAATAGCTTTGAACATATTGGTACAGGGAACAACTTCCTAAACAGAACACTAATAATGCGGGCACTAAGATTGACAATTAACAAATGAGACCTCATGAAATTGAGAAGTTTCTGTAAGGCAAAACATACTGCCAATAGGCCAAAATGACAGCCTATATAATGGAAAAAAATTTTTCACCAATCCCCATTTGTCAGAGGGCTGATATCAAAAATATATAAAGAGCTTAAGAAGCTAGACACCAACAAACCAAATTAAAAATGGAGTACAGATCTAAACATTGAATTCTTAACAGAGGAATCTCAAATGACCGAGAAACACTTAAGGAGATGTTCAACATCCTTAGCCATCAGGGAAATACAAATCAAAATGACCCTGAGATTCTATCTTTCACTTGTCAGAACGACTAAGCTCAACACTGCAAGTGACAGCTCATGCTGGTGAGGATGTGGAGCAAGGGGAACACTCCTCTGTTGCTAATGGGAGTGCAAACTTGTACAGCCACTTTGGAAATCAATATGGTGGTTTCTCTTAAAATTAGGAATCATCCTACCTCAAGACCCAGTTACACCACTCCTAGGCATATACTCAAAAGATGCTCCACCCTTCCAGTAAGGACACTTGCTCAGTTATGTTCATAACAGCATTAATTGTAATAGCTAGAACCTGGAAACAACCTAGATGTCTCTCAATGGAAGAATGGATAAAGAAAATGGTACACTTACACAATGGAGTATTATTTAGCTGTTAAAAAAATAACATGATGAAATTTTCAGGCAAATGGATGGAACTAGAAAAAAATCATTCTGAGTGAGGTAACCCAGACCCAGAAAGACAAACATGGTGTGTACTCACTCATAAGTGGATTTTAGCTGTGAAGTAAAGGATAACCATGATGCCATCCACAGACCCAGAGAGGCTAAGGAACAAGAAGGACTCAAGGGGGAGGGGTACTTGGATCTCTCTGGAAAGAGAAAATAAAATCAAGAGTGGACTGGGAGTGGATGGGGATGGGAACAGGAGGGAACAGGTTGGGAGATGGAGGGAGAGAATACTAAGAGACACAGCTGGGATTGGGGGGGGGCTAGTGCAATGGAAACTCCCGGGAATCTACAACAGTGACCCTGGTGAAAGCCAGTTACGGGGGATATGGAGCCTGAATTGGTCATCTCCTGGAACCAGTCAAGGCTTCCAGTGGAGAGACTGGGACACCAACCCCACCACAAAACCTTTGACCTACAATTTGTCCTGCCTGAAAGATGCACTGGACAGGTAAAGGAGACAAAGAGCTTAAGAGAGTGGACAACGAATGACTGGCCCAACTTGAGACTCATCCAGGAGAGGGAGCCCACATCTGATACTGTCTGGAGGGCCAGGACCCAGAGGTTGGCTAGCCCAGAGACCTACAATAGAACCAAACATGTCTGGCAAAAAAACGTTAATGAATGAATTGATCCTTAACGATATTCTGCTATACTTGTAGACTGGAACCTAGAAAAATCATTGTCAGAGAGGCTTCATTCAGCAACTGATGGGAGAAGATGAAGACCTACAGCCACACATTAGGCAGAACTTAGGGAACCCTGCTGAAGATGGAGAGGAAGGATTGTAGGAGCCAGAGAGGAAGGATTATAGGAGCCAGAGAGGTCAAGGGCACCACAAGAAACTGGCCCACAGAATCAACTGCACAGGGCTTATAGGGGCTCATAGAGAATGAACCAACAATCAGGGAGCCTGATTGGGTCTAACCTAGGCTCTTTACATATATACGTTAGAGTTGTGAAGCTCAGTCTTCTTGTGGGACTCCAAACAGTGGGAGTGGGGGCTATTTCTGTCTCTGTCTGTTTTGGGATGCTCTTCTTCCTACTAGGTTGCCCTGTCAAGTCTCAACATGAGGGGATGTGCCTATTCTTATCGCAACAAGATATGCCAAGTTTGTTTGATATCCTTGGGAGGCTGGAAACAGAGGAGGGGTGGGTCTGCGGGAGATAGGAGTGGAGGAGGAGGCCGGGAGGAGGTGAGGGAGGGGAAACTGGTCAGGATGTAATATATGAGAAGATATTAGAGAAGAAGCTTTTTTTAAAGGGTGAGGGGGAGAAAAAGAGGGAGTAGGCCGGGGAGGAGAGGGAGGATACAGAATCTGGAGTATGTACATACCTGGGGTGGTGGCCTTCTACTGACAAGGTATTGCCATCAGAGGGGAGTTAGAGAAGAAAGAGGAAAGGCAACAGAAAGAATGAAAAAAATGTGGGGAATCAAATACGCTCCTCTATTCTGCCCGTGTAACAATCCCCCTATAGCGAGTGTCACAACCACTCACATGGCCCTAGGTTTTGTGATCAGGAATACAAATAGCGCATGGAGGGAACATCTGGTCTCAGGGTTGAGGCTAGGGCCTGGGAGCCCAGAGGTTCGTTCATTCAGACAGCTGCTATCTGATTCTGGTGTTGCGTGGGAACTTCAGGACCTTTCCACATAAATGTCTCTGGTCTCCCCTCATGGCTTTGCCTGAGTTTCTTCACATCATGGGACACTGTATCAGTCACCTGTAGCTTAGCCTCAGAAGTCACATGAGGTACTTCTACCTCACGCCATTCACTCTGCAAGGCCACCAAAGGTCGTGCCCAGTAGAGGGGGTGCAATTGAACTTCACTCCATGACGGGCCGAGTGTCAAGGTTCTAGGGAGACACATGAGACTGGCAAGATTACTATTGTCACTCTTGGTTGGAAGAGTAGACATTCTCCCCCAGACTGCCTGAAGGAGCCGGCTGCTTTCTCAGCAGTAAGAAATGACAGTGGAGGCTTTGAGAGGCAGAGACCGCTAAAACTCTTCAGTTAGGCAAAGCGATGCTTCCCTGTAGGAAATGGTAGATTGGGTGTGGTTGCTCTGGTGATCTTTTTGTTCCAAACAGCCTTAGACATAGCTGTGGAAAATGACAGCTCTTTCTCTCTCTCCCCCTTCCTCTCTCTTTCCCTCTCTGTACATTTTAGATTTATGTTGAAGAAAGGACTGGGCTGTTTATTTCACACATGGAACTGCTTGGCAGCAAATTTTTGAGTTTAGAGGATCCTGTGGAGAACTCTGAAACTCTACAGGATAGGGGAGCCACCTTGATGGAATGAGTCAGGGTCATTGAATGATTGCCTTGGTGCTGGTCCCATCTCCACTGATGTAGAGTAGGGTAGGCTGTAAGCAGGAAATAAGCCTTTGGGGTTTTCATAAACAGCATTTAGTTTCCGCTGACAAACTCAGGCTGTTTCTTAGCATAGCCTTTGAAGAAGCAGGAAATAACATCTATAAGTCAGTCAATTTCCCTAATAGACACCAATCTCTGCCTTCCTCGGTCCTGTCAGCTGGGCAGATTGTGTCGCTGGTGCAGAGATGACACACACGCAGAGAGGCCCGATTGCCTACTGTGGGCATTTGGGTATCATGCATTTGGAATGAGAGGAGGCAGGTGGCGTGGGTGCAGTGGGTAGCTGGCTCACTGCCAGTCACAGAAGCAGGGCACTGGGCTACAGAGGCACTGTACAGTGAGCAGAGAGCCTGCCACCATTCGGAACGTGCCCAGGTGCTAGCCCCTCACATCCAAGCTGTCTTTTCCTGATTCACGCAGTAAGTCCCCAGGACCATGCCTAGTTCCAGGGGGTTTCATTTATCATAAACAGCAGTCGATCAAGACAGAAGCAGTGTGGAAAAGTATTCATGCATTTTGGTGAAAATAGCAGGTTTCAAAGTGGATTGTCTGATGTGATCGTGAACTTGTGACAATAACTATTCTGTAGGTATATCAGGGATAGAGAATAAACACCAGCATGTAAATAATGAACATCTCAGGGACTAGGGAGAAAAGTATAAATTTCAAGTTTTCTTGTGCTTTTACCACTTATATTTTTTTCTCCTGAGAGTATATATTGCTTTAGCAATAAGAAAAAAAATGGTTTTAAATATACAAAATATCTGAACATGAAACTAAGAACTACAAGACAAATTTGAAAATTAGCAAAGGGGTACATATCAGGCTTCTGGTTGGTTGGGTTTCTCTTGGGTGTGCCCTCTTTCTCTGAGGTATCCTTGGCCTTTCAGAAGATTCTAGATTTTTTTGCACTCTAGCCTGGCCAATGGCTTCATGCTATGGTTTATCTTCCTGTGTTCTGGTACAATTCTGCTGGCTGTGTCATCTTGCTCTTTGGAAGAGAGACATGGGCCTTAGGACATGTCTCTTAGACTCCCATCAACCCAATCTCCTGGCTGCTTTCCATGATCAGCATCTTGGAAGACCCAGACTTTGCTCAAATCTTCTCTCAATTGTCCTGTTCCTAGGTCCTTTCCCACATACCACTCCTTCTATTTCTGAGACAAAGTATGAAAAATTGCTGGCTAGCCTGGAACTCACTCTGAAGACCAGGCTGGCCTCAAGTTTAGAGAGAACTGTCTTCCTTTGCCTTCTGAGTGCTGGGATTAAAGGCAAGTGTACAGTGCTCCACTTCCCATCCCATTCCTCTCCACCACACCATTGACTCTGGACACTGCAACTTACACCCTGCCCTAACTGCGGACGATCTGGTCAGCTCTTCAGCATTAAGGTAAATCTGAGACTGTGTTTTTTTTTTTTTTTTAAATTCTTAGCTGTCATCTGAATTCTCTACAATCTGGCCTGGTCACATTTTTTTTTTACCGTTGGCTTGGTTTTGACTGATGTGTTCATTTTATTCTGGTGAATGTCTGTCTTAGAGGTGTGGCCTCTTGAGCTCTCATGCTCACCCTGCAGCCCCAACAAAGCTTCCTTCTCACAGCAAAGGGAAGACTCCCAGGAGCAGTGTCTTCTCTCCTGAGTGAGCATGGGTGCTCCTCTGCTTTCGTGGATTTAGACGCACACCAAAATGGAACTGTCCGAGCTCAGTGGGAGGTGCTGCTGGTTTCAAACTTCTATTTGGAAATAGATGCTCATGCTCACATTGTTGTAGGGATCACTTCTCCCCACCAGGAGGGACTCCAGTGTAAACAACTGCACTTTACGGGAAATTTGGGGGAGTCTCACAGAGTCACCACATGTTACTGGAGAGACCAGGGTCCTCTCTTGAGACTCTTAAGGAAGCGTAGGAACAAATTTCTTAGACGTCCAAAGCACAATCCCAGGATAGGCAAAGCTGCAACTCTTGGCAGCTGCTGGAAGGAGGAAGATGAAGCAATGAAAAAGAAAAGGCCACACTGTTTGAGCTTAGCCAATATGGAGGTCAGCCACATGGCGGGGAGGGGCGCTTTAGAGAAAGAATGAAGCACAAGGTGTTAGGAAAGCATTTCTAGTAGAGATAGAAGAAAAGGAAAATCTTTTTTTTTTTTTTTTGGTGTAATTCTGGAAGGAGGGCTGACTTACAAAGCTGCATGCCTGAACTTCTTCTGTAAGCTGCTGTGCTGTGGATGGGATTTTGGGAAGGAAAAGTGCATTATCTCAGCAAAGGGCTAATTATTCCCCCTACCTCTTGACCATGGCTTAAAGTGAACACACCTTCCTAGGGATGGTCCTCTTTTTCTGAGGGGTGCTCACTTAGCTGTGTCATTGACCTGCCTAACTGCAAAGCTAGGTCTTTACCCAGGCCAGGGATTTTATCCTCTTGGCCAGAAGGAAATAGTTTTTTTCTTAATTGGCCCTTAATGCTGCTGTGTTACCTGGCCTAGAGTGGAGAGGAGCCCCAACCAGTGAGCCAGCCAGGCCCTGAGTCTGGCCCTGCAGTCTGCATGGATCCCAAGCAACGGAAGGCCTCAGTCAGTAGAAAGCATGGCAGAAGGAACAAGATACCTTGTGGGTCCTGTTCCTGACCCCTGCTCACAAGCCTTCATATGTGTCCTGAGATGACTGTGTTGACAGGGACGTGAGGCTGTCCTTTCTGGCTTTTGGGGGTGATGGTAGGGAAACAAGATGATTTAATTAGGAAATCAGAAGTTACAGCTATGTGAGAACCCACAGTTCACAGTCACCAAAGCTCAGTTCAGAAACGACTTTGTTGCTTTAAATGATATCTCTGTTTACACATGAGACATTTTGTATAATTCATGAGGATTTTGTATCATTTACCAGCAGGGATCAGCAAATATGGTTTCCACATTCTTGTAACTCTGCAGCTCCTGGGGTGGCAGCGCTTCCCCCACCTGCTTTTCCAGTTGCGGGGACCCTGATGAACATAGCAGGTCACGCAGGTGACAACTGCAGTTCATAATCACAATTCCTGGCCTCACACAAGCCTAAGGAGGCCACATTGTTCCATCCCCAGCACAGCTCCTGCCCGAGGGAAGCAAGAAGCAGAGGTGGGTGTTTTGTCTTTGGTCACACATTTGTCTTGCCTGGAGTGAAGCTCAAGAGTGTTTATTTCCAAGGCTCAGGTCTTATTTCTCCAAACACGGGAGTGAAGGAACAAAACTCCCGTCCACAGCATCACCCAGCATCAGTGACTTGGAGGACATCTGGCTTTCTAACTCTGCTGCCCCGTGCCCCTTCAGACTGTGGCGGTGTCCACCTGAGGAGAGAGACATCGCACGGGCATTTCTCAATCCTCCATATAATGTTTCGAAACTTATTTGGATACAACAGGATTTGGTAAGGGCTTTTCTAGGAAAACCCTGGGTTAGTGTGTCACAGTGGCAAGTGGGATCACATGTCATGGGTGTCAGGTGGAAGACATGCTTAACCATCAATACTGGGAAGGGTTAGGCAAACAGTTTGAATTAACAAGGAGCTAAAAACCATCATCCATCATCATGCAAGCAAGTGTACACTCTCTCTCTCTCTCTCTCTCTCTCTCTCTCTCTCTCTCTCTCTCTCTCTC
>NC_022012.1:21607243-21616406 GCF_000317375.1 Microtus ochrogaster
TCTCACACACACACACACACACACACACACACACACACACACACACACGTAGCTGCCCCATAGAATTCATCGTTACCATTTACCCTCCATCTCTTGTCTCTCTGCTTGTCTCCTCTGTCACAAGCACTCCTGAATTGGGGGAGACACAATTATACACAGGGCTATTGTATTTTCAGTGCACATGGGGGCCCGTGTGCTGAAGGCTTTCCTTTCTTTAAGGATTCTTTGAAATTTCATTGTCTCATCAGAGGGCCAGATCAATGAACGCTGCTCAATTAGGTTTCTATGGGTAGAAGACTGGGAAAGGGCTCCCATCCCGGCATCCAGTTGCAAATATCATTTATTAACCCAAGAAGCGAGGGGGATTTAGGGCTTTCCTAATCAAACACCGAGAAGCTGAACATTTCCAGTCTTTAAAGGCTCAGGAATCGGGCTCCCCAGGCAAGCGCCATCACTTCCTTGCTGTGTAAATTTGTGTTTTTGCCAAAAGTCCTTCTCACCGCAGGCGGAGGCCTCTGTTAAAAGCAAGCCCCGCATGGCAGCTGTCCCAGGCCTGGCTCTCCCTGCCCTCCCCCACTTTCTGGAGGTGACTTCTGTGGGCGGGGCCTCCCGGGAGCCATCAGGTGCCCCTCATTCACTGGGCTCCACTGTGTGAGATGGTCTCAGCTGGAGGCAGCAAATGTGGGGGAGAAAGGGCTGATTGAATGTGGTTTGGGACCCCTCCAAGTCCTGCAAGGCTTGCAAATGTTTAGGGAGTGATTTCCATATCGCTGTAAAGTTGCCTGTCTTTCTCCCAAAGGCAAAGGCTGCTGCCAAGACTGGAGGACTTGGAGCTGGAGGCTGCCCTAAAGATAGGGAAGTGAAGCAAGATCCATTTCTGGTGTGTGTGTTTGTGTGTGTGTGTGTGTGTGCGCGCGCGCGTGAGTGCGCTCACGTGAGCATGTGCTCGCATACACTCATGTGCCTTCATGGTGGTGGTTTTTAGCTCCTTGTTAATTCTCTATAACAGAGCTCACAGTGCCAAGGAAACCTAGGATTTCACTGGGCATTTGGTCAGCACGGCAGAGGCAGTGTGATGCCTAGGAAGGGAATTTTTAGAAGCAAATGAATTGATGGAATGGAGGTCCTGGGCACAACGGGATGGCTTGCAGGGCAGGATGGCCATGTGCTTGTGGCTAGTGACCTTCAGGGAAGCTACTGTTTGGGGAGGTGAATCTGGAGGAGTCAGGAGGATGTGTTTGCAGGGGTTTCTGGATCCCTGTCTGCAGGTCACTGGGTCTATGTGACCTGGTTGTGGATAGAGATAGTAATTCCTTGTGATTTTGCTCTAGAAGCAGCCACAGCTGGGGTAAACCACACGGCTGAGCAGAAAGGGGAAATGAAAGCTTGGAAACAACTGTTGCGTGCTGTATAGAATGCAGTGGGAAGAAGGTTAGGAACTTCAAGACTTTCCAATTCTGAAGCACCGAGTTTCCACAAAGCTAGGTCAGTGATGGCATTCAGTCATTCATTCATTCATTCATTCATTCATTCATTGACTCATTTCTTTGGTTATTTAGCGATTATTTCTTTTGTGCCATTAATAAGCTGGGCACTGTGACACATTGAGGAAGAGGAGAGCAACTTCTCTGCAAACGTTGAACTTACAGCTCACAGTGGCTTGACTCTTAATGCAGGGGTGGTGAGACATGGGGCCCTAAAAACAGGGGTGGTGAGACTTGGGGCCCTAAGGAGAGCGGTGGTGAGACGTGGGGCCTGAATTAGGGCTTTGAAGGTCCAGGGCTCCCCCCCTCATGAATGCATTAATGCTGATTATAAAAGGAATTAAAGTGTGAGTTTGATCTCTCACTCTCTCTCCCTTTTTCTCCCACCTTCTGCCATGGGATGACAGAGCAACAAAGTCACAAAGTGTGGCCTTTGAATTTGACTCCTCAGATTATAAGAAATATATCACTCTTATTTCTAAAACATCTAGTTCCAAGTATTATGTTAGAGAGAGTAAGAGGCTGTGGAGAAAACACAGAGCTCTCACAGATTTGAAGAGATAGTCGTAAGAAAATTTAACACAAAGACAGACACTTTGATATAAAGACCAATATGTGACACCAGTTTCAGGCAGACCTCCTCTTCAAAAGTGATCAGAAGGGTTGTGACCCTGGGGATCCACCACACATCAGAAAATGACCCCAAACCCCAGACTGTAAGGGCGGCACAAGCTGGGTTTGATGTCCTGCCCAAATGAAAGTCAGGGCAGATGTTGAAGGTGAATTCCACAGGGCAGCTGCTGAGGACCACACTCAAGCCACTGCCTTAATTCTTCATACTGATGAAGAATTAAAAAAAGTCCCTGTCACACGTGAGCCTCTCAAAGTCCTCTTAGATTGTGACCTTTGATTGATCCCCGAGTAGTGGTCGGCTGAGGGGGATGACAGAAGGCCTTTCTCAGTGACATGTTCAGGGAGCAGAGCCATGTCCTTGTGGCTGAAGAGGAGAAAGCAACGGAGGAAGTGATGATGAAGTTGGGCAGGATGCGAGGCAGAAGCCGAATGATGTCTGGCTTTTTCCTTAACGGGATGGAGAGTAAAGATTTTGACTGTCAGTCACGAGGTCCCTCTGTCTGCATTAGATTTCTCTCATCAGAAACTCTGAGGATACAGATCATCCACGGTGTGTTTTTACAACTAGAAAATCAATTTGATGCATTTTAAAAATCAGACTTCCTAGGTTGGCTTCAAATTCTTATGGTGCTGAGGCTAGCCTTTAACTCTTGATCCTCCTGCCTTCGTCTCCCTAGATGTGACGCTATGTTGTTGACCTTTGACAGTTTTTAAAGTATTTCATTAATAAACTTCTCTCTCTCTCTCTCTCTCTCTCTCTCTCTCTGTGTGTGTGTGTGTGTGTATGTGAAGACTGAGTCAGGAATGCATCATCTTCTTTTACCCTGGAGGTTCCATGGAATTGAACTCAGGTCTTCAGGCAAGCTCCTTTACTGGCTGAGCTATCTTTGTGGCCTGCTTGCCATTTTTTAATGTCTGTTTGTCTCCGTCTCTGAGAACTCAAGGTAATCCCTCGCACCCTTCTCTCCAGTCTGTGCTTGGTGTCTTCACAATGGCACACCGTGGGAAAGTGCTAGGTGCTCAGTGCGTGGATCCGGGAGTCTCATGTGCAATTTTCAATGATCCTTTGCTTAAACTGTGAGTTATTGCCATGGAAAACCAGGAGAGAGACAAAAGAAGGCAGGGTTTGATTGATGGGAGGTGGCTGTGGCCAATGGGTAGGAAAGAACAAAAATCAAGAAGCCCTCTGTGGGTAGAAGCTGTGTCCTATGGTGGATTAGGAGAGATGAAGGGAAGGTTACACTGGGCTTTCTGGCTGTGGGAGGAACAGTGTTATTTATTGCATGGAGTTTTCAGAGGAGGATTCTCTGCATGGATTAGAGGTGGGGAGTATGAATTCAAGGTGTGTCCAGCTGATCAGGCACTGGTCAGTTTGGGTGTTACTTTGCATCTCCCAAGCCTTACATGCAAGACATCTCCCCAGGAGACCCTAGCTTTTCCCACCCCCTACTCCATCAGCGCCGTGCTTCCATCTGGTTCTCCTGATGCACTGAGTTTGTTGTCCATGCCAGGCATCTGATGTGAGGAATGATATTAACTCAGCTTTGGAGAAGCTCCCTGGGGAACAGTGTGGCCAGACAGCACCAGCATGCTTCTGCCTCCTGCACAGCCTGTACCGAGCAGGTTTCTGGTCTAATTCCATATATTTTCCTCCTTGCTTAGCTTGATGGACAGGGTGGGAAGTGTGTGTATTTCCCTCCAACTTTGCTTGAGCTTACGTGTTGCCTTGGAATGGATCCTTACTGATTGCGTCATTCTTTTTCTCTTGACTAAAACTGAGAAGACAGAAGAAGCCATTTGATGTAGGGTGACCTGGGGTTTAGCTGTGATCAGTCACATTCGTGGATGAAGGGACAGATGGGGTCAGCACAAACTCCTGAGATGACAAACCTGGTAGACGTTGGGAAAGCCATCAGAGTACAGAGAGTGGGGAGCTCTGTGGTGAACAGCCAGAGAAGGAAGGAGATGTGCAAAACTCGGGAAGAAGGCCTGCATGCTGGAAGGCAGAAGGGTAGGAGGCCTGACTAGACTCTCCTCAGGGTTGGAGAGAGATCATTTGCTTCCTCCTCACGTGTTAACTGTTAACTGTGGCTGTGAGTGAACAGGAACAAACCTCTTCACGTAGGAGGAAGTTGTGGAGGAGAGGACTCTTCCTCTCTTTCTTCCTCCTTATACATTTTTAATTTTAAAAGAACTTCTGAAGTTTTACACACACACACACACACACACACACACACACAATACTGAATATCTGAGCACTCATCAAGTAGACCTACTGAGTGTCAGCTTTTTCCTTTTGCTCTATTTAGCTAATGGAGTTCCGTTCTTTTCCTTCAGTCCCTCAGAGATATTCACTGCTCAGAACTTAGTATTTATGCCATGCATTTTTACTATTTTTAAAAACAGCATTCTTAGAAATTCTTTGACAATTTCACATAATGGATTTTAGTGGCACTTACTCCCCTCCCCCAACTCCTTCCAGATCAACCTCTACCTCCCCACCCACTCAATGTCATGTCCCCTGCTTTGATAAATCCATCAAGTCCAATTTAGGCTGCCTAAATAGTCTCGGGTGTGGGACTACGCCTTGGAACGTGGTAGCCTACCAGAGGTCACACCCTTAAACAGTACTGCCTCTACCTTTTCCAGCCGCTACCAACTGCCTATAGCTCTTCTCAGCTAGAAGTGGGACATGATGCCCACCTCTCTTCCCTCTCCATGCTTGGAATTTTGTCTGGAGTGAGCGTGTACAGGTGCTGTGCATGCTGCTACACTTCTGGGAGTTTGTGTGTGCAGTCGGCCTGCTCTGTCTGGGACACGCTGCTTCCTTGTAGCCACCCACCATCGCTGGTTCTTACAATCTACCCACCTGTCTTCTGTGAGAAGTCCTGAGCCCAGGGAGAAGGGCTTGTGATACAAATGTACCATTTAGGGTTGAGAATTTTAGCGTTTTTAAAATATGCCCATTGACATTATAAAATGTTGTTTTGTTGGTATTAAACTTTATGTAATTGGCTTCACTCTGTGAAAGCTTCCAGAGCAATTTTTTTTTTCCTTTTAGTGTTGTGAATTTTAGACTTGCCAGGTTATTGACTAGCTGTCTAGCTTTTCATTTCTATTGCTGGGGAGTAGTCTTGCATGAATATGTCACAATTTACCCATTCTTCTGTTGATGGTCTTTCTGATTGTTTACCCATGTTTTTCTCAAGGACACAAAGTATTACAGCAACTGTTCTCTTACAGACCTCCTGGTGCTTGCAGAGGGCTTCTCTAGGGTTTATGCTTAGGAATTTGCTGATGTTGGGGCTTAAGACTGTGCATGTTTTCAGGCATGGTGGTGCACACCTTTGATCCCAGCACTCAGGAGGCAGAGGCAGGCGGATCTCTGTGAGTTCAAGGCCTGCCTGCTCTACATAGTAAGTTCCAAGACAGCCAGAGCTGTATATAGAGACCCTGTCTCAAAATAACAAAACAAACAAACAGACAAAAAAAAAAAAAAGGCTGTACATGTCTTCAGCATTCAGTTGCGTTGTTTTCAAAGTGACCCTTTGGTTTGGGTGTGAGTGCTAGTTGTTTCATATTCTCATCAACATTTGATATCACCAGACTTTTAGACAGCTCTCAATACACGGATATGAAATGACAGATTCCAGGGTAAATGCGTGTAACTATGGTGCTGGTCCTTTCAGCCCCTCCCCACCTGCCCAGCTGTGAATTGCGAATTGACTGCAGTTGACAGTTGTCAATAAATTCTCCCTTTATGTTTATTGAATTAGACTTTTCTTTTTTTAACCTTATAAAAATTTAAAATTTATATGTATGTGCATTTATGTCTGTGTGTGGGTGTGTGCCTGTGTGGGCAGGTGCCCTTGGAAGCCAGAGGGTATCAGATCCTATGGTATACCTAGAGATATAAGAGGTTGTGAGCTGCCTCACACGTGGGATGGGAGCCCAACCTTGAGAAAGCAGTATCTGCTCCTCGGTGCTAGAGCACCTCTCCAGGCCCGGAATTACACTTTTCATTTATCCTGGATCCAAACCCTTTGTTGAGTAGAGGTCTTGCACTGTGACTTTGATGTTCATCAGTTTTTCTAGTAAAATCCAGAAGTTTCTTTGGCTCAGGTCTGTTGTGGTTTTAGGAATCTTCTTTGGGTTGAGGGTGTGGGTCCGTGGTAAAGCACCTGTGTAGCATGCACAAGGCTCTGGATTGGATTCCCAGGGGCAGCAAAAACAAAACAAAACAAAAGACAGAAAACAACCAGACCGTACTAAAAAATCTCTTTCCCACCCTGAGGTGGTATAGTCCCTTGAGTTTTCCTTCGAAGGTACTTAGGCTGGCTTTACATAGGTTCTAAGACAAACAGGAAATGCACTGTTGTGTCGTGAAGATTATGCTTGCCACAGCACCGACACTCCTCAGCCCATGCTTGCCTCTGTGCCTTGGGCCATCTCCCTGACACATGCTAAGGCTGTTTCTTCTGGAAGCCTCCCTCTCAGCCCTCTCTCCTGTCTCATCTGTTCTTGTGGCAGTGCCCCTTACCTCAGCCATAGCTTTGCAATGTCCTCATATTTGACATACTAATTGTACTTTTACTTTGTCGTGCTTCAAAAATCTGGGTCCATTTTTGATCTTTTGATTTTCTCTATATATTTTAGAATCAACTTGTCATGATTCTTGGAGATCCATGCCTGGTTTTAATTAGAATTACACAGAATATATAGATTAATTTGAGGCGAACTGACAGTTTTATGATATTGTCTTCCCACCTTTGAAGTGAACCTATCTTTTTATTTATGTATTCTTTAATATCTTTCAATAAAATTTTATTATTTCCTTCAGAAATGCAATAAGCATCATTTGTTATTGTTTCATATATTCTTGGCACCTTCCATCTTTTGTTATCTTTAAAAATATTTTAAATCATCTTTGTTGGTAGATACTAACAAAATTGATTTTTATAAATGGATTATGTCTGCGATGGACCTGCTGTATTTGTTACTGGTTCTAATTCTCTGCTTTCTCTTTATTAGTTTTTTTCTAAGTTTTTATTATTTTTTTTTTAAGGAAACCCTACTACTAGTTTGCTATGTTTCTGATCTTGATATATAGGTATTCCCTAACTTTTATTTCCAGAAATTTATTTTACACATTTGTGTCTTTAACTTCAGCTATATCATATAAATTTTAATACTTTAATTTTATGTTTGTCTCTATTTAATCACCAGTCTTTTACTATACATGAAGGGTTATGTAAGAGTGTACTGAAATTTCTAACACACGTTTCTTAGATTATCTTTCTTTTTGTTTTAGTTCCTAGCTCTCAAGTAATTGTGATTTGCTAGGTCATTTATTCTATATATTGATATTTTCAGATTTCTGTGTCAGCTCAAGATTAAGTTTCAAGTGTGTTCTGCCCGTGTGTGTTATTCATTGGTACAACATTTTGTATTTGAATCTGTTTGATTAGATTTGCTTATTTTTTCTTTGAGGTGTTAGTATTCTTATTTTATCAAAAAGGGTTTCATTGAGGTGGACACTAGGAAACTTCTGACTGGTCTACTATTGCTTGATTGAAGGCATGGAATTAGGAATGTATGCATATGCTCAAAAACATTTAATTGTATATGTTAAATTTGTATATGCTTTATTATATGTATTTTATTTAGCACTTATACATATTTTATTTATCATTAATACATTATTTTTTAAGGATGCATAATATTCCAGTATATTGATATATTTATTATCTTTATAAATTCCACCTATTTACTATTTTGGTAAAATAGAGCATTTAAAACTCTCCATCAAGGTGGGCGGTCCTTGGACTTCCCACATGTCAGAAACCCTGATTGCTCTTAGAGCTGATGAGGGAGGGGGACTTGATCGGGGGAGGGGGAGGGAAATGGGAGGCGGTGGCAGGGAGGAGGCAGAAATCCTTAATAAATAAATAAATTTAAAAAATAAAACTCTCCATCAATTATTATAAAACTAATTTTTATAATTGTAATATTGCCTACTAAAAGTATTTAGGACCTAAATTATTATCCACACACATAAAAAGAACTATTATAACTTTGTGGCGAATATGATAATCATTAATTATGTAATGGTCATTATGGTAGATTGTATCTTGTTAATTCTCTGCAAAAGGGACTATTATGTTTCTTTAGCTCTGAATATCAGCTTCAATTGCACGACTTGGTTTGAACAATGGAGTTTGGTTGAAAATGAGAAATATCACTTTTAAAGAAGATTTGGAGCCAGCACATGGTTCAATAATGTGTTTTTGTTTTTCTCTGGCATGAGATTAGAAATATTGTGGATAAGGAATAACTTACTGCTCCTCCCTGCCCCAAGCATGTAACATCGTAGAAGCAGTGCATCTAGTCAAGAGGACATGTTACAAGAGGAAGAAATCACCATTGTTGAGTTGCTGAGAGCTTTTGAGCTATTTGTCACTGAAGCCCAACTTAACCTATGCTGACTAATGTTCAAAACTTTCCATACTACCTTTCATCAGGGCCATTTTTGTCTATGGCTTCAATGGTTCCAATTTGGAAATGTTTTTTTACTCCTATCTTCTTTTTCAATCTATTGCTCTCCAAGGTTTTTAAATTTTTTAAACCATAGAAAGCTGAGTCTTATCTGCATTTTTCATATTATTCTCAGTTGTCCAGCACACTGTAATTTATTGTCTTTACATGTTCCTTCTACCTTTTTGTATGATCTTTACTTACCAGACCTTTTGGCCTTTGCCTCTCTCTCTCTCTCTCTCTCTCTCTCTCTCTCTCTCTCTCTCTCTCTCTCTCTCACTAGTTTGTATGTCAAAAGAATAAATATTACCAAAAATAGCAAAATAAGTTATTAAAGTGAGGACCTTGAGACAATGTTTGTTCCAAGGGTTCTCTAGATGGGTTCAACATGCACTTCACATAGCCTCACAGCACAGGCACACAGGAAGGATGGAGATGCACTCACACACAGACTCACACACAGGAAGGATGGAGATGCACTCACACACAGACTCACACACAGGAAGGATGGA
>NC_022012.1:21617218-21619833 GCF_000317375.1 Microtus ochrogaster
GAGATGCACTCACACACAGGAAGGACGGAGGTGCACTCATACATAGCTCACTGCACAGGCACACAAGAAGGATGGAGGGAAGTGATTTTGGAGGCAGACATTGCAATGATGTAAACCCTGATCTAAGAATGCTGGAAGCCCCCAGAACTGAAAGAAGAAAAAACAGGTCTTTGTATGAGAGCCTCCAAAACAGTGGTTCTCAACCTGTGGGGTCAAATGGACCTTTAAAAGGGTTTCCTAAGACCATTGGAACCCAGATATTTACACTATAATCATAACAGTAGCAAAATTACAGTTATGAAGTAACAATGAAAACAAATTTAGGTTGTAGGTCACTACAACATGAGGAACTATATTAAAGGGTTGCAGCATTTAGGAAGGTTGAAAACCACTGTTCTAGTGAGAGTATGATTGGTCAATGACATGCTTTAGGACATCTGGTATCCAGAGCAGCTAGGGAATACCTATCTCTTATCTCATAAGGTTCTTATGAGAATGAAATTAGATACTATGAATAAGAACTAGTTTATGAATGCTTGGCCTCCGCCAAGTGCTCAATAACTGCTAACAATTATTCTATTTGTTTTATCATTATTAGCTTCCTGATAGGTTATCCAACCTCAAGTAGTTAGCTCTGCATGAATAAGCAACACTAAACTGACTCAGCAAGTTGTTTTGATATGTGTGTATTTACATGTGTGTGTGCATAATAATAATAATTAAAAAGAAAAAGTCATGAATTTGAGAGGGAGAAGGAACTCAGGAGGAAATAGAAGGGGATAAGGAAGGAGAGAAACATTGTAAATACATCACTGATGTACACAATTCTCAACAAAGAGTCAATTAAAATGTTTTAGATTTGGGTATTTAGAAGAGCCTTGTAGAGGTTTCTACACTGTGTATTTGATAAAACCTGGAAGGAAATGAAGGAAGCAAGGTGGGTGAAGAAGAACCAAGAGTCCAACTCTTAGTTAAAAGCTGAGTCTAACCTCAGGCTGATCTCGAGGTTCTGGGAAGAGTTTGCCTGCAGCAGGACCAAGCTTTCCTATTCTTGTAGCGGTTTGTGACTGGTGGAAAAATAAGCAAATATCTTGAGAAGGGGGTAGGACCCAGTGGCTTTGGTTAAGTACCATTCATCAAGTCAGAAAGGATGAGGTTGGGATAACACAGTGGAATCTAAAAGACAAAGAGATAACATTCCCAAAGTGTTGAAAACAAGAGTAATAATTTAGCTTCAGTTCATACCCTATTGAAGAGTGTGAGAAAATATAATAGTTTTTAGATGATAGAGATATCTACCCATAAGCCCTCACCAAAACATAGTAAAGGGCAATTATTTTTAGCAAAAAGAAAAGTGAACTTAAAGCTGGAAAAAGGATAATTTTAAATTTAAAATATGCTATAATTCACATGGACACTTCCCAAAATGAACTACTTAGGTACAAAACTAGGAAAACATGTGTAAAATATTCATGAAAAAAACCCTCCTAAACTCCAATAGAAGATCTAACAAAGACTACTTACTGTTCTATGTTCATGTACAGAAGGCTCAGCATTTTTAGGGTATTGGCTCTTCCCAACATATTCTGTAGATTTAATGCAACTTTATTAAAGACCCAAGAAACTTGTTTTGTTATTGATAAGCCAGTTCTAATACCCATCTATAAAGGCGCGAAACTTGGAATGGCCAAAACAAGTCCGCAGGAGAACAATATGAGAAGGCTGAGTCTCCCTAACTCAGGGCTTCTCCTAAAGCCACAGTCTCAGGACAGTGAGGCACGGGAGAAATAACACACATCATTGGAACCCAGATATAGTCCCATATAAACACATGTCAAGAAATGGGCTAGGAACAATTGGCTTCTCATGCATGAAAGGAAACCTGGATGCAGGCTTCACCTCTTTTGTAAATAGTAACTCTGAAGGATCATAGGCCTAAATACAAAATGAAAAACCAGAAAATCCCTGGGAGGCAACAAAGAAAAACTAGACAACCTTGGGCCTGGTGATGGCTTTTTAATGAACATCAGAGAAATGGTCCAGAAAAGATATAGTGTTGGCTGGGCGGTGGTGGTGCATGCCTTAAATCCCAGCACTTGGGAGGCAGAGGCAGGTGGATCTCTGTGAGTTCAAGGCCAGTCTGGTGTACAAGAGCTAGTTCCAGGACAGGTTTCCAAGCTACAGAGAGAGACCCTGTCTCGGGAAAAAAAAAAGATATGGTGTTAAGCAGAATTAAAATAACAAAACAAACAAATCTCTTATGCTCCATAATGGCACTTAGCAGACTGCCAGTGTTAACACAGTCTGATGGAATTCATTGCTTTGAACAATCACACTGGCCTTCCCTCTTTTAACCAGAACTTAAAAATATTCATTGTTTGGCTGGACAGGAAATATTAAAAACAGTTTGGAATTCAAAGCAGTCAAGTGGTACAGTATTGGTGCTGTGTAAGTGGGTGTTTCCTGCTGGGGCTGCATGGTGCTAGACTTTGGACACCACTGTGGGGCTGGTGGGTTCTGGCTGAGCTTCATGTTACTTGTAAAGCATTACCCTGGCTCTTCCTCCTCTCTCTCTCTCTCTCTCTCTCTCTCTCTCTCTCTCTCTCTCTCTCTCT
>NC_022012.1:21620338-21649296 GCF_000317375.1 Microtus ochrogaster
ATTGGAGCACCGGACAGAAATCTCAAGGTCCAAATCAGGTACGAGACTCATAGGAACTCAGAGTAAAAGGACAGCTTCCCAAAGCAGGGAATTGAGCAGACATCTTCCAACAGAAGAGACCATCAAGTGTGGCCTCAAGTCACTCTTAAAGACCTTCACAGTCTTGTGCCATTGGGTGCTGATGATGCCTCTCAACATTCTTCTAAGCTCTCACTTATACCAGTAGACTGTACTGGCTTCTTGTTTTGCCCGCCTGCTTTTCCACAACAGGACCTTCCTGTTGTTTTACTGTTGGCACAGAGGCTGTACCTGAACCTATTGCTGTTTTAGCTACTGACTGTGGTTATGCAATCACTGCCCCACTGCTTAGGCCAAGACCCTGCGGGACTTCTGCATCCCACCAGGACCACCTCTACCTCTGCATCCAGATTCAGTTTTTAACCAATTCTCTATCTTTCGATTTCACTACAAAAGACTCAGGAGTCAGATATTGGGGTGAAAACATGCTAGCTCAGAGGCTGAGAAGCAACCAATTGACCTTCCTCCATAGCTGGAAGCCCAGCAAGAGAGAGTCTCTTCCACCATCCCACACCAAAAAACCCTGCCAAACCCCAACTCCCTCCCTACTACTTCTTGTGCATCTCTCTATCTGTTTCCCGGACTTCCTCTAACTCTCCATGGCTACTTCCCATCAACCAGTTCTGCCTCCTGATCCAAAGTTTTATTTAATTAAGGCAAAGTTGGGGTTCACAGTGTGATCAAATATCCTACAACACCTTCTCATTTCCTGTCAAGAAGACTCCCTGGAACCCTTCATGGCCTGCTGCCTCCTGGATACGGGTACTTTTACATCGCTTGCTCAGAGAAGTCACCTCTCACAATCCAACATAAAATGGTTCTCTCTATTCTCTATTGCTCTATCTTGCTTTGTTTCCTCACACACTCATCACTATCTGAAATTGTCTTATTTAAATTTATTTATTTAGTAATTTTCTTGTTTACTGTCTTCTTTCTTAGAATAAAAATGCCATGAAGTTAGGGATTTTAGCTTGTATTCTGTAAACAGTGCCTGAGTTTACTTACTGGATTTTCAATAAATACTGAAAGAGTAAATGAATGGTGTTATTAAATTGACCTCCCCAGAGTGAACCTTCGTGCATGTCATATCCAGTAAATGCTTTCCAATGCCCTTCAAGATCCTTTGAAATGTGCGCCATCCTTCCTTGATTTTCTTATCTTGCACAGTGCATTTTCTTACCACTTGTAACCTCTCAAAGTAGGCTTCATATTGCTACCTGAATGCTCTCTGTTCCTTCTCACGTCTGTGATTCTGTTTGCACCAGTTTCTTTAACCAGAAAGCTATTCCATATCCTCAGTCCTTAAGGCCACACTTGATGGTCTCTTCTGTTGTAAGATGTCTGCTCAATTCCCTGCTTTGGGAAGCTGTCCTTTTACTCTGAGTTCCTATGAGTCTCGTACCTCTTTTATGCTATAACTTAAAGTACTGTATATCACACATGTTAGTCATTAAGAATTTTAATATCTAGCCCCTGCTCTTTAGAGACCTTCCAATAGCTCTTTGTTAAATGGTTCATGACTGTAAGATTGCTCTTTTTAAAATGGTAAATGACACCGAAGGATCTGAATTTATTTGTATAACTTCCACAGCACCTAATGTGTCTGCCGAATGAGTGAAGACAAGCCATTGTATCTAACTCCGATAATGAATGACACTCCCACTGCAGGAGCAGTCCTGGACATGCCTCATCTCTTTGTGCACATTGATCCCTATGAATTCTGTGTTCAGAAGAATAATACTGGTGTTTAGTGATTGAAAGAAGTAGAATTCTAAGGTTCCCAGTCTCTGGCATATCCAAAATTTTCCGGTTAGTCAGAATGTTAATCCAGGTACGAATGTGCAGATGTTTGACTTTACCTTAAGGTGAATGTTCAGATGGGTCAGATTTAAGTACTTGAGTCCCATGACATCAGACTTTGCACACACTTGTGGACATGTACACACCTCCATGCACATAGTCACATTTGAGAGTTACAGCATGAAGACATCACACGCACATGCAGCGATTTCTCTCCTGCTGGCTTGGATGGTGGAGGAAGCTATCGGATAAAGAGTGTGGACGGCCACTGGAACTGTGTGCCACCACCACATGTCAGATACCAAGAATCCGGAACCTTAGTCCTACAACTGAATTCTGCTGCACCCTTGGGTGATGGCAACAGATTCTACTGAGCCTCAGATGAGAACCCCAGGCCTTGGTAAGGCTGGAGCCCAGCCATGCCATGCCCAGACGTCTGCCGTACAGACATTTGTGATTATGGGCTTATGCTGGATGCCTTTAGTCAGTGGGATAATTTGTTACATGGCAAAAGAAAACATGCTCAATGATACAGAGAAAAGAGAGAAACTTCAGGAAGCCCCAGTTTTATACCATAGGCAGGACTCTTCCTGCTCCTAGCTCCACAGTGATGACAGGTCTTGATTCTGTTCCTGTCTGTTTAGGGATCAGCTAGAAGACAGAATTCAGGCGTGATGGATGAATGAAGGTCTTCCCTTCCCCCACCTTTAGGCTTATAACAGTGGTACACAGTCTTCCCCCCACTGACCCCCTTCTAATAAGTGTACTGACCTGAAACAATTGACCTTAAAAATAAATAAATAACCGGCCTGCAGAGCGCTGGCGGGCAGCTTTAGCATTCTCCAGTCTCCCCTGTCTTGTGAGTCTCAAAGAAATGAATCTTATTATTAGTCTGCTGCCAGTGACTGCTCCTGACAGAGCCCCTCCCCGCTGCAGCTGCCAGCAGACACCTGTGTCAGGAAGCTGATGGCTCAGCAGGCATGGAGAGCAGGGAGGGAGCCTAGGTGCAGCCCAACTCTCATCCGAGGCTCCCTCTCTCGGGAGCCTCCTAACTGTGTCTCCAGGACTTGGGCAAGCAGGTTGCTCAGGTAAACTGAGACTTGCCATTTGGAGGTCTGTTGTCCTTCCGCATTTATTGTAAGACACATCCTCCATTCAGAGTCACACACATAGCGCCAGTGGACAATTATAAAAAGTACACAGGCGACCCCTGTGTGAACGCCGTTTCACATTCCTGAAAACAACCTCTCACTCCCAGAAAGAGACAACCACGATCTCAAAGTTCATGAAAACTACTTTTGCCTTCAATTTCTCAGCCTTAATGTTTCCGAGTGCCCCCCTCTCCCCCCAGGCGCACATATTCCGTGTTGTGTGTTTGCTGACAGAGGTGGTAAGTTTGGACTCTTGCATACCGCTTCTTCGCCTAGTTTGTTTCTAAGATTCGTTTCTGATCTCTCATAACAGTAGTTCTTTCATTTTCTTGGATGGTTAGTATTCTACTTTCAGAATATTCCACCATATATTCTTATGGTAGACATGGATTGAGGTTTCCTTTACCCTCTACCTATTGAAACCCATTACCAGGAACATTCCTGTTCATCTTGTTCATGCTACCCTTGTAGGAATCTATGGGGCGTGCCCCAAAGCTTGCAGCCGTCCAACACATGGTCATCCTCAGTCTTAATAGATAATGTCAAGCTGCTTTCCAAATTGACTCAAGCACTCTGCCAACATGGGGGAATAAAATTTTCCAGTTTTCTGCATTTTTGTCAACACTGAATATTTTAGTTTTCCATTACTGCTTAGCAAGTTGCCACAAACGTTTTGGCGATTTAATAAAACACTATGTTACTGTTTGCATGACCAATGTCTGGGATAGTTTCACAAGGTCCTTTGCTCAGTCATATGGTGTTGGCCTGGCCTGTGGTTCTCTTGAAGACCTGAAGCTTTCTCAAGTTCTGGACTTTGGGTACAGTGCATTTTCTAGCAGCTGTACGAATTGTGGAGTCTGCATTTTTAAGGCCACCAAGAAATTGCCTCTCTCTCACATGGCCTTATTCTAAAGGTGCTTTTCATTTGGTCAGGCCTGCCCAACACAGCTTCCTTTTGATTAACTGGGAGTTGATAGGAGGCTAATCCAATTACAAGACTAAAGTCCTCCTCACAGGTTCTGCACCACGCAAGAGAAAAGGAACACTGGGATGTGTTCATCAGGAGTGGGAATCTTGAAGCTCGCCTGGCTATTGGCACTTTCCAGCTCCAGACTGCAAAATTGTTGAGTGTCTGAAGGTAAGCAAGTTTATCCATTCACTGGTTTCTCACTCTTCTCAAGGCATTTGTTTCATTATTCTCATTGTGTGAAGATGTTTCTCTGACCTAATGAAGCAGCGTCTTCCAATAATAAAGCAGTAGCACGGGCAGCATTGATTGCATGTTTGTTCTGCGCTGGCCATTGTCGTGTATTGCTTTTGTTAATACACTGAAACACTGCAGAGCTGCTATTGAGTTTTCCATTTCCCAGATAAGGAGATTGGTGCTGAACACACCTGGAAGGCTATGAACTAGAGATGTCATGGTTTCATTTTTGAACCATTTCTGTTCTAGATGGCTCAGACCTCATGTTCTCAGATTCCCAGAAACCTAGCAAACTGATTTAAGGACATGACCATGCCACAGCAGAATGGTAAGCATATGGTTCCTTCCTCCTTTCTCTCTCTCTCTTTTTATTACAGTGAAAAGATAGTTTTCATGGATGAAAGACTGACCTTTATGTTTCCCATGCTAAGCCCTTCTTGTGCTTCCTGCTGCTCTGTTCTCCCACCTGTCCAGTACGCTGTTGTCTTTGTTAGCTTCCGGGGTAGCTGTTTCATGGGATAAACTGGACTGTGACATCTAAGCCTATTCTTGATGTGCTCAGACTTCCCAGCCACCTCGAGTACCACCCATTCTTCTCAGGGTGGATACGAAAGAATAGACACAGCCTAGCACTGTGTCCAGCCCTTTGCCCCCTTATGTAGACCTCTCTCCAACACCCTCCGTTTCCATAAATCTTACCCTCTTTATTCTGTCGCTAAATCCTAAACCCAACAGTCCTTGACTTCACTGTTCCACAGGGCCCTGATCTCCTAGGTTCTGAGTTTCTGTAGTGTGTATAATTTTTTAACCATTTGTCACCTGGTGAGAGACTTTTAATTATAATTCGACTTATCTTTCTCATGTCTCAGTAAAGTTACCTGCCATTTGCTAGCTGGCACACACACCTACTGAATTGGTTTTTGGTCATATCATTCTCAAACTTTCCATGTCATATCTTGCTGGTGAGGTTTTCTTTCCTCTTGGAATTTAGGTTTTCTTTCTCCCTCACTTTCCTTCTTTGGAACATCTTTTCATCTAGCTCTCTATTTTCTAGTCTATGCTGTCGTCAGCCTTTCCATCTATCTCTTTATTGTCTATTCTACGCTGTCTTCAGCCGTGTTCTTGTCTTCCTCCTTCCGTGTGTCATAATCCTCACCTTCTGCTACCTTCTCAGACCCGCCTCACCACGGAACAGGCCACACTCAGTGTCTTGCCTGCAGAGTAGCCCACGATCAAACATACAGAATGTAGAATGCATCCCCAGACAGCAGGCATCTTGCCCTCCCAGCTGCTCTGACACCGCAGTGCCTGAACTCACGGAGGAGGAGGCAGGACTGATCCTTGGGGTGGTTCAGGCAGAATTTGCAAGCACAGCTTGAGGACAGAGGTGCTTCTGCTGAAGGTCCTCCTGAGAGTTCCTCTGTCTCCGCCTGCTTTGATTTGGAGTGTCTGTGTAGGAAATGTGTTGTGTCTTCAGACATCTTAGATGAATAGTTAGGAAATTCTCATGCTTCTGGTCCCATTACACTTTCAGATTCCCTCAGATTTATTCTGGTGCGCTGCTGCCGTGGTAGTCGGAGCTCTATTCCCGACTGGCTCCTGAAGCAGGCATGGAAAGTCAAATCCGATAACTTCTGTGTGGGCACTGATTTTCTTTCCTCAGAATGTTCCTGTGTCTTCTCATGTAGTTTTCATTACAACACTGGATTCAGGAACTCATTTAGTAAAACTGTTTCTTGGGCTGGGAAAACGGCAGTGAAAGGCAGGCTCTGTAAGTAGGAGGACTCGAATTCAGATCTTCAGCACCTGGGTAAAATGCCAGGTATGGTGGCGGCGGGGGTGGGGGCTGTCATCCTAGTTCTGGGAGGCAGGGGCAAAAGGATCTAGCTGAAGCAGTGGCTTTCGGGCTCAGTGAGAGACCCCATCTCCATTACAGTGAGAGTGATGGAGAAATACACCTGACATCCACCCTCGGCCTTGCCACACATGGGCGTATATGCATGTGGGGAGGTGTACACATATATGTGCATATGATTCCCTCAAGGATTTCTTGATCTAGATCCTGTCTAGGATGCTGGAGAGGCCATGAAAAACAATGCCCGTGTCACTCAGCCTCAGGGACACATAGCATCGTTGTGGAAATGAAGGACCTGGAGAACTACAAGACTTTTCATGGTCACTTTACAAGTGAATCAAGGATCCGGAGCAGAATCTGGTCTCTCCCCCCATGCTCACCTTCTGTCTTGCTGAGGTACAAGCTGCTGGACCCTGCAGTGGCATATGCGTTATCCCCCTCTTTTCACATGAGTGGTTTGTAACTGACATCTTTTTCTGAAAGAGGAATAGGGCAGCACCAGGAATAAGGCTTGAAGTGACACCCAGCTCTCTCCTTTGAGATGGTGAATGTTATGTGGCCAGCTCTAGGGAGAAGTATTCATAGGGGGGGATCCAAAGCTTACCCAGGTCTGGCCAGCTCATCAGCTCTTGGAACAGTCGTTCTCAACGTGTGGGCTGCATATCAGATATCCCCAAATCAGATACTTACATTATGAGTCATAACAGTAGCAAAATTACAGCTCTGAAGTAGCAATAAAATAATTTTATGGCTGGGGTCACCTCAACATGAGGAACTGTATTAAAGGTTTGCAGTATTAGGAGGGTTGAGGAGCACTTTCCTGGAGGCTTTGACTGCTGGCTTCCCCCTCCCCAGCCAGAAGGGTAGAAAAATAAAGGAAGTGGTCCTCCCTGGCAGCCCCAAACTCTAGCTTCCCCTGAGCCCTGGACTGCAGCTACCCGGCTCCACCCCTACTGGCTAACTCTCCTCAGAGCCCAGCAAAGGTTAACTGAGATCACACAGCCAGGTGGATGCTTGGCATAGCTTTCCCCGGGGCTAATTATGGAACTACATTAGATAAAAGTCAACATATGTTGTAAAAGGCACTGTGTATCATTGCTTGACAGTTTCTAACAATGTGCTCATGTAACAGCTGTCAAAGGCAGTGCTAGAAAATGAGTAATATGTTGATTTATGTATATCAGATCTGTCCTCACGCTCCGTGGTGGAGCAGACCAGGCAAGCTTGGCTCTGTGGGTGAAGACTGACTCTGGGAGGGGTGGCCCAGGAAGGAAGGAAATTCCCTCATCTTCAGCAGCGTCTGGAAGGGCGGGTGAAGCTGCAGCAGATGCCACTTTCTGAAGTCCTTCAGAGAAAATTTGCCTGGAGGATATCTGCTCCCTCTTTACCAAAGAGGGAGGAGCTCATGGAAGAGTAAAATCCAAGTATTCTGATGATGATAATGACGATGACAATATGCTTGTGGCGTGGCGGGGTGGAGATCACTAGCCATGCTTCCCCTGGCTACCAGCATAGCTCTGCCTCTGCCTCACATGTGCTGGAGATAAAGATATTTGCCACAATGCCTGTTAGATTTTTGGTTTTATTAAGATTTTATTTTTAAGCATGTGTCTGTATGTTTGTTTTCTGTGTATGAGTTTGTGCCTGGTGAGGCCAGAGGAGGACATGGATCCCCTGGAATTAGAATTCCTGGCAGCTGTGACCCACTCAACATGGATGCTGAGGATTAAACTGTGGCCCTCTGTGAGAGCAATATGCACTGTTAATTACTGAGCCATCTCTCCAGTTTCATAGCTTAGGTTTTCTTTACAGTCAACACATTTAAAATTAATAAAAAACATTTAGCTGATGATTAAAGTTGTGTATATTCAAGATACACAATATGTGATTTGATATGTGTGCATAACACAGTTACTATAGTCAATCCCTGTGGCTTTCATCATTTGTGTTGTACCTTAAATTCTCATAACAAAGTTTGGATGTTGACCAACTTCTCCTTTCTCCTACACTCTTGCATTGGCAGCCACCACACTACTCTGGGCTGCTTCTACTTCAGCTGCCTTAGGTTCCAGGCCTAAGGGAGCTCTTTCAGTGTTTGTTCTTCTGTGCTTGCCGTAGCTTACTGAGCAGTGTCTTCTATGAGGTAGTTTCAGTTTCGATGTTATATTAGAAGCAACTGTGCTAATACACCTTCCCACCAGCAGCTGCAAAGCATCCATTCCTCTATATCTCCGGTAGCTCTTGTACGGTTCATCGTTTGGATAATAGCCTTCTGATATGTGTGGTGTCTCATTGTGGTTTTAAGTGACCCAACTCAATTTTATTTTCTAAACATCATTCTTCTCGCAAAGCAAGTAAAGAGACACAGCAGAATGAGATTTAAAGAGCTGTCTCCCTCTCCTACTGAGGCCTGACTGAGTGCCCACTGGTGACAGGAGTGGCAGGGGGTGGGGTGCCTGAGTTTTACTGAGGCCACTTTGGTTCAGTTTTTGAACTTTCATTGATTCAAGGAAGGCCCTGTTCTTCCTCTCTGTGTTTCTTGCAACATCCACAATCAGTGTTTTCTCCTCTAAGTGTGATTAGGAACAGCACTAAGTCCAAATACAAAGACACTCCAAAACTTATAGTTTGCTGATGAATAACATAACTACATAAGTGAATAACTATACTTATACTTAAGCACTAATTAGGGCAAAAGTTGAATTTGAGTCACCCCTTCTAGACAGAATCCTTTCAGTGATGGGGAGGCATGGCCAGTCACATCTGCTCTTGGTTTAATGTGTGACATACAACGGAGAGAAGAAGACACTGAGCTCTTTCTTCTCCTGATATGAGTGGGGGCATTACTGTGCTCGAGGAAGGGTGCTCTCCTTAGACATTCTGTAGCCACCATGCAGTCTGGTAGCATTGACAGACATCAGCTGTCCCCTAGCACCAACCTTCCCCTGCTCAGTCCTCGATGCTACCACCCAAAACCATGTTTAGTTGGCAAGCATGTTTCAACCCATGCTGTGCTGAGCTTCCAGGAGGCTTCTAAGTCATAACCAGACTCAGCCAAACTCCCAAGATAGACTAAGTTTCCTCTAGTCTACTTGATGGAGAAAGCGTCTTGCAAAACCCCTATCCCAAGACACTGCAGGGAGGGGTGATTGCAGTTTAGTGAACTAGAGATTTATGGATGTTGCGCATTCATCACGCCAAGGATTCAGAAAGAAGGTTCTCAGTGGACCCCAGGTCATTCTGCAGCCTAGGCACCATGGTAATCACAAAAGCAGTGCTCTCTATTAAGATAAATATTAACGAACCAGCTGCCCAGGATCAAGCTGAGCCTTCATTACCCGCTCTTTATTCTCCTGGAGGCCCGTATGCTGTACAGTCAACTGCGTCTTCATGCTCCTGCCCACCCCCAGTACAGGAGGGGATATGATTTGTAGGGTGGGAAGGAGATGATTGTTCTTAGGAATGAAGAACTTTCCAGAGCAGGGAGAAGAGTGCTGTAGTAGGATCTGAGTAAGCGTGTCCTTCACTAGTGCTCAGCAACATGTTCAAGCTCAAAAGCTTCTACTAAGTTAGGACAGAGAGACAGCTCAGGGTGGCAGAGAGAATGACGCATTGGCCAGCAAAGAGCTAGGAGCATGGCGTTATTAGCCGTGCTGTGTCCAGCAAATTAATCGCCGCCTGAGAGGACTGGCTCTTTTCATCCGCAAAATGGAAATGATAACTAATGCAAACTTATGAAAATTTGGTGAAAAATTAAATCAGGGAATGAATATGAGAATGCTCTTCAGATGAAGCATACATTTCTTCTGTAGTAGTTTTCACCTAAAAAAATATGCTTCTCCATATTTCAGCGTTTCTAAAATGAATGGGTATCTTGCTATCTATGTCTGTTTCATTTCCTATCACAGGGATGAAGGGTTTCTTTGGCTCACGTAGCAGGTTATAGTCCATCTTTGGCAGGAAGTTAAGATGGCAGGAACATGAAGCAGCTCGTCACATGACGTCTGTAGGAAAGAGCAGAGAGGAATAAATCACTGCATACCTGCTCGTGCTCAACTGGCTCTCTCCTCTTCATTTCCGTTCAAGGCCTAAGCCATGAAATGGTGCCACCCACATCCAAGGTGGCTCTTCCAACTTTAATTGACACAGTTAAGAAAATCTATCACAGGTGTGCCCTGAGCCCAAGTTAATTCAGATAATCCCTTATTGAGACCCCTTTTCCCTGATGACTCTAGATTGTGATTAGCTGACGATGGAAGCAAACTGCTATCATACATAAATTATATACAATATTCAACGCCATTAGGTTTTCTCTTTTCCCCAGAAAAGCTATTAGACGGATGATGTGTCTTACAGTCAGTGGCTTCGTAGAGACACGAAAAGATTGTAGTTCAATAAAAATAAAATAGTTTTACGAGGCTCTGGAGATCAGATTTATTGTTTTGCATTTGAATATTTAGAGGCATCTATTAAAGGGCTACAGCCACCATTCATTAAATGCATTCCATTATTTGCAACAAAACGGTACCTGATACACACACTCCTCTGTGTGGCTTGTTCACATTCTGTGGTGGTAAGCCGAGGTGTGACGATGCTGGGGACTGTGCAGCCAAGTGAGGTGCTCTGTGCTTGGTGCCTTCTGTGTCCAGTGATGGAGCTCAGAGAAAGGTTTGGCTCTATACTTTCCATCTCTTCTATCCCACACTTGGCTGGCAAACTCTTAGAGACACCAAAGGAAGAGTCCCAGCAAGTTTTATTGTCCTTAAAAGATAAGATTACTTAGACACCAAGATGCAGGTTTCTTCTAGACTGATTTTTATTAACTCCAATGTGGGCTCTTCTTTATACCTGATTGTGCCATTTTATTTCCAAATACACACACTGTATTGACAATCTTATTCCCTCATTGAATTTTCTACAGGTTTTTGTTGTCTTTTATGAGGCTATTCCAGTGAGGGGAAAAAAGTTAAATGGGATTTATAGCAATATATTTACCTGGCTAGGCTGTAACTATTTCTAAAATAAATAAAACTTTAAAACAACAGAGCAGAAGCACAAATACCCATGAAGGTTTCCCCCTCCCCTAGAGAGGGATAAAAAGGCATCCCACCTACAGCATGCCTCTTTCTAAGGCCACGTTGCTTCTCCCAAATAGCCATCATATAAATAGAGTAGCTGGTGTAAGATTGTGCACTCAGTGGGTGGTCCTATAAATATTCATTAGTTAAATGTACATGCGGCACTGATCCTTGAGCTTTTGTATTCAAAGATATGGTTTCAGCAATAAGCTCAATTTTGATCTGCTTGATAGAGTCAGTGCAGGCTTGGAATCATCATCCTGTATGTTACCCCCTCCCAACCTTTGGAACCTGTTTTAAAAAAAAATCAACAACTCTAGCCCAGAATGAAGCCAGGAAGACATGAAAATGAAGCAATAAAGGCTGTTAGTCGCTAAGTTCAGAATTCATCTGCTCCTGTTATTGAGGGCCTCATGGTGTTTGCAATGCAAATTTCAGCCAGGCCTTAATCATGACCACAGGGAGACAATTAAGGTTAAAATATAGATTTCTAGATAATGAGAACAAATAATAAAGAAATAAATACTGAAAACAGAGGGCTAATCTGACTCATTTGGAGGAATGATTTTTTTTTTCACAGAAACTGGAGTGATTTTCTGACCAAAGGATAGGATTTTTGGATACAGAATACATCGAATTTTAGGAAAGAGAGATCAGAATGTCCTCTCAGAGACTTGTTTTCAATTGAGGGCTCCAGAACCAAGGCTGACACATAGTCTGGCTTTCTGTTTTCTACTCCTGTGGTTAACAGCGCAGGCATTTGACTCAGTGAACTCAAATTCAATTCTCAGCTAAGCCAATTCAACCTCTATGACCTTGGGCAAATTACTAAGACTCTTTAAGAACCAAGAATTTAAGTTTTCTCAACTGAGTTGTAATCAAATTTGCCAGGCCGTTGTATAGATTAATAAGACACATGCAAAAAACACTCAACAAACCAACCACCAGTTAGCCAAGTTCCTCACCTGTCAATCATGATGGGTCATCTTTTTGTTACAATGTGTAATATAGATAGACATAAATATATGTCCATAGATATATTTTCTGCTCAAGGTTTTGTGAAGAGAAGAAATACTGAGAACCAAATGTAAAATTTATAATTATTGGACATAATCATCTAATGATGTTCGGAAGTATTCTCATTTATTTTGAAAGTTAACTTGCATTTGACTTCATGGAGTTGCATGAACCCCTTTCATACTTTAAAATTGTCTTGGAATATCTACTTAAGAATATAATGAAGTCTTATTATAATAATTAGAGAAGATATCAATGTAATAACTAACATTTAAGAAGTTAAGCCATATCCTGCTATATATGTATCAGTTATTTACATCTGATTGAAATAAAATATGAAGCTTCTAACAGATGTCCTATTATCAGATGCCAACTGGAAATAAGGTTATATTTACATATAAGCTACATATTCATATATCTATATGTGCAAATACAAGTTATTTATCTTATAGTTTTAGTTTCTATGCCATCCATGCATTTATTCATTCATTACTTCCTATGTACTTCTTCTTTTCACAGTGCTTTGTAGTATAGGAAATGTGTGTACGTGTGTTTATAGGTAAACAAAGAAAACATATACACACATATATAAAGAAAGTAACAAGAACTGTCGAAGGTTCCAAGGTCTTTTTAGGTGGTATGGATTTAGTTTTTCTCTTTTTTATTGTTTTTATTGTGCTATCTATTTTTCTTCACTCCCCTCTTTTCTTCTCCCTTTACCTTCTACCCTCTTCCATGATCCCCATGCTCCCTATTTATTCAGGAGGTCTTGTCTTTTTAAACTTCTCATGTAGATTAGATCCATGTATGACTTTCTTAATGTCCTCATTGTTGTCTAGGTTCTTTGGGATTGTGAACTGTAGGCTGATTTTTCTTTGCTTTATGTCTAAAAGCCATTTATGAGTGAGTGTATATGATATTTGTCTTTCTGGGTCTGGGTTACCTCATTCAATATGATGTTTTCTAGATCCATCCATTTGCCCACAAATTTCAAGATGTCATTTTTTCCCATGCTGTATAGTACTCCATTGTGTAAATGTACCACATTTTTCTTATCCATTCTTCAGTTGAGGGGCATTTAGGTTGTTTCCAGGTTCTGGCTATGACAAACAATATGGCTATGAACATAGTTGAGCACATTTCCTTGTGGTACAGTTGAGAATCCTTTGGGTATATACCCAAAAGTGGTATTACTGGGTCTTGAGAAAGGTTGTTCCCTAATTTTCTGAGAAATCACCATACTGATATCCAAAGGGGCTGTACCAGTTTGCACTCCCACCAGCAATGCAGGAGTGCTCCCTTTATCCCACATCCTCTCCAGCATAAGTTGTCATTGGTGTTTTTGATCTTGGCATTCTTACAGGTGTAAAATGAAGTCTCAGAGTTGTTTTGATTTGCATTTCTCTGATGGCTAAGGATGTTGAGCATTTCCTTAAGTGTCTTTCAGCCATTTTAGATTCCTCTATTGAGAGTTCTCTCTTTAGGTCTATACTCCAGTTTTTTGGATTATTTGTTCTTATTTATTTATTCTTATTATTTAATTAAAAATTTCCGCCTCCTTCCCTCTTCCCATTTCCCTCCTGCTCCCCCCATCCCCCTTCCCCTCCCTCTTCAGTCCAAAGAGCAGTCGGGGTTTCCTGCCCTGTGGGAAGTCCAAGGTCCTCCCCCCTCTATCCAGGACTAGGAAGGTGAGCATCCAAACAGGCTAGACTCCCACAGTCATTACATGCAGTAGGATCAAAACCCAGTTCCATTGTCCTTGGCTTCTCAGTCAGCCCTCCTTGTCAGCCACGTTCAGGGAGTCCGGTACCCAAGAGATGCTCTATCATACTACAAAAGCATTTGTTCAACTATGTTCATAGCAGCATTATTTGTAATAACCAGAACCTGGAAACAACCTAGATGCCCCTCAATGGAAGAATGGATAAAGAAAGTGTGGAATATGTACGCATTAGAGTACTACTCAGCGGTAAAAAAACAATGACATCTTGAATTTTGCATGCAAATGGATGAAAATAGAAAACACTATACTGAGTGAGCTAATCCAGACCCAAAAAGATGAATATGAAACTTCATCTGGCGATGGATGAAGCTAGAGACAGAAATTCACATTGGAACACTGGACTGAGCTCCTAAGGTCCAAATGAGGAGCAGAAGGAGGGAGAACATGAGCAAGGAAGTTAGGACTGCTAGGGGTACGCCCACCCACTGAGATGATGGGGCTGATCTAATGGGAGCTCACCAAGGCCAGCTGGATGATGGAGCATGTGATTATTTGTTCTTTTGATGCTCAATTCTTGAGTTCGTCATATATTTTGGAGATCAGCCCTCTGTCCAATGTGGGGTTGGTGATGATCTTTTCCCATTCTGTAGGCTGCCATTTTGTCTTGTTGACCGTGTCCTTTGTTTTACAGAAGCTTTTCAGTTTCAAGAGGTTCCATTTATTAACTGTTTCTCTCAGTGTCTGTGTTACTGGGGCTATATTTAGAAAGTGGTCTCCTGTGCCAATGCCTTCAAGTGTACTTCCCATTTTCTCTTCTATGAGGTTCAGAGTGGTTGGCTTTATGTTGGGGTCTTTGATTCATTTGTACTTGAGTTTTGTGCATGGTGATAGATATTGATCTATTTTAATTCTTCTACACGTTGATATCCAGTTATGCCAGTACCATTTGTTGAATATGCTTTTCTTTTCCATTTTATTTATTTATTTTTTGCTTTATTATAAAAAATTAGATGTTTGTAGATGTGTGGATTGATATTTAGGTCTTCATTTTGGTTCCATTGTTCCTTCTGTCTGTTTTTATGCCAATACTCAGCTGTTTTTAGAAATGTAGCTCCGAAGTAGACTTTGAAGTCAGAGATTGTGATGCCTCCAGAAGTTCCTTTATTGTACAGAATTGTTTGGGCTCTCCTGGGTTTTTTGATCTTCTATATGAGGTTGAGTATTGTGCTTTTGAGGTCTGTAAAGAATTTTGATGAGCATTGCATTGAATCTGTAGATTGCTTTTAGTAAGACCGTCATTTTTGCTATGTTAATTCTAGCTACCCAAGAGCATGGGAGATCTTTTCATTTTCTTCTATCTTCTTCAATTTCTTTCTTCAAAGGTTTAAAGTACTTGTTATTGAGGTCTTCCACTTGTTTGGTTAGAGTTATTCTGAGATATTTTATGCTATTTATGGATATGTGAAGGATGATGTTACTCTGATTTTTTTTCTCAGTTTATTTATCATGTGTGTAAAGGAGGGCTACTGATTTTTTTTTAGTTAATCTTCTATCTTGCTATATTACTGAAGGTGTTTATTAGTTGTAGAAGTTCTTTGAAAGAATTTTTGGGGTCACTTATGTAAACTATCATATCATCAGCAAATAGTGAGAGTTTGACTTCTTCTTTAATGATTTATATCCCCTTGACTTCCTTTTGGTGTCTATTACTATAGCTAGAACCTCAAGAACTATATAAGATAGATATGGAGAGAGTGGACAACCTGTCTTGTTCCTGATTTCAGTGGGATCTCTGAGTTTCTGTCTATTTAGTTTGATTTTGGCTGTTGACATGCTGTATATTGCCTTTATTATGTTTAGGTATGTTCCTTGTATTCCTACTCTTTCCAAGACCTTTATCATGAAGGGATGTTGTATTTTGTCAAAGGCTTTTTCAGCATCAAATGAGATAATCACGTGTTTTTTGTTATTAGTTTGTTTATATGGTGGATTACATTGATAGATTTTTCTATGTTGAACCATCCCTGCATCTCTGGGATAAAGCTGAACTTGCTCATGGTGAACAATTTTCTGATGTGTTCTTGGATGATGTGAGATTCCCCTCTATATGCTGTGAATACCCTTGGTTAATAAAGGAACTGTCTTGGGCCTGTGCAGGGAATAGAGGTAAGCAGAGAAAACTAAACTGAATGCTGGGAGAAAGAAGGGCAGAGTCATAGAGGAGTCATGTAACCCCACTGGAGACAGATGCCAAAACTTTACCTGGTAAGCCACTGCATATAGCAATACACAGATCACTAGAAATGGGTGAAATTAAGATATAAGAGTTAGCCAATAAGAAGCTAGAGCTAATAGGCCAAGTAGTGATTTAACTAATACAGTTTCTGTGTGGTTATTTCAGGTCTGAGCTGCTGTGTGGCAGGAACAACCAAGCAGCCTTCCTTACAACACTTGGATTGGATTTGCCAGTATTTTTTTTATTGATTTTTATTGAGCTCTACATTTTTCTCTGCCCATCTACCTGCCTCTCCCCTCCCCCAAGGTCCCCATGCTTCCAGTTTACTCGGGATATCTTGTCTTTTTTTAGATCAATTTGCCAGTATTTTATTGAGTATTTTTGCATCAATGTTCATGAATGAGATTGGTTGGTAATTCTCTTTCTTAGTAATGTCTTTGCATGGTTTTATCAGGGTTATTGTGGCTTCATTAAAAGAGTTTGGCAATGTTCCTTCTGTTTCTATTGTGTGGAATAATTTGAGGAGTATTGGTATTAGTTCGTCTTTGAAAATCTTGTAGAATTCTGCGCTGATAACATCTGGTCCTGGACTTTTTACTTTTTTTGGTTGGGAGACTTTTGATGACTGTTTCTATTTCTTTAGCAGTTATATGTCTATTTAATTTGCTTATCTGGTCTTGATTTAATTTTGGTGTTATTTATCCAGAAAATTGTCCATTTTCCTTTAAGTTTCCAATTTTGTGGAGTAAAGGTTTTTGAAATTTGGCCTAATGATTCTCTGGATTTTCTTCATGTCTCTTGTCATGTCCCCCTTTTTGTTTTTGATTTTGTTAATTTGGATATTCTCTCTCTGCTTTTTGGTTAGTTGAATAAAGGTTTGTCTATTTTGTTGTTTTTCTTGAAGAACCAACTCTTTATCTCTTTGATTTTTTTGTTTCTATTTTATTGAGTTCAGTTCTCCATTTGATTATTTTCTGTCCTCCTGGGTGAGTTTGCTTCTTTTTGTTTTAGAGTTTTCAAATGTTCTGTTAATTCACTAGTGTGGGATTTTTACAGCTTCTTTATGTAGACATTTAGTGCTATGAGCTTTTTTATAACACTACTTTCATTGTGTCCCATTAAGTTTGGGTATGTTGTGTGGTCATTTTCATTGAATTATAGGAAGTCTTTAATTTCTTCTTTTATTTTGTCCTTGACCCATTGCTGATTCTGTCGGAGCACATAGGCCCCAACATAGAAACTATTTTCCCCTAACTTGACAGGTACGGAGGTGCAAGAAAATAACCAGACACAGTTTACACAGTCACCACATCTCAAGCTTCCTTCATCCTGAAGAACTACCAGTGTTTATTCTACAAAACACCTTTTAACCCCCCAAGTAAACTAAAGTGGATCCTCATTAATATTCTCTTTGGGGGGGGGTTGCAGGGCTAGGGAAATACCTGCAACTTAATTCTCCAGCTTTGGAAAACATCTCTCCCCAGGCAATCTACCTTTTAACAAAGGAGAAGGAGCAATACATCCTGGCCTTTGTTAGGTGGCTGTCTTGCTTGTTTGGCAGGATTACAGCTGCCTAATGGCCAGTGAGCCTGCCTGTAAATTATCAGGTGAGCATTGTTTAATTCCATGTGTTTGTGGGCTTTGTGGAATTAGTGTTGCTGCTGACTTCTAATTTTAAGCCATGGTGATCCAATAAGATACACGGGTTTATTTCAATTTTTGTAACTTTTGAGGTTTACATTGTTACCTATTATGTGGTCAGTTTTTGAGAAGGTTCCATGAGGTGCTGAGAAGAAGGCATATTCTTTATGTATGGATGGAATGTTCTATATAGTCTGTTAAGTCCATTTGAGTCCTAGCATCTGTTAGTTCCCTTATTTCTCTGTTAATTTTCTGTCTGACAGACCTATTTAGTGGTGAGAGTGGGGTGTTGAAGTCTCCCACTATTAGTGTGTGGGGTTTAATATGTGATTTAAGCTTTAGAAGCGTTTCTTTTACATATGAGGGTGCCCTTGTATTCGGGGCTAAGATGTTCAGTATTGAGATTTCCTCTTGATGGATTTTTCCTGTGACTAACATGAAATGTCCTTCTTTGTCTCTTTTGATTGATTTTTAGTTTGAAGTCTATTTTGTTGATATTAGGATAGCTACACCAGATTTTTTTCTTAGGTCCATTTGATTGGAAAACTTTTTCACAACCCTTTATTTTGAGGTGATATCTGTCTTTGAGGTTGCGGTGTGTTTCTTATATGCAGCAGAGGATGGAGTCTGTTTTTGTATTCAACCTGTTAGTTTGTGTCTTTTTATAGATGAGTTGCATCCATTTATATTAAGGGATGTTAATGACCAGTGATTGCTAGCTTCTGTTATTTTAGTTTTTGTTGTTGGTGATGTTATTGTGTGTGCTTTTCCCCTTCTTTGGGATTTGCTGCGGTGAGATCATCTATTGTCTGTGTTTTTGTGGATGTAGGCAACTTCCTTGGGTTGGAATTTTCCTTCTAGTATTTTGTGTAGGGCTGGGTTTGTGGCTAGATTTTGGTTAAATCTGGTTCTGTCATGGAATATCTTGTATCTATGGTGATTGAAAGTTTTGCTGGGTATAGTAGTCTGGGCTGGCATCCTTAATGTCTGCATAATGCTTGACCAGGACCTTCTGCTTTTCATTGATTCCTTTGAGAAATCATGTGTAATTCTGATAGGTCTGCCATCATGTGTTATATAGTCTTTTTCTTTTGCAGCTCTTAATAATCTTTCTTTTTTCTATATGTTTAGTGTTTTGATCAGTAAGTGGTAAGGGGATTTTGATCGAGTCTGTTTAGTATTGTATAAGCTTCTTATATCTTCATATGCATATCTTTTTCAGGATTATCCAGACACTTACTACAATGAAATCATATATATTTTACAAAGAAGTTATTCATGATAGAAGAAGAGGAATGCTAGCATTCTATAATAGATGGCTCAAATAAATTTTAAAGGAAAAAGTAGGAAACAGCCACGAGCAGAAGGCAATACTAACATCAAGAGACACAGTGGTGTAACGGAAGAAAACTAATATACATAGCTTAGCAGAAGGTATGGTTTTTGGCAGAGATTCCTCAGCTTGCAGCAGAGACTGAAACTCATATTCCCTCTTCTAACAGAGTGAAATTGTTACTGAGAAATGGTTGTAAGCCCTAGAAATATATTTCTTTGTTTTCAGGAGTGATTGAAATCATACTGATGTCATCTAAGAAACAGAAGCAAATCTGTTACTTCCAAGCCAGGATTTTAAAAAGTAGATGTACCTCCATGGTGCATCTTGATAACCATGTATGAGGAAAATAAGTTATAGCTGATAGCATTATCTAATCTAATACTAGAGAGATTGAAAAGGAGCTGTTGGGTCTAAAGTATTGTAAAAAAGACATTCAGTTTTCTCATGGGAGGTGGAAAGCGGTGTGATCTAATTTTAAGAACAAGAGAGACACTATTAAGTCCTTGTATATAAAGAAGAGTCTACGTGAAGGACCTAGTATTCACAGGAGTAGAGAAACAAGCATAGAGGAGATTATTTTATTGATGTTTCAAGACCAAGATGGTGTGAGACTAAATTGAGATACTGAGATGATGCTAGTAAACTCTGAAAGGTGTGGGCAAGCATAAATATAATCAGAGCATGTATGAAAATGTCGCAATGAAAATTTATCCTGTAAAATTAATATATACTGATAAAGAAAAAAATAGGTGGTTGTTGGTGACTAAATAAATCATGAGAGGGAAAGGAGACTTGTCACAGGGACGTTCCTACCTTAAACAGTTGACCATGCCCAAATTCTGCAAACATTACAAAGGAGACTTGGTGTAGAGCTAGACTGACTGAATTTGTATTCTTGTAGATATCAAAGTGAGGACAACTTTGTTTTTAAGAAGCTCTGATCACATTTGCTTTTCTTTTTTGGTGTGAGGAATCGGCACTTGACTCAGAAGTTGTGCCCACTACAACTTCTACAACAGATTATTCAGTATTCTAAAACATTACTGTGGGAAATGGTTGGGTATTGGAACTTGGAGCACACTCTTTCTTGAAGACTTTGGATCCTTTACTTCTGTTAGAGAGGAGGTGTGAACAAGGAAGGGCGTGAAAAGGGAAAATCTTGTTTTTATGCGATCCAGTGAAGAAGGGATCTACCATGACGAAGCTGTAAGCTTGAAGGGAACAAAAGAAGTGTGACTGAAGCAAACTACACCTTGTAACAGTGGAAGAGGCCCGCACAATGTCTAGTTTATTGGGTCCCGACCTCTCCAGTCATATGCTTATTCTCTTTAGTTTGGGAAAGTTTTCTTCTACAATTTGTTGAATATATTTTCTGTGCTTTTAAGTTAGACTTCTTCTCTTTCTTTTAGCCCTATTGTTCTTAGGTTTGGTCTTTTCATGGTGTCCCATATTTCCTGGATATTTTATGTTTAGCTTTTGTTAGATTTAATGTTTTCTTTGACTGATGAGTCTATTTCCTCTATTGTATCTTCAGCACTGAGATTCTCTCTTCCATCTCTTGTATTCTGCTCTTTATGTTTCCATTTGTGGTTCTTGATCATTTTCTCATAATTTCTGTTTCTATAATTTCCTTGGTTTGTGTTTTTTATTGTCTGTATTTTATTTTTCAAGTCTTAAATAGTTTCTTTCATCTGTTTGATTGCTTTTTCTTGTTTTTCTTTAAGGAATTTGTCAATTTCTTCTAATTTTTTTTATTTGTCTTTTCCTCTGTTTCTTGGAGGAAATTTTTCATTTCTTCTTTAAGGCCTCAAACATTCTCCTAAAGTTATTTTTTAGGTCATTTACTTCTGCTTCATCTATATTTGGTTTGTAGGATCACTAGTTTTTATTGGTGTTGTGCTGCTCTTTGTGGTGTTGAGTGTGTTTTTACCTTGTCTACCCATCTTTTACTCTGTACTTGGGGTTGTGTCTATGGTGATCAATCTTCCAGGTGCCAGTGCATCCAAGGTTCAGATGTTTGCTCCTCCTGGTACAGTCAGAGCCACAATTCTAGTCATCCTAGAGGTTACTTGGTGTTTCTGCAGGTTGCTCAGCTCTTTCAGGGGTCACTCTGCAATACTGGGAGTCATTCAGGCCTGCTTCCAGGGAGGTTTCTTGCTTGGGGCTGCTCCCATCGTGGTCACTGCCTTGTGCCTACTTTGGCAGAGTTAGCTGGTTCAGGTCTGCTCTTGTGGAGGTTGCTGGCTCAGGCCTGCTCTGGCAGAGGTCTCTGGCTTGGGCCTGCTGCCTCGGAGGTCCTGACTCATGTCTGGACCTGCAGAGGTCTATGGCTCAGGCCTACTCCCTCTGTGGTCACTCCCTTGTACCTGCTCCTGTGGAAGTCACTACCTCAGCTTAGTTTTCTGTTGGACAAAAACAGTTTTCAATAATATTTGGAAAAGAAGTTTATAAAACATTTTACTTTGTCTACTTGCTTAGTTCAGATCCCTGAAATACCTTTGGTTAAGAAAGAATAAAACAATGTAAAATTCTTATTCAGAACATGTCTTAAAGACTTAATATTAGAACTTGGGGCATGACTTGGGGGTGGGGGGTGCCCTTAACTTGTATGAGGATGTGGGCTCAAGCATCTCCCAACAAAAAAAAAGAGAGATAAATAATTGATGACATGAAACAATAATTCAAAGTTCATAAAGGCAGGCTCTAATTAATTCAGGAAAATCTGTCATAGAGGAGTAGAAGAGAAAAGCTGTGTTTCTTGGCAGCTCAGTTGTGTTGTTGGATGAGTTCAGAGACTGCATTGTTTTTGCAACCTGGAGTTATTTTTAAAAAGACTGATGCTGAGATCTGCAACTCGGGCCATTTCAATTGGACTGTACACATGGCATCTAGGTATTAGTTAAATTAAAGATATGTCCAAGTAATTGCAGTGTGTAGTGACTGTGGACCATGACTTGAGTCACTGGGGCTATCTGTGGTCTGGGCATGCTCCCTACTGGAGCTAGGTGCAGATGCACACTATTTTTTGCAAGAAGCTGGCAAGTTCTACAAGGAATTACAGTGTCATGGGAGGTTAGTTGGGCTCTAATTGGCTCTAATTGGCTCTTCCAGCACTGAAACATCCTCTGCCTACAGCCGAGTGACACTCCAAAGGACAAAGATGTGCTCCGACCTTTGAGAACATCAAAGGAGTCACTTCCAACATGGCTCTTCCAGCCCAGTGTCCTGCAACTCAGCAGGGCTGGGGCCAAGCCCAGCACAGCTGACAGAAAACAGCTTTTCTTTTTCAATCCCTCTTGCCCATCACATCAGCTGTACCAGCAGACTTGAAGAAAAATGCCTGGACTGGACAAGGAAGAACGTGGACTTGTGTGTCACGCCTGCCCTTTGACTAGTCTCTCATCTGGTATCTTCGGAGGGGGAGGCCAAGTCTCTTCCTGATGGTGAAGTGGATCTCCGTACATATATTTTAGTGTGATTGAGTGACACAATACATGGAGTGGTTTCATAATTATTACATGCTAATCAGTCAGTCTGAGGCTATTAAGATGGCTTTTAAGGCACCTGAGATTGTTTTACTCATACATACGATTACTGCTTTGATCTAATGGAAAGCAGAACCAGTTCTTTGCTTAAATAATCCCAGTGTTCATTCTTCCCTGCCTTCTTCTTCCCCTACTGGTAGACAGTTCATTGTGTACAGAATCTCTAGTTTCTCTGACACAGTACTTCAGAGTATAGGCATTAAAATATTTTCAAGTATTATTGAATACCTTGTAGGCATTAAATTTTTTTTTTCAGTATTATTTCCACAATGTGGCAAAGCAATGAGTTATTATGTTGACTTTTAAATGGCTTGGAATTCAGGTTAGACTTAAAGCAGACCTGCTTTGGAGATTACATTTATGAACTGCGTGCATTAACTACATGTGGGCTACTGCAAACCCTCTCGGTGTGATAAATGTATACTGCTCATAAAACCTTCAAGTCAGCGAGTTGCAGTCACCTGTCCCTGTTGTATCTTAGAGCAGAGGTTTGCAAGAGTCTTTCTCCTTTAAGTGGATTGGGAGAAACTGACTCTTCTTTGAGGGCTTGGCAAAGCTTGATTAGAACTTGGATATCTCCTGGAAGTATAGCATCCTCTGGAGTAGTAGGACAGGAAGGTTTTTTATTCACATGGTCAGGTGGCTTAGAGTGGCCAATAGGTCAGTAGTGTATATCTCAGGGTTCAGAAGGAGAACTTCATGCTTGTCTTAGCTTCAAGGTTCTGGGCAGAAGCTATGAGTGGATACAGATGGGGACAGAGCAAGGCAAGGAGATAAACATTACCGGAGATGGAGGTTTGCTTTTGCTAGGAGTAGCCTAGGACGCCCAAATCTTTACATATAAGATGGCATCACAAAGAGGGCTGGAACACTGCTTCAAGGTCGGATGGACTTTCTTCGAATCCCATCTTTACTTCATGTTGAAGGAGAGGCGGGGCTGCGTCCTGCTACCTGGCTAACTTTACCCAAAATAATTACACGGAAACTGTATTCTTTTAAACACTGCATGGCCCATTAGCTCTAGCCTCTTACTGTCTAATTCTCACATCTTGATTAACCCATTTCTAATAATCCGTGTAGCAGCACCTCTGGAGAGGATCTTAACCTGCATCTGTCTTGAGTCGGAGAATCATGGCAACTGCCTGAATCTGCTTCTTTCTCCCAGCATTCTGTTCTGTCTACTCCGCCTACCTAATTTTCTATCCTATAAAGGGCCAAGGCAGTTTCTTTATTAACCAATGAAAGTAACACATAGAAGACCCTCCTCCATCAACTTCATGTTCATTGCTATTTCTTGGGACAAAGGTTTACCTCCCAAAGGTTATATTCCTCTGCATAGTATGCTTTTTGCTGTATCTAAGACTCAAACTAATTAGCTTAAACCCCCTCCCCTCAAAGGAGAGGGTGCTGCCAGGTGAGAGCAAGCTCAGGACTAGAAGGCAAGAGCCACTTTTTGGGATCTGCCTTTCCTTATGTTTGCAAGTTGCTTGCAGTCATAAGTTGGTGGCAATCACAACCAGTGGGGAAAAGGGAGTGGCATTTTAGACGTGATCAGCTCCTTTCTCAAGTGTAGTCACCTAAAATGACTAAGGTCGGTCACATTATTGCTACTGTAAGATAGTACCATGACCGGCATGACTTAGAACCAGAACAATTTATTGACTCACAGCTGTGGAGAACGAAGTCTACTATCAAGGAGCTGCTGGCCCATGGTCCTTCCACATGTTTTCTGTTCTGAGCTTCTGTACTAGACGCTGGTGTGTCATTCCCTAATGTGGGTGACAAACTTCTCATCTTCAGGCGATATTTGTCCTGTGAGGCACTATGTCCAAACTCTCCCCTTTTAAGGGACACCTAATCATAGTGGATTGGAGATTAGATTGTTTCTTCATTACCAAATCTTAACTTGGTTGCTTCTGAAAGGACTCTTTCCCAAGTAAAGTCTCATTCTAAGACCCTGGGGTGGCATTAGGGCTCTAGTGTAGCATCTCTTTTGGTGGGTGGAGAGAACACTGCTTCAATTACAACCTCAGCCTATCCTTGGATTGAGGTCTCATTGGCTTAAGTCATTTGGGGGACATTGCTCTGGAGCTGTCCATGGTTCTACTCAGTGGTATTTAGAAGACCCTGGGAGAGGAATGGGGAGCCCAGCAGTATCAGAGAAGGCTCCAGATCTCAGAGTCTACATGTTAGCTGCATCGCTCAGAACAAGGGCCTTAGATCCTTTAGGCTCCAGCCTGCACAGCTGTACACTGATGATGCTACTGTTTGCTTGGGAGACTGGCTGCTTAATAAATGAGATGCAGGTTTGAGTGTCAGCAGGGTGCCTGACCTCAAGTATGTGCCTGACAAATTCCACACATTCTTGTCATTGATTGCTACCTTGCTTTTAGTTATCACTATCCTGCTTTTGGTGACTACAGAATAAGCTATCTATACAGTCACAAGGGTGTCACAAGAATACCAGGGGAAGTGAGAGTGTTTGGCTTTGGTTTCTTCGAAACAGATTGCCCTGGAGAGGTCACTGGAGGATCTCTGTTAGTCAGCAAAGATACAGAGCTAAAGTTTTGGAGAAAGTCAAGATAATATGAGTACAGGATCACACTGTTGGGGCGTGCTGAGAATGAGAAGAGAATGGTTTGGACCAAACTTTAGACTGTGCCTGTATTCTGGGTTGGGAGTGGCTGCAAACAATGTGGGAAATACAGAAGTCTTGATGCTAACATGCCATCTGACAGTACACGGTGTGAGAAAAAACACAAGAGAATGGCATAAATTCCAGAGGGATGGGTACTAGGCTCAGCTGGCTGAGCTGTACCTCTGCCTACCTGAAGACATTAAAGGCATAGCGGAGAGGAAGGAGTTGGAGCAGAGAAGTGGTGGGATGGGGCAGAGTAGACACTGTCTTGCATGTTACTGTTCGGGGCCATCCAATGGCAGAAGACAAGGGTACGCATTTTGGACTACAAAAGGTAATTATTAAAGGTAGCCTAGCATGGCATTAATGCTGTGTAGGACTCAGAAAAGAAATCTATCTGTGGGCACCAAAACCAGGGAGAGTTTTGTAACTCTGAGAGGGTGTTAGAGCATTGTGTCCAAGTCCCTCCCTGCACCAGACACTTTCGGGTTACAACAAGGACATTGGGGGCTGTGGAAGTCGCAGTAGTCCTGGTTCACATGAATGCTCTAACAGAGAGGCGCAGAAAGCTAAAACAGTCGATGCACATTTGGGGCTGGGGTGGAGATGAAACATGCTATATAAATTCTAGGCTTTTTTTTATAGTCTGGCGCAAGTTCAAGATTCTGCAAATGTTATAAATGAAAGGGAAAAAAATCCCATTTTTAAATTATACTTTGAATTGATACAAAAATGAGTGCCTAGATCAACTGTTTAGTGGTGGCTTATTCCTAATATGAGGGCTGAAGATCAGGCTGTGCGGTCTGTGTTTGTGGATGGTTTGCACCTGCACTATCTGTTCCTTCCCTTTATCCCCTGGATAACATGCCTCAGGCCTCTATCAACACACTCTTACAGTCTAGCAAGACCTACAACGGAAGGAAACTCCATGAATTTCTTTTGTGCAATGTGACCATGAAACAGACATTCTTTTATTAGTACAAACTCTTTCTACAATGGAAAGCAGTGATCGGGTACTAACTGCTAATGAAGAGTAAGGGGCAGGAACGGAACTGGCATAACACCTTTGGTTCTTGGGCACCTGACTTGGCACAGGTGTCTTCTGCTACAGTTATTGTTAAACTGCGCTGAAAATATGAAAATCACCTGGGATGCCGGAATGCATGGCTGTCATTCACACCCACAATGCCTGATTTGATTGGTGGTTGTCATTCATGCCCACAATGCCTGATTTGATTGGTGGTTGTCATTCACGCCCACAATGCCTGATTTGATTGGTGGCATATGACCTGCCCTCAGATTGTCACCAGCTCCAAGATGATTCTGTGATTCTCAAACAGAGAAAAAATCTTGGAACCATGGTCTCAAGCTTCTCTGATAATTCAGGTGAATAATATCATCATCACAGCCTTTAAAACACATAGCAGGGATCAGAGAGATGATGGCTTAGCAGGTGAAGGTGCTTGCTGCCAGGACTGATCACCTGAATCTGATGTCCAGGATCTACATGGGTGGAAGGAGAGAACAGACTCCTGAAAGTTGTCCTTTGACCTTCAAACACTCGTGGTGGCACGTGTGTGTCCACACGCACAGCAAATAAAAAAATGGCAAAAACTTAAAAACACAAATAGCAACCTTACAAATCTCCATTTGGAATCAGTATCATAAATAAAATAAAGATCGAAGTCTACACTTATACAATGTAAAATTTATTCAATATTTTATCTGGTGAAGGACCCATATATTACTGAGAGGGGGGCTAAGAGGAAACATTGCTGAGCTGGTTTGCAAAGCCATTTTAAACTGTCAAATTTTTTGTAATTTTGGTTGGTAACTTGCCCCATTCTATTCATGTTTAAAATGAGTTGAGACGAACATAAGATCAGAAAGAAGATTGATGTTATTGCCCCTCTGTATCCATGGGGGACTTGCTTGAGGGCCTCAGTGGAGTTCCAAAATTCTCTAGACGTTTAAGTGCCTTTTATCGAATGCTTTAGTGTTTGCATAGAATCTGCACCTATCTCCTGGATACCTTGGATTATTCTTAGATAACTGAAGATAGTCCAGTGTCAACACTACATAAAGTTATTCTACTGATTCATTTAGGGAGCAGCGACAAGAAAATAGTCTGGGCTTCTGGCAAAGACATCTTTCTTTCCCCCCTGGGGATGTGGACATGGAGGGCAGGCTCCGTGTTAACTACACTGGCCACTGACTATGGTGGATCACAGAATGGAAGCTTCTGTTCTGTTAGGAAGCCAGGCTTACTAGCACTCTGCACTTAGTGAATAGGCATGCTCAGGCTCAGCCCTTGGGCACACTAAACATTAAATTAACTCTGAAGCTACAGGGCAGATGAGCAGCTAGACAGAGCCCCTTAGGGGTGTGCATATCCAAGGAGAAAAGGAGACTGAGTCTCTCTCTGTTCCTTTCACAGTGGCGGCGAAGTTACCTACCTTAGGTAAGAAAATCAAATGGATTCATTCTAAAACAGACGAGAAATCAAACATGAAGAAGACACATGAAGTTTGCAGCTATGCGAGACGGGGAACACCCCCCCCCCCAAAGAGATCCACTGCCTGCCAATCTGCTAATGTTGTATAGATTCTAGAGATAAATGTAAGAGGATAAGTCCGTGAACAAACATTTAGATGATTATTTTCCAGCCTTCAGAATGAGAATGGTCATTCTTAGCATTGGGATGGTGGAAACAACCACAGAGGAGCCAATCAATAACTTTGACTACACACAATCTTAGGGCTATCAGATTATTAAAGATTTTTTTTAAAAATGAAAATAATACATGTTGGTGGGTGAACAAATTGAAACAACCTCTGGATATAAATTTGGCAATTTAGTTTAAGAACTATAACATGTTCATATTTTTTGACTCAATAATTCCACTCTTAGAAATTTACAAATGTAATCAAGGATGGGGCAGATATCTATACCCAGGGATGTTCTTTCTGGGTCATTCATCATAATGATAAAAGATAGAACCAGCTGGCTGCCCAACAATAGGAGAATGATTAAGTAAGCAAGGGGCTTGTGACCACAGAAATGCTGTTTCCACTTAAGAATAAAGCTCTCGAACACTGTGCAAAGAGAAAATGCCTGCCAAATATTAAGCGATAAATCCAAAGTTTAAAACTAAATACATCATATCATCATACTGTGCAAAAATACATTTTTAAAACAAAGTATTGGAAGGACATTTATGAAAAGGGCAATGATTGTTGGGATTGTATTTCCAATAAATGAATATTAATATGAATCCTTGTTATTTTCATAGCGAGTGTTATTTGTTGAGATGTGAGGCCAGGGCAGTTTTTAGTGTGGAGCATGGTCGCACTGAAGTGAAGGGTGCAAACTCCCTGGGGGCACCGTTAATGGAAACAAAGTGGAGTTTTTCTGCTCAAATCTCAAAGATTACAGGGGAGGCAGTAGGTCTATAAGAAAAAATGGCACCTACCTTTGCCTCCTTTGCCTCCTGAGTTTGTAGTAACAGACAAGATTTCCACACTACATGTGATATATGGTCTTTGATTGATTTTTTCTTCCTTCCTTCCCTTCCTTCCTTCCTTCCTTCCTTCCTTCCTTCCTTCCTTCCTTCCTTCCTTACTTCCTTCCTCCCTCCCTCCCTCCTTCCTCTTTCT
>NC_022012.1:21649396-21691688 GCF_000317375.1 Microtus ochrogaster
TCTCTCTCTCTCTCTCTCTCTCTCTCTCTCTTTCTTTCTTTCTTTCTTTCTTTCTTTCTTTCTTTCTTTCTTTCTTTCTGGTTTTTCAAGATAGAGTTTCTATGGGTAACAGTCCTGGTTGTCCTGGAACTCTATTTGTAGACCAGGCTAGCCTCGAATTCAATAGAGACCCACCTGCCTCTATCTCCCAAGTGGTGGGATTAAAGGCATGGGCCACCATCATCTAGTCCTTTTTAATTGATTTCTTAAAAGAGACTATTAGTTGTCTCTGTGTAAAGGTAAATGAACACTCCTGGTACTGAAAGAAGGTTCCTGGAAGGCTCTGGAAGGAGAGTGCTTTGGCAAGAGCTGTGTGAGGGAAAGCCGAACAGAGGAAGAGCCTGGCCGACTGGGCAGCAGCAGAGCTCCTGGAGAGAATCCCGGGAGTGAATCTACCCAACTTGGTCTGCATGGTGAGCATCTGGGCTGCATTAGCACCGCCTGGGCCACTGACAGCTGCTTTGCAAGCTCTGAGCCGCAGCACATCCTACCCATGTAGGGCAGCTCCTAGCTACACGGGAGTTTAAAAATAGCCCTGGTCCGTCTCCCGTGCCCCGTAAAGCCAGGTGGATATGAAAGCAAATCTGGCTTACAAAATTCCCGCCTGCATCTTCATCCATGCTTAGATGAATTGGCCGTACACAGATATATATGACGGAGCCTCTGAGCCTGGGGTTCCTGACACTGAAGATGCAAGCAGAGTGAGCTCAGAGGTGGGCCACAGACTCTGGGGGTAGGACCAAACCCCAGGATTTCAAAGGAAGCAATTCCTCCATGTCAGTGTTTTCTTTTGCTCTATCTTCCTGCCACTTTTCTTTGGGGGGGGGGGGAACTGACTTCCACCCATTTTGAGATGAAATGTTTAAAAGTTCTTCCTGGAGCTCAAAGCTGTGACTAACCCAGATGCGTGTTCTCCTTCCACCTGTTGTCAGCAAGGCCGTGAGTCTGTGGGTCTGGACAGCAAACAGTAAGGATTTCTTAGAACCGCACCAGCCCTTTTTTGAATTCTATGCACACAAGTCCAATCCAGCTTTAAATGTCTAAATTATTAAATATACATGATGTCACTGATGCCAGATTAGATTGTTAGAGCAATGCAGGTGGTCACACAAGATCGAACAATGAGGTTGAGCTAAAGGCTTTTGCAATGTGCAGCTACAATCCAGTAAACCACCAGCAGGAGCCGCTGTCCCTTCCACGCTGTCTCTATGAGTCTTCCTTTGCGCTCAGCAACAGAGGATCTGTGGGCTGTGGGATTCTGTCTAGGGGCAGGGTGCTCTCTAGCTCTTGGGCTTTCAGTTGATTTGTGGCAGCGCTGGATCTGGTGTCTGGGAAAGGCATAGCCGTCATTTGCAATGCTTCTGGCGTTCTCCCACCAACTCCAGCAGGCGCAAAGACCAAAGTCAACTGGAGAACAGTCTGGAGGGGCGAGCCAGAGGAAGCCAATCTGCTCTGGTGCTGTCTCCTGATCCTTGGAACAGGAAGCGGCGTCACCTCTGAGCCCAAGTGTTCTTGTATGGGGAAAACGTCCTTTTAAAGAATTAGTCTTCAGCATTCTGTCAATTACGGCCTCCGAATCTGGTTGAGTAATTAAATGCCAGCTGACAGTAAATATCAAACTGCTTGGGTGCCGTGGCGAGATATAGACAAGTGGATTCTGTGTGATTGCTTTGGTAATTTGCTTTTTAATCTTTAATACCAATTAAATGCAGGGGAGCTGAAGCCTTTGCGTTGCCCAGATGAGACACTCATCAGCTGATGCGGGGAGCTGGCCAGCACGGGGGTTCTTGGCTCTGCTGACTGCACCCAGCCCTGGGAGATGGGAAGTCTGGCTGACAAAGGCTAGTGACTGATGGGCCAGCAGAGCCTCACTGCCATTCAGGACCCTGGCTGGGCCACACGTCCCAACAGACTGATCTTCAGTGATGTCCTTTGTCTAATGTTCCTTCAATTTTCCTCATTGCGATGGCGGGAGCAGGGGGGGGGGGTTAAGACTCGACTTTTAAAAATTGTTCCCCTTGGTGAGGAGGGGGAGGGGTGGAGAGCAGCCATCCTTCTTGTGTCTTATCAGATGCAGTGACATAGATGCTGGCTTCTAGCAGGGAACCCAACTGGCACGGGTACATCCTCGCAATCCCAAACCGACAGGGAGGGAATGAAGAACAATGGCCTTCACCATCAGGATCCCAAAGCAGGGGATATTTGGCAGTATACAGAGAACTTCTCTTTGTCTCGGCTGAGAGGAGATGCTGCCTGCATCATAGAACAGAGGCCGGGGAGTCTGCGGGGTTCCTACAAGGTGCAAGAACCTGCCTCAGTAAAGAATTACCTGCCCCCAAATACAGGTGTCGGCTTTGAAACTCTTGCTCCAGAGGGAAAACTCGCCCTTGAATGAAAAGCAGGAATGGGTCACAATCTGCTGGTGAGGCTAGTTTCCCCATTCAAGTCTGAAAACTCCCTTCTGTTTATCCCCCCCTCGTTCTCCGCATTTGAAAGGCAGTCACTATAGTTCCCCATTTGCATGTTTTGAATCACATGAGTCAGGGCTATTAGTTTTCCTTCAACTATTAAGCATAGGTGAGATAAGAAGATGAAATCCATTTAATTTATCCATAATTTTATCACCATGATTTTTTTTTACTTATGATTCTTCGTCTTTCTTTCCACCACTATTTTTCTGTTTCGGTAAAAGCCTTCAGTCATTCTCAGATGTTTTGTTAGAAACTCTTTTCAGTCGGTTTTTCTTCATTTGAGAATTTTCTCTTCATCACAGAAGGACATTTTCAATAGTTTTAGAATTCTAGGGTGGTGGCTCTTCTCTCTTTCCTGCTTACCCTCTCCTTTCCTTTTTAATGTTTATTTAGTTTACAGTTCCATAAATTCATGGATAAACCACCAATATGGTTCTAGGGAGGACCACATGGCTGAACATTACAATGGTGGGAACAGAAGTTATAGGAAGAAAGTACATCTCCTGGCAATGACTTTACATTGCAATAAAGATGAAGCTGCTAACACACCACGCTTTGAGGGCACACTATTCCACTCCTAATTCCTGAGGTCCACACGTGTCTGTAATCAGTTCAAAGCCTTAATTTGTCGCAACTCAAAAGTCTCCACTGAATCTCAAGACAAACCTTTAGCTGCCACCCCTTTCAAAATCTCTAAGTTCTGGGAGTGAGTACTGAGTGGTGAGCTGTCATGTGGAGATAAAATCAGAATCAGAATATTTCTAGCAATCATCTTGACAGCAAGATGCACGGGATCTGTATGCATTTGCTGGACGTCTGTTCGCATATCATTCCACTGGGCGCCTTTAAGACAGCCACTAGCACAAAAGAACCAAGTGCAAACCATGTCTCCATGGGCCATAGGTGGCAGTGCTTCTGCAGCAGTCCAGGGAGCAGGGGAATGGAAACAAAATTAGGAATTTCGTCCCTCTTAGATGCGTTAGTTTGCCAGTTCTGTCAAAGTACAGCACCACAGCCTGGGCATTTTGAGCAACAGAAACCCATCTCAAAATTCTGGAGGCTGGAGGTCTGAGATCAAGGTGTCACCAGGGGGCCGGTTGCTTCTGAGACCTCTTCTCGATTTGCAGGCTATTGTTACTGTCTTGTGTCTTGATGTAGCCTCCCTTATCTCTCAGTTCCCATTTCACACTTGAAACATACTGTGCCTCTTCATTTTGGCTCCCGTGGTTTCTGCTCATAAATCTACTATCATTTAAATTGCTTCCCTACACGTGGCTGTGGTGACATTTTCTCTTTTGGCTACAAGATTTTTCTTTTTAATCCTAGTTTTCTCAGTTTGATTGTGATGTGTTTTAAATATATTTTATTCTCTCTCTCTCTCTCTCTCTCTCTCTCTATATATATATATATATATATATATATATATATATATATATATATATATATATATTGCTCATATGAGTGTGTTGTACAGGCACACGCAGAGATCAGAGGACAGTTTGTAGGACCCAGTCTCTCCCTCCCTAGGATTCAGCTCAGGTCATCGAGCTTGGCAGCAAGCTCCATTTCCCGGCTCTGCCTTCTCACTGGCCCACGATGTGTTTTCATTTGGATTCCTTTCAAGTCACACTGTTTTGGATTTTTTTTTCAGTTCTTAGATGTATAGATTTGTGTCTCTTGCCAAATTTCATCTGTGATTTCCTTGAGTACTTTTCCAGCTCTGTCTTTTTTTCCCGTCTGTTTCTGCCCTCCCATAGCACAGTGTTAGATTTTGACATTCCTGTTGTAATAAGTCCCATGGGTTGCTGAGGCTCTCTTTTCTTTGAAGCGCCTGTTTTATCTTTGCTGATGATGCTGGGTAAACGTTTATTGCCTTATCCTTCAATCCCTTACTATTTGTTGTGTTCCTGCCACTACGGCTGGCCACTGAACATCCTTCTGATTGCTGTGCCCTTTTGGGTCCTAAATCCTCCGTGTGGCTTCTTCTCACCGTCTATTCCTTTGATGGAACTTTTGATGTTTTTATTTGTTTCAAGTATGTTTGTTATTGCATGTTGAAACTTTTCTTCCCCATCACTCTGCCTTAAAAATCTGACAGTTTATCTGCCTGTTACCTCAGTGTTAACACCTATCAATAGGATTTCTTTTTAAGAACTCAGTTGAATCTTCTCCGGTTCTTAATATTGCCAGCGATTTTCAATGGAAGAATTTCAGATGATATAATAAGATGATGGGTTATTTTTTTCTTTTTGACAGTGTCTTGCTATGTATCCCAGGCTGGTTTTGAACTCATAGTCTTCCTGTTTTAACCTACATGGTTACAGGTATGTGCCACCGTGCCAGTGTGACACTCTGGGTCTTATTTTTAGCTGTTTGTCTTGGACTGATACTTCTCCAAAAGTTGGAAAGGGGGACTTGTTGTCTTACTACTAACATACCTTTCCCCTATAGCCTGAGGCCGGGAGCCACTATGCACTGGCTCCTTAGATTAAATGTTTTGGGTCCCCATGTGGGACCCAAACATCCACTGATGTTGCAGTGGATGGGGCCTTATTCCCGGTAACAGTGACAGCCTACACTCTGCCCAAGGCTTCTCAGACCACACCCAAGAGGGAAGGAAGGGGCACTTTCTCATTGCTGTTTGTGCATGTCCCTCAAGGTGCCTACAGATTCTCTGGTGGTGCAGGGTTTTCTCGCTGGGTAGTGGGAAATGAGGTTCTCTCTGTATTTGGCTTTTCTTGAGGATACTAATTTGCCTTTGTGTATCCTGGTGCAGACAGATAATATTATGGCTTCCAGCTCAGTAGCTGTCTTTTTTTTTTTTGGGGGGGGTGTTTAGCTTTGGAATCTGTCCTGGCACTAGCTCTTGTAGACCAGGCTGGCCTCGAACTCACGGAGATCAGCCTGCCTCTGCTTTCCAAGGGCTGAGATTTAAGGCATGCGCCACCAATGCCTGGCTTAGTAGCTGTCATTTTAAACCAACTCTGTTTCCCCCTTTAGCATAGGATTCTGGCAGGCAAGCACAAGGCTGTGTGCTTACTAGTGTCCCTCAGTGTCCATTCTGGGGTATGTTGTGCTCTAAATGCTGTGTTGTTGTGAAGTTTCCTCTATAATGTGGTCATTGTTGTATTTGGATTTGAGTTTTGCAGCTTGGCCAGTAGTTATCAATTTGTTTTTCCCCAGTATTTTTGTTTCTCTACATCCTCATGGGATAGATGTGTTTTTTTTTTAATGTCATTTAGACACACTATTGACTTATTATTTATTTATCTTAAAACCTTAAAAGTAATTTCCCTAGATTATACAATAATACCTTCAATTAATGATGATATATTTTCAGAAAAAATTATACCATTATATGTATAAGATGAGAATCATACAACATTGCCATGTTTGGCTGTATACACATTTAATCCCAACATTTGTAAGGCAGAGGCAGATAGATCTCTATGAGTTTGAGGCTAGCCTGGTTTACATAATGAGTCCAGGCTAGCCAAGGTTATATAGTAAGATCCTGTCTCAACACACAAACCAACAAGAAACCTTACAACAGTATGTTGACACTTCCTCCTTCCCGTATTTTATGTTGACACTTCCTGTTTCTCCTTCTTTATATCTTTTACTTGTAAAATTTATGTTTATTTCTGTCTTCCTCTTCCTCTTTCACCACTTCTTCCTCTTTTTCCTCCTCTGCTTCCTTCCTTCCCCTCCCTTTCCTTCTCCTTTACTTCCTTCACCTACCCCTCTTCCTCTGCTTCCTCCCCCTCCTCCTCTTCCTTCTTCCTCTCCCTTCCCTTCCCCCTCCTCCTTCTCTTCTTGTGGGCTCTATTGCTAAGGTACTGAAAGGTACTTTTTTCAGTTCCAGAATTTTTATTTGTTCCCGACAGCTGCAGCTCCTTCTGATATCCCTCAGCAAGTCTTGCATCTGGTACATCCTTGCTTGCTCAGACATCTGTCAAAGCCCTCAACACACGCATCTCCTCTGGATCTATTCTGATGATCTCTTGGGGTGCTGCTTTTTTTTGCCTCTTTGTCTGCCTTGTAATTTTTTTGTTGAAAGGCAGACATCTTGTGAAGGACACTGGGGACTGCAGTAAATGTTTTTCATGCCTAAAATCAAGACATGGCTTTCCTTCTGTTAAGCATTTTGGGTTAAACTGGCTGTAAATTGGTCTGGATTTGAGTTTTGTTGTTGCTATGATTATACTTAATGACTTGCTGACTTTGAATTATTTTACAGACATGGCAGGGTATTTCCATCCTGAGGAGGTCCTTGGTGTTTGCCCTCTTTGTATTTGAAAAGTCCTCAGTAATAGAATCTCATTGTGCAAGAAAGGAATAAATGAAAAGAACAAATAATAATTATGGACAAAAACTTTCCATGGCAATTCTTTGTGTTGGGTGTGGGCTGTCGTGAGAATGCTCTTCGACGTATGTCACTTTACAGCCTGAGGTCTTCACATGCCACGAACCTGGGAGGTTTGATTCTTGCAGCGTGTGAACTAGTTCACACTTGAGAGTCTATCCATGAGGTATAGGGAATTCTGTTCTTATCGAGCTCTGTCTTGGCAGGTACTACATCTCTGGGCTTTTGGGTGTGGATTTTTTTTTTTCCTGTGCTAAACTTCCTCCCTAGGATGTACTCTTTGCCTAGGTGCTCCAAAGATGGCAGTGTTTCTTATCTCACCCATTGATGCTGTTAAACTGGACTGCAACCTGAGAGTAAGGGTGCCAGTGGTGTGGTATCCCCTTGTGTTGTCTGTGACATGAGGGGGCTGTGGCACGTGTAGCTTCCAGTCTTTTAGGTGTGTGTTTAGTAGGGTAATATTGTAAAGAAAGATGTTATAAGAGACACTTCCGTTTCTGGACCTAGAGATTTGGCCAGATAACTCGACTCTTATGTCCCCTGAATTCTCTTTTGCTGCCTCTGCTCCTGGTAAGCCAGTTTCTAGGTCTCATTTTTCCTGCAGGCATAGACTCTGCTCAAACCTCAGCCCAGCTAGCTTCTCTGGGCACTCAGCACTCCAGCACATCCTCTTGTTTCGGTTGTAGCTCTACCTACTTGGTAGAAAATCAAAAGTCAGGGACATTATTTTTCTAAAAGTATTAAAGAATAATTTCTTTTAGAATTATATCCAGCCAAGCCACTGTTCAAATAAGAGTACAGAATAAATTTTGTGGAGCCACAAGGCTTTGTGTCATGGAGACTTCAACTGAAAGCAGTTTTGGCTGGAATATTTAATGCCAACAGAGAATTAATTCAGAATATATCACTGTAAATGAAAAGAAAAGAAAATGCCTATGTGTTGTTGTTTGTTTTATTTTTTAAGGGGAATGTTTTCATGGTGACCTGTGGTAAGACATCTAGACTAATATAAATATTTTAGAAGTTGGGAAGGAGTCCAAAGGATGTAAAAATGAGCTAAAAGTTTTGTTGAACTAAGAGTAAATGCTATTATTTGAGAGGTAAGAATAGATTAAAATAAGAAAGCATGAGATTAAATTATTAGTAAATTCTTTAAAAGAAGTGTTTGATTATATCAGTATTACAATAAATATAAACAGACCAATCTCACCATTTAGAAGACCAGTATAGATGGGACTAGGAAATGCCCCAGTGTAACTGCGGGAATTTTTCTTCGGTTCAGTTTTATCTGGTGGGAAGTTCTCTCACTAGCCAAACTTTATGGAATATATAAGCTTCTCAGCATCACACTTCTCATCCAAAGTTATATGGGGAAACTTTATATTTATACCCATCGAACCAAACTCAATTTTAGCAAAGAGATTTCAGAGAAAATAAGTTATTTTCTAAACACAATTGTTGAAATCCTGTGTAGAGGTTCTGAAGGCTTGACAAGCGTGAGCAGGGACACTGTTCACTTTGGCTGTTCCTGAAAGCCATCTCAGAGCTGTACCCGTGTCACTGTGCGCGTTTACCAAATGTGCTGCCGCAGGGCTGTTCGCTCTTTGTGCTGGGAGACTTGTGCCCCAGAAAGCTGACGAGCATTTAAAGAAATTATGGAAAAAGCGAAAAGAATAAGAAGATGGATTGAATGGCGGAGATACTACTGCAAATGAGGAAATGTTTTGTTAACAGCCATGCTGATTACTGGTGATTCAGAGGAGATGTTTTAAATGTTTTGCAAACTAACTAGTTTGTGACTAGAAAACAGGCACTTTACTGTGCATATTTATGTTTTCAGGAACTAGATTAGAGGGTTGTGATTGGTATGTAGAGCCTTGCAGGGAAAAATGAATGCAGATTAGGTTCTTGATTCCTGGCTGCACACAGAATCTCTTGGTTGTCAGGAACTGATATAAATGTGCTAGGAAGATGGCTCAACTCTTGCAGAGGACCCAAGTTCGGTTCCCAGCACCCACACCAGATAACTCACAACTCCATATAGGTCCAGGGAACCTAATTCTCTCTTCTGGCTCCCAAAGGCATCAGAATACACACGCATACACAGACAGACAGACAAACAGACACACACACACCTACAGATAAGGTAAACATTGATTGAAAATAATGACACAGGAGAAGATATCATGTTCAGGATGGCTTTGTGTGAGATAATTCACAGTGAGAGCGTTTAAAAAGACTTTAATACATTTTCAGAGATAAAGAAGATCTCTACAGAGTAAAACCATGTTCGCTTCACCAAGAGCACAGATATGTATATAATTAACACAAACCCTGCAAAGTCTTTGAAGTAAAAATTGATAAAACCTTAGCAAAATTTTGAAAAACCCATCTTCAGTGTAGGAAATTTCTGCAAATATCTATTCATGATTCATAGATGTGAACGATTCAAAGCAACAAGAACATGAGAGTTTTTAGCAGGACTGTGAGTTCTGAAGTGCCATGGTGGTGTCTTTTCCCAGGCCATTTTCTAATGGCTGTTTTTGCTTGTGTCTGAAATTTTTCAGGTGCTTTCAACATCACTTTCTTATTTGACTAGAAAGTTAATCCCCAAGGTGTACCCCAGTCTTTCATCTACGACTAGAAACTGGATCACACAGAAAAAGACTCTTTAACGCATGTATGTGGAATGCTTTAATTTGGGGACGAAGTGAGGGTCTGAGTTCATTTTTTGGATATCCACTTATCTTAGTACCATTAGTTGAACAGAATGCTATCTCCCCAGTGAAAGGTCTTGGTACCTATGCCAAAGTCGATTGACTATAAACATAAGGCGTTACTTTTGGACTTTCAATTCTGTTCCATTGATTTATATTTTTAGTTCCATGCTGTCTTGATAGCTATAGCATTACAAAAAATTTCAAAATTCAGTAGTGTGAGTACTCCAAATTTGTCTTTAAAAAGTACTGTTTAGGATTTTTCATTTTCATATAAAATTTACAATCTGCTCATCAATTTCTAAAGAATGAATGGTGCTGGGTTGGCGCTAGAGAGAGAGAACAATACCCTTCACTCACTGTCATTGACTCCAGTCTGACGTCTGTCTTTCCGGTGCTGCTCAGAACGTTATCTCTCACTGTCCACAGAAGGTTCTCCCTTCTCTTTTTTTTTCCCTCCCTCTTTTCCTTCAGCCCTCTTTCCTTCTTCCTCTCCTTTCCGGGTCATGGACAGCATTTCACCTCTTTATCTATTACCCTCGATAAAATTAAGTTTTGCTGGGGATTTCAGGTAGCCATCTGCTTTGCTGTCCATCTTTTCTCCTGCACGTCTCAGTGTTCGCTATTTACAACCTCAAGCACCACGTGTATGCATATCCTTGGTACAGGCACCAAATCAAAGTGGTTGAACAGATCAGGAGAGGAGCCTGTGCCCTGGTGTCTCAAAATAGTCTCAGTATCTTCAGTCCGAATCTTGACTCCCTAAAACAAGGGCTGGTTCACTGGTCAACAGTTACTGCACTGGGGATTGTGGGGGGAACTGTTGAGCATGGGAAAAGCTGAGGCCTCTCCTCTCAGGGACTGTTTCTCCTTGCAGTGCCGGGGAGGATGCTGTCTTTGCTGGGAAGTCAATTCAGGGATAAAGGGTGACTTGAAGGACTTGTTCTTCCTGGCAAGGTACAGCATGGCAGAGCTGCAAAAATGTGCTTCCTCCCGAGAGTGGATGGGAGGGATGGACATCAGAACAGAAAAAAGGCCTCACTCCACAGGTCTGGGGAAAAAAAGCTCCCCAGGAGACTCAGGCAGTCTTTTTGTGGTTGAAATTGTATTAAAGGAAAGAGATTCAAGAGGAAAAAAAAAATAATGATCCAGTCATAAAGGACAGGATAAAATTATGGCTGACTCTCTGCTACTTGGGTGTCTGGGTGTACTCAGCTAAGAGGTCTCAGCAAGGAAAAAAAGCAGTGTGGTCATTTAGGAACCAACAGCAGATTAGGGTGTGGAAAGACACGCTCAGCTGTGCAGCTGGAAACCTTGTATTTTCCTTCCTCTATGGCCCCTTTTCTTTCTGATATGCCAGCTGTAGGTAGGGGGAAGGAAACCCAGACAAGTGCTTCCTTCTCAGATTTCGAGGAATTGTGGAGACATACAGGTTACTAGACTGGGAATCTGCAGTGGGGCAGGAGAGGAGGCTGGGTCTGCATTAGCAGTGGCTAATGGGGCAGGCTCATCTGGGAGAAGAGGCTACTGAGGTCCGACCCCCTCCACATGGCCTTAGAACTGCCCCTTCTTCAGTGAACGCCTGACAGGTTCTGGAGACCCACAGACCCGGAACCAGTGTGGCTGCTCTGATCTTCCCTTCCCCGTTTACGCTGCCAGCGCTCTGTCTGTCTTCCAGGATATTTCTGGAGTATATGATATATTATGAAGACTTTGATGATGTTGGGAAAAGATGAAAAATTAATCCAAGATAGTGTGAAAATCCCGGCTGGCCTCCCTCCCTTAGTTAACCTTGGGGATCTGAACCTATCTGCCAGTGATTCCCGTGAGAACAGCTTTCTCTCACATTTTGATTCCACATATTCTCCCCTATTGATTTGCCAATCTGGTGCAGAAAGGAAGGAAAACACACAAAGGCAAAAGCCCTGTGCAGCTAATTAATTATTTTGCCTATTTGAGATGGAAATGGGGGACAACCCTTTAGAACCAAACCACAAGTTTTAAGGGAACCCAAGCAAACACATTTTCACAAGGCAAATGCGTCAGGCTTGTTCGGAGGCAGCAGGCCCAGGAGAAAGCCAGAACCACTCCGCATTTGCATCCGTACTTTTAATAGGGACTGAGGAAAATGAATACCCAGTACAAATAATTAGAATATTTTAATCGCGTCTCTTCGGGGTTTTGCTTTTTAAAATAAACACATAACAGACAAACACACCAGTGTCGCTAGGTGGCAAAGATTCTGGCAGAACCAATTATTTTCTCTCAGTTCCATGAGGAAAGAGTGTAGATGTGCCTTGATTATCTCCTTGAATGACAGGCAAGCTAAGGATCCGGGTTGGTGGTGTGGAATCTTAGAGGAGATAGCCACGGCTCTCTGGTTCCGTACCCACTAGGTTTTGCCATCCCTCACCCACCCACTCACTCACTAGCACAGTGCGGGCCTCTCAGCTGGGGGGCCCAATAAATGCTTTTGAACAAGAGTATTTGCCAATCCCATTGGCAGTGGCACCTTCTACATGCTGTGGGCACAGAAAATCAGAGATGAAAGAGGCTCAGAGAACTCAGTGATGCCAACTGATTGAAAAGTAAAGACTCTAAAATTTCTGTATCTTTTGGGGGGGGTCTCACCTCATCCCAGCTCTACAAAATCGGTGTGGGGGGGTCACTGTCAGACTGGAAAGACCACCTCCAAGATCACTAAGCAAAGGTTAGCTGCTAATCTTTCCCCAACATTCATCACTCCAAGAGAAATAGCCGTAGCTTGCTGCACAAGTGTAAGACCTGAGTGTGATCCCCAGTACACAGAGAAAGGCTAGGTACAGTCACACCTGTAATCCCAGTGATGGGTGAAGCAGGGAGGGCAGAGGCAGGAGGATCTCTGTGTTGGCTATCAGCATAATTCCGGATTTAGCGAGACAATCTCAAGGAAATAAGATGGAGAGTGATAGAACAGGACATAACATCTTCCCTCTGGCCTCCACATGTGTTCATGGGGAGGGTACACACATTCACCCTCCCACATACATGTACATATGCTGCACACATACTACACACAGACACAGGAGCATGCACGCGTGCGCACACTCACACACACATATACACATTCAAGAGCATGCACGCTCACACACGCTCACACACGCTCACACACGCACACACACACACACACACACACACACACACACACACACACACTGAGAGAAGAGAATGGTAGTCCTTGACTCCCTGTCAGTCTTCCAGGGCCAACTAGACTCAGTCCACAATCCTGAGGCCCTGAAATAGCTCCGAAGTCTTCACCAAGCCATGCTGTGTCCCGGCTGCAAGCTTCCTTCCTCCATCCACAACCAGCTCACTGTACTGGCACATACAGAGACCCCTATCCTGTCTAGGTCCAGGGAGAGAGGTGGCTAGATCGACATTTACAGTCAGCCGCTAGACAGACATGGGGCTTGGGTAGGTGTCTGTTTCCTCCATACTCAGGAGCAAGGCCTTCCTGTGCTCTTATAGGTTCTCTCTCATTTGTGCCTCCTGTTCCAAAACTCCCCCCCTAGGGTAATAGATAACAGGGTTGGAGCGACAGACACAGTGACCTTCCTAAACCTCCAGCTGAGCAGACCCAGGGCCTCCCCTACCTCAGCCTGGAGTGTCTGTTTTCCCTCAGCACAGCTCTGGAGGAAAACACCAGAAACTCTCAGAAACTCTCACCCATCCTAGTGTATTCCCATCTACCCACGTCGGCCTTTTGCTGTGTCTCACCCACCTTCCTCCAAGTCCTCCCAAGCCTCATAAACAGAAACATTCGCCTGCAAACCACACCCTAGACCTGGCACCCAACAAAATACAAAGGGGCCATGAAAGCTGGGCATGGCGAGCATAGAGAGAGGCAGAACCAGCCAAAGATATTGGAGGCCCACACCATCTGATTTCTGGGTAGTGTGAGCATGAAAATTCATGAGGCAGAGGAAAGGAGGGGAGCAGGGGGAGGGGGAGGGTTGAGAGAGGGACGGGAAGGAGAAAGGAGGAGGGATACAGAGGACAGGTGGAAGAAGTAAAGAATAGTTTCAATTGATTCTTGAGTGTAGAAGCTGCCGCGTCTCACTTCCCAGCCCGTGCAAACGTACTCTTAGCATTTCTGAAACAGGGCTTACCCCTCAGCGTTTTCTGTTCGTTCCATATGGGGCTGTGCTCTGGTTGTCATCGTGTGTATATATTTTATCTTCCCAGCTGGATGCCAGTGAGCTTCTGTGTGGAATGACGTGTCTGACAACCAATTGTCTGAATTTGTAGCTGTCGCCTGTCCCGGCCTTGTCTCTATGGCTCTGCGTCCATTATCAGAGTCTCTCGTTCATGTTACTGTCCAAAATCCTTTTGTCCCCAGATTTTTCTTCTGATTCCTCATGGACTAAAGTCCTCAAGTCTTTTTATTTTTTTTAAACTGTATTCTCATGACTTTGTATGTGGATTACTGAATGGCCTCTTTACATTCTGACTTCTGCTATTCTCTGTACCCATTACCTGTTTAATTGGAGTGGAAGAATGTTGTTACAGTACGGTCTTCTGTTTAGAAGCAGACGCCTTCAGTCTGCACACTCTTCCAACCTTGTAGGATGGGTTCCTCCCGGTTCTAGCATGAAGCCCACCTCCTCCGGGTGGGTGTTGTCCTACACCTCCCGTTACACACACCACCAACTGCTCCAGTTGCCTTGGAGAAACCTGCCTCCTTTTTCTACCCTGTCCAGGTTGAGGGATCAGCTAATGGTCCTTCTTCGTCAAAAGGTGGGTGTCACTCGGTGCTAGCGTTCTTGCCTTGCCTGCATCTGCCCTTGACTCTTAGACCGTAGATCAAAGCATCTGAATGTTGGTGTCAGCCCTAAATGCTTCCTCTGAAATCTGATCAGATGAACCACGGTAACTAAAGTAGGATGTAACTGTCATAACATGGAGCTTTTCCTGATAAAAGCCTCAGGTTGCTCCTTCACTCCCTCTATCTCATGAGGGGGCAAGAAGAAAGCCTCTTTGATGAGCCAATGTCCTGATGGCTTCACCCTGAACTTCCAGGCTTCCGGGATTGTGAGGTATAAATGCTAGTCTGTGATCTCATTAGAGCCTCCCAAACAGACTAAGACACTTAGTCAAGTATCCAGGCCACAGGACCCTCCGAACCTATGATGTATATTACTATTCAGTTTGGGACTTGATTCTCCTACATGCAGGCTCCTCATTCCATACACTTGTACAACTACTGAGAAGTGATCACATCAACCACACAGATGTCAACCGCCTCACAGTATTGTTAGGACTGCAATTGGCTATGGCTATTGCATACCCATGGATAGCAAATTGTTATGTGCTGGGTACAGAGATGCCTGTGTTCATTGATGCCATTTATCCAACTTCTACATTTTTACCTCTGTCAAGTTCGGCCCCATCATTTGGTAGCAAGTTCACCTTTCAGACTCAGTTTCTTCATGGGTAAAATGTGAATATTTACACCATGGGAGTTTTGCAACAGAAGATATCATATGTGTTATGCTCCTGGATCCTGCTTTATACACTGAAGGTTATCAGCGGATCTTTGTTCCTTTTCTTTCAGATGAGGACATCTGTTTTCACAGGTGGCTTCTACTACCAGCTCTTCTCTATTTACTACCTTCGTAGCGGCGTCTGTCAAGAAAGAGAGGTGTGCACGAAACCCCAGGTTCCAGAGTACCAATATGACTTAGCGCAGCGCGGGTCCCTGTGGGCCTTACTCCTTGGTTGGCATACACAGCCTGGAGTGTGCCAGGAGGCTGTCTCTGCCTCTTCGGGTCCCCCAGTCGGGTTGTGGATGAGCATGCTGAAGAGTTGCCAGCCTCCTCAGTACTTTTCTTGCCCACTCTTTCTCCTAGAGAACACCTAGCCAACAGTAGGGGCATTAGCAGCAGCATCATGTGCCACGGTGAGGTAATGCATGCTGGCTGGGGCAGGTAGAAACCACTGGAGGAGAGGTGATGAAGGGTTTGGGTATTTTATTGAGGGAGTGGGGGAAGCGTTTGCCTGGGCTTCTGTGCTGCCCGAGTTACCTAGCCATCTGCAGCTGCTGTTCCTTGAGGCTACTTCCTCCTGCCTTCCTGGATCTCTCTACCATTATTCTAGTTCCAGCCTTGGTGAGGGGCTCTGCCGGGCCAAGGCCCCCTCTCAGGTCCCAATGTGCTTTTGTCAAGGAAGGGGCCAGCTACGAGTGTATAGACTATATGCGGGGAAAGGGGGCAAGGAGTGCTGGAAGCTAGAGAAAATAAGTGAAAGGGGACAGGAAAAAAGAAACAGGCAGGAGAGCAAGGAAGACGGGCAAAGGGAGACTCTGGAAGAGAGATGGTGGAGGGGGTGAGTGAGAAGGAGGAGGGTAGCAGAAAAAGTCAGGGGGGGAGGGAGAGAATTACTAATTTGTTTTGGCATGTATGTGTGTGTCCGTGCGCTTGTGTATACACATGTGTGCATGTGTGTGTGAAGGCCAGAGGTTCACTCATTTGTGAATAATTTAAAGAGTTTGAGTTGTAGTTCTCTGAAAGTCTTATATCTGTTGTGAATTCATCTATGTATGGACTTTTTTTTTTTTAAGTCAGAAGACTTTTTTATAACTGTTTTGAATTCCTTATGTGCATGGGTCAGTTGAAGTCGTTGATTTCTTCTTAGTTTAACTCTGATGATTTGGACAAATCTAGAAATTAGTCTATTTATTTAAAATTTTCCAAACTAATAGAGAGCAGGTTTTAAAAAGTATTCCTTTATAATATTCCGATTTTGTGTGTGTATGTGTGTGTAACGTTTTCAAATTCATCTCTGATTTTGTTAATTTGGGTTCTCATCTTTTGATTAGTTGGACTAAAGTTCTGACAGTCTTCTTTATCTTCTCTAACAACTAGCTTTTGGAATTTTGGGTTCTTTGTATTGTCTTCTGTGTTTCCATTTTGTTCATTTCTGCTCTAATTTTTTATTATTTCTTGAGATCTGTGAATTTGGACTTGGTTTATTCTTGCATTTCCAAGTCCTTGAGTAGCATCGTTGTTTATCTGTGCTCTCTCTGATTTTTTAAAATGTAGGTCTTAGGTCTATAAATATCTCCCTTAAGACTATGTTTAACATGTCCCAGAGGTTTTGCTGTGTTATGTTTTCACTTTCATTTAATTCTAAGAGTTTAAAAATCTTCTTGATTTCCTTTTTGACTCACTCATTATTTGGTAATGTGTTGTTTAATCTCCATAACTTCGTGTTATTACTAGAAATCTATTTGCTGCTGATTTCCAGCTCTATAGAGCTGTGCTCAGGCAAGCTTCATGGAGTTATTTCAATTTTTCTGAATTTGCTAAGATTTGTTTTGTGTCCCTGAATGTGGTCTATTTTAGAGAAACTTTTGTGGCTGTTGAGTGTATTGCAAATTGTATAAACATGGTCCTTGGGGAAATACTCTCCAGGCATCTCTTAGATCCATTTGAGATATGATGTCATTTCATTCTGATACGTTTCTGTTTATTTTTCCAAGATCACTGGTCTACTGGATAAAGTGATATAGAGAAACAAACTATTATTAATAAGTTGGAGTTAACCTATGTCTTTAATTCCAGCACTATGCTTTTTATGAAATTGCATGTGCCAGAGTTTGGTGCAGGTAGGTTTAGGATTGTAATGTCTTCTTGGATAATTGTGCCCTTGACTAGAATGAAGTATCCTTCATTATATTCTCTGAGACTTTTTAGCAAGTCTGTTGTGTTGGTTGTACTTTTCCCATCCTTTCTCTTTAAGGTGGTATCTATCTTTGAAGGTGAGTTTATTGTAGACAATAGGCAGATGGACTTTGTTTCTTAATCCATTCAGATAAGCTGAGTTTTTCTTAGTGGTGAGTTGAGGCTATTAATACTTAAAGTTTTTATTCAAAACTCTGTCTTAATTATTTTTGTTTTGCTCTTTGTTTGCTGTTAGTGTTCTTATTCCTATTTTTGCTCCTGTAATTATAGCTTCATTTGTTTTCTTTCCACAGTCTCTTGCTATTTTTATTTCTCCTTTCAGTCCTAAGTATTATTTCCCATCTTCTCTGTAGGAATGTTTTAGTGAGCATGAATTCTTTTAGCCCGTTGACATTCTAGAAGATTTTTCTTTCTCTTTCAACTACGGCAGATAGTTTTGCTGGCTACATTAGTTTGTGTTGGCATCCATGGTATTTTAGAATTTGAAGTACATTGCCCCAGACTTTTCTGGCCTTTAAAGTTTCCATTGAAAATTTGGCTGTTATTCTGATGGTCTTTCTTTTTATGTGATTTGTGGTTTTTCTTGTGACGCTTTCGGTGAACTGTTTTAGTTCTATATGTTCATGTTTTGACTGTAGTATGTGGTGGGGGATATATATGTCTGTCTGAGTGTGAGTACGTGTATGTGGGTATAGGTGTCATGGAGGTCAGTGGCCAGAAGCATTGGATGCCCCTGGAGCAACATGCTGTTGGGAGCTACTCAGTGTAGGTGCTGGGAATAAATTTTGGTCCTCCAGGAGAATCATATACACTCTGAAATACTGCGCCATTTTTCCAGTCTGTCTACCTTATTTTTATAAGATGAACCTGGAGCTTACTGATTCAGCAGGACTTGCTGTACAGTGATCTCCAGGGATCTGTTTTTCTCCACCCTCGCTGCCTTTCCATTAGTCCGGGCTTACAGATAAACTTCTGTGCATAGCTTGTTTGCTTCCTTCCTTTATGCACTGGGAATCCAAACTTATTCAGCCAATTCTTTACTGAATGAGCCACACCCAAGCCCAAGGGAGATGCTTATACACCTTTCTTTTCTATCACTGGGATCCATGCAGGGCTTAATGAATGCTGGGCTATGCAGGGTTAGCACATCACCACTTGAGCTACACTTGGCCTAAGAAGAGAACTTTCTGTCTCCCTTCTCCACTCTCTGGCTGTGTCCCCTCAAGTCTGGAGAGCTTACCAGGCTGTGCGAGCATTTCTCCACCCAGCTCTCCTAACACTCCTGAGGAACCAGTATCCTCTCCTACAAGTGTCTCAAGATGGCCTGGAACCGGGTGCTAGGGAGCTGATGGCACTGTGAGTTGCTTCTCTCTCTCTGAACTCCTGGGAGATGCAGTTTCTCAACAAAGTTCTGTTTCCAGGAAACTTGCTGCTAAGCTACAAGGGTTCTGATGAAGAGAGTCAGCGATGCTCCCTCTTGGGGCTACAGATGTTGTGAGTTTGGAGCTGGAGATGTATGGGGTTCCTGGTGCTTGCAGAACCATTCATGATGCCGAAAAGCTGCTGAGTGAAAAGGAAGGGTCTGGAGTGCGAAGCTGAGATGATGACATGAACACGTGGGGTTCCATGTGGACACCACAATGCCTCTTGAGGAGACAGTCCTGCTCTTTTGGACCTTCTACAGTTCCTCGGTTCACCAAAGGCTTGCCCTGAACCCCTTCCTGTCAATTCTGGAGACATTTGAATAATGAATTCTGTTTAAGACTGAAAACCTCGAAGTTCCATCTGTAACAAGACTCGAAATAATTACAGCTGATGATTGCCTGGTACTCTCAGCCAGAAAAAACAGAACAGCTTTTGGCCGCCAGCAATTACAAGCAGCACCGGCTTTAGCACAGACAGAACTTTTAAATGAATACATGAATACATTGCTGAAGATCAGAAGGCAAGAGAGTGGAGGGCTGGGGGTGGGGTGGGGAAATGAGTTGGCAAAAACCAGTGCCTTTACCCACTAAAGGAGGGAAGGGCAGAGTGGAGAGAGAGAGAGAGAGAGAGAGAGAGAGAGAGAGAGAGAGAGAGAGAGAGAAAAGAACCTACCCCAACAATTTGCCTATTCTATTTTAAATTTGGATGATGAAAGGAGTGGTATAGGGTGACATCTTAGTGGTTCTGTAAATCAATATTTTAGGGCATTTTCTAGCTTCTACTCTTGCCATGGGGGGGGGGGGGAGCAGCAAGATTGTTCGTTTGTCCTATTATGGTTTGGAGTTTCAGAACTTGGTGTTTCACAGAGACCTGAGCTCAACTGCAGTTTGTTGCAACTGTTCTGTTGCTTTGTTAGCCGCTCAACCACTCTGAACTTCACTGAGCATGCCCATCTGCGAATCCCTTCCCGGCTGTTCTCCTGGCAACTAAGTAGATCAACTTCTGGGATGTGGTTGAACTGCTGTCTGGAGTAGAGAAAGTCTTCAGTAGGAGAACTCCCATCTCAGAAGGACCTGTACTACTTCCCTGTTGACTGCCACCTTCCCCCCGCCCCATGACTACCCTACCTCAATCCTCTCTGGATTGATTGAACCTGTCTGACCTCTCCATTGATTGAGAAGAATTAGAGTATTCATAACTCTTTCAAACGACTGACCAATGTATCAATCAGGGAGAGAGAGAGAGAGAGAGAGAGAGAGAGAGAGATAGAGAGAGAGATAGAGATATTATGGTATATGTTTGTAGATATATGAGAGGTAATTTATTAAGGACATGGCTCACAAGATTATGGTGGCTGTCTGCAAGCTAGCGACCTTGGGAGCTGGGAGCCTGACTCAGAAAACCAAAGGCCTAAGATCCTCAGTTACAATGATAATACACTAAGCAAAAACAAGCTTGGAGGATCAAGGGCTTTATTTGGCTTACAGGTTACCGTCCACCATCACAGGAAGCCAAGGTAGCAATTTAAGCAGATGCTATGGAGGAAAGCTGTTGACTGGCTTGGTCTCCACAGGCTCTTATAAAGCTGAGGCACACCCACCTAGGAATATTGCCCACAGTGTCCTGGGCCCTCCTGTATTGATTAGCAATTAAGAAAATGCCCCCAGAGATATGCCCATAGGTCAACCGGTGGAGGCAACTGTTTAATCGTGGTTCCCTCTTCTCAGATGACTTTGGTTTGTTTTAAGTTGACAAGGCCTAGCCATCTTGTTGTGTAACTCTTTTTGTCAAATGTGAAGAACATGGGGCTGGAATGGGAAGCCACTGGTAGAGTCACAGAGTTCAAAGGTCACTGGAGTGCTGCTGTCCAAGGCAGCAGAGAAAAGCCTACCCAGCTTTAGGAGAAGAGATCAGTTCACATTCTATGTTTGGTGTATTCTGACTGATTGTACGGTGTTCTTCCATACTGAGTCCAAATCCCTCCACTCAACACACACACACACACACACACACACACACACACACACACACACACACACCAGTCTTCCCTGGTGAGACACTGAAATAATCGTCACTGCTTTGCTGGGTGTTCATCTTCCAACGACACCTGAAATTTACTATTTTTATAGGGAGTCATTTGGTTGGGGACTGAACCGAAGTGGAGAGGCAGAGGCGATTGCATCCTTACCGACTCCTCCCTTCGCCCCCTTTAAATGCACATTTACTGTGCTTTTCCTTCCTGGTGGTTCGTATCTGCTTCTGATAGTTAATTCCAATCAGGATTAGGAGTGGAAGCCTGAAACTCATCGGACCTTATAAGCTAGTGGCTGAGCCATCAAAGACCAGGTAATCAGCCCTCTGGAGTGGAGATTTTCCATCTGATTGGAAGACTCCATCATTTCCATGCATCACGGCTCCAGGCCTGCTTCTGACTCACCCTCCCACTCCCATCTGTGAGTTCAGGCAGGTTGGAAGGCTGCTTCCTGTCCTCTAAGCTATAGCCATATGGGAGGGGGACTGTTGGCCTCAGTGCAAACCTTCTGATATGGAAGACGAAATAAGCACTAGAGGGAGTATGTAGTATAATTTAAAATGCAGTATTTGGGAACTGTATACACACTGTGAGAAGCAGTGGGTGGGATCCGATCTCAGGGCTGGCACTGCGACACTTGACACTGAGCTGGTCTTAAACTATCATTTGTTAGAAAGGACTCTATCAGGTTGGGACAGTATGAGTTAAAGTGTGTGAGGTGATGACTTGGATGGGACACCCAAGGAGAGGTCACATGCATCTCAGACTTAATCATCTGGGCTCCAGCTTCTCACGCCTGTGGACCCAAGGACTGTACTTGTTCTGTGCTTTGGGGAATAGAGAAGAAAATATTCAGAAGAATGTCTAACTCATCTTGCGCCACAGTAATGTGACACCACAGGCTGTGCATTTTATATTGAACAGAAATGTATTTGGTGCATCGTCCCGGAGGTTAAATCCCAGGTCAAGAGGTCATATCTGGTAAGGGCATTCTTGGTGTGTTATCACCTCGGAAGAGAATGTGGGAGAGGGACGGGTGCTGAATGCATCCTCTCAACATGAGCTCATCCTTGAAGGCAGAGCTCACTCATGGCCAAATTTTTTAGTGCTGGGAATCAAGTTCAGGGCCTTGTGTACCCTTGGCAAGTTGTGTGCTCCTGAGCCACATTCGCAGTCCCTGGTCCCCTCTGCACTGGAGAGCAAGTCTGTGATATCAGCACCTCGAACTCGACTCCTCAGCTTCTAACATTGTGAGAAAATGAGTTTCCTTTTATTGTAAATGGCCGAGACTGACTTCCTGTTAGCAATCGCACCAGGTAAGACAAGGAGCTTGGTGGGTTGGGTGACTCCTGTGGAGCAGCAGGGCCCCTCCTCTGTTCTGGGGTTCCTGATACTGAGAGTACCGCCTTATAGATGACGGAGGCAGGACTTCCTGCTGACCTCCCACCTCTTCCACAGAACCATGGTCAAAGTCAATGTCTATCTCAAGAGATGTTATATTCAAATAAAGCGATTGTCTTGAGTGTAACCTGGCCTGTTTGTGCCGCTAGCTAACCAGGGTCCAGACTTTTGAAACCCTTTTTAGATCGAGGGTGGGTATTACTAAGCAAGGACATAGCGAGTGGGGTGAGGGCTGGGCCAATCCACTTTGTGCTGAAGTGATGCCACGGGCTTCATGGCACTTGACTACTTGTTTATTCGCTCTGAACCTCTTGGCTTTGTTTTGAAAAAAGCTTAGACTGTTAGAGTGAAATCAGCTTGAGTTCATGACTACATACACCCTGAAATTTAATCTGCATTGTTGCCTAAAACATTAGGCACCCTTACCAAGGATCCGGCATGGCTTTTGAGGGCTGGATATGCTGTATATTTCTTACATTCCTCCGTCATGAGATCATTGTTATTGAGCTGATTCTGATCTGCAGAGATGAATGATCCCTGGCTATGACTTCTGTACCCTTGGAAGGTGGGGGCTGCAGGGGAGTGAGATGGAGACAGAGAGACAGAGAGAGGTAATCGGCTCTTACCCTCTCTTTTTCTTAGGATACTTCCTTCCATATGGCCTGTGGATTTCTCAGTAAATACTTATAAATTGACTGATAAGTAAGCCGAGCTCCCTCATGGCAGTGAGTAAGGTTATGAATTTTAAGTAGAATTAGTATCTAGTATAGGAATTTTGATAAAACTTGGGAGTTTTAAACACATGTTTTTGTTACTAAAATGATAGTATGGGATTTCAAAAGGAAGATGTATTAGTAATAAACAAATAGAGGAAGAAAGAGAGGACAGCATTGAGAGATCAACGTAAATGTTAGTAGTTAGAAAGTGGATGAAAGACAGGTAGCACCATATGAGTATACGGTGTGTGCATGACTCCGTGTGTGTGTGTGTGTGTGTGTGTGTGTGTGTGTGTGTGTGTGGACAGTAGACAAACTGAAAATTGCCAGACCTTGGATTTGGATCCCTTGGCAAGCTTGAGGCTTTGATTGCTAAAAATCACTGGCAGCCAGGTTTCCCCTTCTCCCTTGGTGTGGAGCCCTGTGGTTGCTTTACCCCTACTTAGCAGAAACTGTAAAACTTGTGTAGAGGAGGAGAGCTGTGAACTTGATCTGAAAACAAAGAAGGACTAAGTGAAAGTTTGTATCCTGAACTGGGAGACTTGTGAGCCCCTGTTATCCTGCTCTCTGATCCAGGAAACCAATCCTCCGACAAAAGCAGCAGACGATTATTCCTCACGAAGAAAACCAACATCCATAAAAGAGTTTCAGATACTGAGCACAGCCCAGCCAAAGTAACCCCCCCCCCCACACACAGACCCACAAGTTCCCAATTTTCAGGGAAACTCCCCATTGACAAACTCAGCTGGAAGCATAGGCTAGGTTATGCCACAGGAGAACAAGCCAGCATTAATCTTGCTGTTTTGCATCAATGAACATTCGTTCTTGAAAGAGGTACATGCCATCCGTGGTTGGCTGGGGCTTCTGCTCCAGGCTATCCTGTCTGGGCTTATGCTAATTCAGCATCCGCTGCTCACTATCACCATGGCAGAAGAAATGGTGTGAGGTGGACCTTTTGCTGAGATGTTAAATGCTTTTGTAAATATTTGATGTGGTGGATTATTAAAGCATTAAAAATACCAAGACATGTATGTGTATCAAAACGAGACGATGCTTTCGTATGTTCACTATACAGAATATTGAAATCGAGCTAATTGTCAGGCACCCTCATTCTCTTGTGAAAGCCATGATCAACTTTCATCAATTGGCAAGCCTGCCATGCATCTTCAATGAGTTGCAGACACCATATTTTCAGTTAAGTCTTTTCAATTTATTATTCTTTCAAATTGGAATTTTGTATCATCATACCAACAACTTTCCAATCCTTTTCCTTCCCTTCCCAGGCTCTGGTGATCACAACTCTACTCCTGACTGTTTTAGATTCCACATATATGTGAGATTATGTGGTATGTGTTTTAATGTGTTTGGATTAGTTTCTTGAACATAATTCTGTTCATGATACACTTACACTCATCAGAATGGCTAAAATAAAAAAAAAACACCAATGATAGCCATTGCTGGAGAGGTTGTGGAGAAAGGGGTATACTCATCCATTGCTGGTGGGAATGCAAACTTGTTCAACCACTTTGGAAAGCAGTGTGGCAGTTTCTCAGGAAATTCGGGATCAACCTACCCCTGGACCCAGCAATACCACTCTTGGGAATATACCCAAGAGATGCCCTATCATACAACAAAAGTATATGCTCAACTATGTTCATAGCAGCATTGTTTGTAATAGCTAGAACCTGGAAACAACCTAGATGCCCTTCAATGGAAGAATGGATGAAGAAAGAATGGAATATGTACATATTAGAGTACTACTCAGCAGTAAAAAACAATGACTTCTTGAATTTAGCATGCAAATGGACGGAAATAGAAAACGCTATCCTGAGTGAGGTAAGCCAGACCCAAAAAGAGGAACATGGGATGTACTCACTCATATTTGGTTTCTAGCCATAAATAAAGGACATTGAGCCTATAATTCGCAATCCTAGAGAAGCTAAATAAGATGAACCCAAAGACAAACATATAGGCATTCTCCTGAATATTAACCTTCATCAGGCGATGAAAGGAGACAGAGACAGAGACCCAAATTGGAGCACCGGACTGAAATCTCAAGGTCCAAATCAGGAGCAGAAGGAGAGAGAGCATAAGCAAGGAACTCAGGACCGCGGGGGGTGCACTCACACACTGAGACAATGGGGATGTTCTATCGGGAACTCACCAAGGGCAGTTGGCCTGGGTCTGAAAAAGCGTGGGATAAAACCGGACTCGCTGAACATAGCAGACAATGAGGACTACTGAGAACTCAAAAACAATGGCAATGGGGTTTTGATCCTACTGCACATACTGGCTTTGTGGGAGTCTAGGCAGTTTGGATGCTCACCTTACTAGACCTAGATGGAGGTGGGTGGTCCTTGGACTTCCCACAGGGCAGGGAACCCTGATTGCTCTTTGGGCTGATGAGAGAGGGGGACTTACTTGATTTGGGAAGGGGGAGGGAAATGGGAAGCGGTGGCGGGAAGGAGGCAGAAATCTTTAATAAATAAATAAATAAATAAATAAATAAATAAATAAATAAAGGCTAAATATACTTCTATCTATCTATCTATCTATCTATCTATCTATCTATCTATCTATCTATCTATCTATCTATCTATCTATCTTCTACCTATTCCTTCTTTACCCATTTATATGTTGCCAGGCCGGCTAGACACTTAACTCTTATGGGCAATGTTATAATGAATGTGGGGATGTCGCCATTTCTCCAGCATACTGATTTAATTTCCTTCGCATATCTACCCAGAAGTAGGATTGCTAGATCATATGGTCTCTCTATTTTTAGCTTGTGAGGAACCTCCTTACTGCTTTCCATAATGGCTGTACTCATTTACATCCCCATCAACAGTGTCTGCGTTTTATTCTTAAAAGTTTCCCAATGAAGTGACACACTCTCATACACTTTTCATTGGTCAAAGCAAATCATATGGCCCCATAAAAAGCTGGCAAGGAAGTAACATTTTACTACAGCCTAGAAATAGAAGGAGGATAATATGAACAACTTATGCAACAGTCTTCCTGTCTGGCACCACATAGTCCACATACTCTCCTTCCCATACGTGCGATACACTTATTTCTCCCGCAGTAAACCTCAGTACCCTTTCATCTAGAAATGGCATCAAATGCAACCTCTGGAACTTAGCATAGGATGCCATCCCTCCAGCAAAGGACATGCTCAAGACTCTGCATTTCAGACCATGCATGACTTCTAACCATCTGGTGACCCAGGAATTAAACACCCGAACACAGGGACAGATGACGCCGATATATCAAGAGGGAATTAAAAGGAAGGGAGACAGGCAGCGGCAAGTGTTAACTCAACAGGGAAGCTATGTTCATGTTCTCTCCCAGACCCTGTGGTCTGGAGGACCACAGGAGAAGATGCCCCCTGTGAGGCAGGTGCCCAGGAAGGCCACCTCCTTTGGAACAGTGCCAACTTTTGCATCCACTTCTGTACATAGATGCTGATGGGAACTCAGCACTCACATTAAGTTGTGAAGAGCTACGTATAACTATATAAACCTTTCAAAAATACAGTGGCATTTTATTTATATTTTAATAAATAAAGCTTGCCTGAAGATCAGAGAGTAAAACAGTCACATTGGTCAGCCTTACAGACCAGGCAGTGGTGACACACACTCTTAATTCCAGCAGTCACACTAGTTCACCATAGAAACTGGGCAGTGCATGCCTTTAATTCTAGTGGTGCACGCCTTTAATCCTAGCCCTAGAGAGGATTATAAAATGGGAAGGACCAGCTTTCAGACACAGTCTCATTCTGAGATTCCTAAAGGCAGGATAGCCATTTTTGGACTGAGGTTATGGTAAGAGCCAGTGGCTGGCTATTTTGCTTTTCTGACCTTTAGATTAAACCCCAATTTCTCTCTCTGAGTTTTTATTAATTGTGCTTCATTTGGGGCCAAAGACCCAAGATGAAGAGCAGATCATGAGCTTCTTTTCGGATGGAAATGGAGTCTTCAGGAGCAGAATTGACTCCATGAAGAATGTAGTGAGACAGAGAAAAATAATTCTTTGCGTAGTAATTTATTCTCTAAAGACAGGTTGGGCCCACTCACATTTGGGAGGAGATCTGTTTTGTTTAATCTAAAGATTCAAGCATTACTACACGCAGAGATGTCTCCACAGGTCTGGAGTAATATTTAGTCCCATGTCTGGGTTCCTGATGATCAGATGGAATTGACACATAAAATTGACCGTCACAATCATTCTGTATTTCTTGAGATACCACTAGCAAAAGTTTTATTAGACATGAATCACTATTTCTCCAACCCCTGAGACATTTGCTTGTTGTCCATTACCAGAGAGTAAGGCCACAGAGGTAGAAATTTCATGAGCAACCCTCTGTGGCAGTGTGGCAGTCCCCCACATCTGTGCGTTGATTTCTGCATCCTTCGGGATGACCTATGTTGTGTTATTGTGGCAAGCAAACAACTATAAGATCTTAGTGATTTATATCAGCAGTGTAACTCTGGGCTTATTTAAACAGAGAACTGGTCCTGTTTCCCATTAGATCAAAGCAATAATCATATGTGTGAGTAAAACAACCTCAGATGCCTTACAAACCATCTTAATAGCCTCAGACTGACTGATTAGCATGTAATAATTATGAAACCACTCCATGTATTGTGTCACTCAATCACACTAAAATACATGTGTACGGAGATCCACTTCACCATCAGGAAGAGACTTGGCCTCCCCTCTGCCCCAATATACTGGATGAGAGACTAGCCAGGGGGCAGGCATGACATAAAAGTCCGGGTTCTTTCTTGTCCAGTCCAGGCATTTTTATGCAAGTCTGCTGGTACAGCTGATGTGATGGGCAAGAGGGATTAAAAAAGAAAAGCTGTTTTCTGTCAGCTGTGCTGGGCTTGGCCCCAGCCCTGCTGAGTTGCAGGACACTGGGCTGGAAGAGCCATGTTGGAAGTGACTCCTTTGATGTTCTCAAAGGTCGGAGCACATCGTTGTCCTTTGGAGTGTCACTCGGCTGTAGGCAGAGGATGTTTCAGTGCTGGAAGAGCCAATTAGAGCCAATTAGAGCCCAACTAACCTCCCATGACACTGTAATTCCTTGTAGAACTTGCCAGCTTCTTGCAACGGTATTTTTTTCTCACTATTTGAACCATCCCTTGTGGGTCATGCAAGGGTGCCATCTTCAAACTATATTTGTATGAAGACCAAAAGTCATGTCTACCAGTGGGAGATCCATTGCCATGACAGAAGGGAGGAGGGTACACTCCTCTTCTGTTTACAAGTCACAGGTCATACTAAATCATTTGCCCACCACTAGGATAACCACCATGATCACATAGGCAAGAAGCTTTCATTGGCTTTTGAGCATCCATCTCATACACGTGACTAGAATGTCAAATGACAACAACGCTATAGCTTGAATGCATGCCACACAGAGCAGGCAGTAGAGACTCAATCACTGGTGCCAACAGTGCTTGGACATAGGGCTTAGTGTGAGATGATGGGCTGATTAATGCTGGTATCCTGACAGTGGTTCCTTCTGAAAACGCAAGCCTGCCCTGCTTTTATCTCCTACTTGACAATTGCCTCCTATTGAAGGGATGAGCTTGGCCATCTTTTATCTCTCACTTTTATTCCCTTTCCTTTCTGCCATAAAATGACGCAGGCAGAAGGCCCTCACCAGATGTAGGTCCATCCATGACTTTCAAGTTTCCAACAAACCAAGAGACTTATGTCATTATAAATTATTCAATATGGGGCACTGTTATAACAGCAGGATAAGCCAGATACTTAGTGAAAACTAATACGAAAATCAGAAATCAATATAAATGAAGGTCTCAAGGAACCATACAGAGAACAGAAGAACAGTTTAAAAGGAACCTTCTAGTTGATTTAAAAATAAAACTGTTGCAGAAGAAAAGAACTGATTTAAATATAAAGGAAAATCAAAAGACAAAAAGTATCTCTTAATTAAATATATGTATGTGTATAATTTAAGTCCAATAGAGAAACTTTCATAGGTTGATACAGAGCACAATAGAACACCTCGTGGTTTAGATACAGAAGAGAAAAAATGTGGATTCATCAAGAAAAGCCATCTGTCAATTGCTGAGAGTCATACAGACATAAAACAGCAAAACAGAAAAACTTTTCCAGAAGTATTTCTGAACTATCCTAGGACCAGGGCACTTTACTCCATGCTGAAGCCAAAAAGATCTATTCAATGTCTACCTCTGTCAATTGCTGTGGTTCTAGGGGTCAGGGGAGGCTCTTGGCACTTCCTGGGGAGGGACAATTGTGCCATATGAGACGACAAAGTATTTGAAATCAGATTGATATTGGTCTCAAAAGCTACAATTAGGTTTAGCTCCATGGTAGAGAACTTGCCTACCAAGTTCAAAGCCCTAGCTTCAGTTTTTGGCTTGGGAGGCTTGGAAGGGACATAGTTACAAACTTGGGACACAGGGATGGGCACATCTTTGTAAGTTCAAGCCTGGTCTATGTAGGAATCCCAAGACAGTCAGGGTTAACTAGTGAGAATGTTTCAAGAAACAAATAATCTGCTCCCCACCATAGCTGAAGGTGTATTCAGGGAGGTAAGTATAGGGAGGAATTGAAATGAAATCCCAGAAAAAAAGTGGGCAATATAAATGAAGGTCTCAAGGGACCATACAGAGAACAGAAGAACAGTTTAAAAGGAACATTTTAACTTGACAGCATCCAGACCTGGAGTGCGGGCATGGGGACTTGAGAGGTTGGGAGGATGGGTTGAGATCTCCCTCTTGGCCTTGAATCTTTGTTCTTCTTCTCCTACCAAACTAGGAAATCCAGGGTCTTCTACACACTAGGCAAGAATCCTATCATTAAGTTGAATCTCTAGCCCTTGGTGTATTTTTAAATGATGTGCGTGTGCTATTTCTATTAAACTAATACCCCAAATTGAAAAGCATCTTTATAGAGGCAGAATCAATAAACTGAGAAGAAGATTTGACAGTTTTGATTTTGAACATTAGTTCGTTATGACCTTGACAAAGTCTTTCAACCTCTTCTAAAAAAGCAAGTTTTGTGCTTCTTCATTTACAAAATAAGGCAGTCCCTGCTTAGAGACGGCTCCTCTAAGACTCTAGGCCTTTTGTGATAGAACCTTAAAGGGCATGGCTTTACATGCAAAAGCTTTGGATCCCAGGAATCCTTCACAGTGTTCTCTTGTATGTGCCTATACGTGTGATTTCCAGATAGTGGACCAAATGTGGCGGATGCAGGTCTCATGGAAGGTGTCTGGGGCACGTGGCTTACTTATATGCTCTCTGTTTTGTGTCATGGGGCCTCTGAGGCTCCCTGCAGGGAAGCAGGGCTGTCTGGAAGCCGATCTGGCAGCTCGTTAACACTCAATTAAAGCTCTTCGCTACAGTATGGCATTAACTTTTTAAAAATTTATACTAGCAATTGAAGGAAGTAAAGTGCAACTGTGGTTTTCAAAGCTGCTCATGTGAGGGAGGCAGTGGAATTGTTCTCATCTGCCCAGGGTTCAGTTTTCAAATTTATACATGCAATTGGGTTGGAAATTAAAGCGTGGCTTTAAGGTGGATGTGGATGTCTTACATGGCACAATATTAACCACTTTATATTTATAAATGTAATTAAAATGGGATTACTTTGGAATTAAAGAAATTGGGAAGGAAAAGATACATGCACTTTCTTAGGGATATGCTGCCTTTCCCTGTCTATAAATTCCTGATGAGTGTGTTGTTACCAAAGTCCTAACTTGTGTAGAGCAGTGTGCTCAAATTCTCTAGTCGGAACAGCAAAGAGATTCTCGTCACATTTACCATCACCTTGTCTCACCTCATTTTTTCAAGTTGAAGTCCATGGGATCTGCTTCACCTGGGGTTTGGGAGGGTGGGCCTGTTGCATACTTCGTAATTGGCTCATAAATGTTGAGGCGGTTGGGTACCTTAGAGGAGACCCAGGTATCACAGGCCACCATCCCTGGAGTGATGCGTGAACTGGTTTGGAGGAACTGCAAGAGGATCGCTGGGAGTCTCTCTATACAGCTGGGAGTCTATTGGCTTGAACCTTGTCCTAGGGAGGTGGTTGCTGTTCCAGGTGGGGCCTCCCATATACACAAGTACTTCCTGGCTTAACACAGGCCTGTAATGATTGGGGCAGGTCCTGGTGGGAAACATGGACCATTTCTTATTCCCCTGCATATTCAAGCAGTATATTCCAGAACATTAGAAAAGTCACATGAGGGGAGTTGGGGGGAGGGATGGGAGGAAAGGAGGGTGGGGAAAGTGCAATCCAGGATGTAAAGTAAACAAAAGAAAAATTTTTTTTGGAAGTTGTCTTTCTTGACTCTTGGCATTGCCAGAAATTCTTTAAACAGTTTTTCTTTTCTTGTTTAGATCAGTTCTTTGCAAACCGCTAAGTTTCCTAATTGTATAACAGGGCATTGTTGGATAATTCCGAAGTGGAGATGTTGCCTGTTTGTCCCCTGAGCCAAGGAGACCAGGAGGGCACACATCTGTGCAGCTCAGCTCAGCATGCCTCCATCTTCACAGGAGAGGCTGTCATGCCTTCTGCCTCCCCTCTGTCATCCTCATTGCAGGAAACATCTCATTATCCCCGTGCTTAGGACTGAGGGGAACCAGTGCCTGTGCTTGGCAGTGTCCTACTGAGCCCTAAAGCCCCAGACATTCAGGTCTTGCCCAGCCCAGGCAAGATGCCCACCTTGGTCTTTCCTTCCTCAAGGTTCTAGGTGGGGAAGAGTGGGGAAACACTGCTGTCTCGCATCTCTCCTGCCTGTGATCTAAACCCCTTTATCATTCATTGCCATTTTCAGAAGTCTTTGAATTCAGACCCCTTTCTCCATTGCCTTCCCCTAACACATTTGCATGCTCATCGAGGCGAAAAATTACATGATTTCAAGATTGCGCTGGGTCCTGTTTCAGACCTTGGGCCTAGTTAGCGGGGCCATTGCTGTGCAATTAAGCTGGGACTCACAGTCCTTAACAAGGACTCACAAGGCTTCAACGCGAGAGCTTCCTGAGATGGCTCTGCTTCACTGCTCCGCAGCCCTGGGGTGCCTTTGTCATATCCAGAGCTTCCATCTAGACATCCCAGGCAGGGTGAGTCTGAGGAAGAACGTGGTGGAGCTGCACAGAGTGCATCGTGGTAAACGAATATTAGAAGGCTGAGGGAGAGGAGTTGTCCCTGCAAACAGTTCTGTTTAAAACGCTCAAAAGGAAAGGTTAGGACTCAGTCTTTAGCAAGGAGAGTCAGACTTGCTATTAAGAGAGACAAACACATCATATGACATCATGGACTGCTTTTCGCTGAGGCTCTTGTCAGAGCAAAGCACAGGAGCTTCCAAAGATACACGAAAGACAACGGGCTTGAAAATGAGGGTTTCCGAGTGGGAAGATAAACGAGAAAACAGCAGAGCCTTGAATGCATTTTTTGTCAGACTTGATGGGAAGAAAGAGTGATACTTTATGGTCACGTCGGCAGGATCAGGTATACGGATACACGGATGGCTACCCGGGGCCCCTTCAGTTCTGTGGACAACGGACCAGGCTGAGTCCTTTAGGTCAGAGGGTTTGCCTTGACAACTGGGAATACAGACTTTTTAGCAACTGGATGGCCCATTTAATCTACATTTCTATTGACTAATCACCCCAGGCTTTATTGTTTTCCGTCTCTTTTTATCTTCTCACCTTTACCTCCTCAATTATTTCAAAGTCCCTGCAAGTCTTTGGTGACTGGAGGCACAAAGCACACCAGGCAATGAGTCAGAAATTATTCTGAGATTTATTCAGAGTATGAGAGAACCCACTTACTGTAAATCTCCCGAAATTAACCTGACTAAAAGGAAGGCTAGGCTGAACTCTGGTTTTGTGGACACCATTTGTGAATATTTTCACCTGTTACTTCAGTGGGAACTGACTGAACACTTGCTTAGTCTCTGGCCAAGGGTCCTTGTCTCTTTAGGGCTTTCTTTGCAACTGGGGAAATGCACTTCACAGATAATGCCAGGCAGATGGAGGAGGATATTTGCCTGGAAACACTGAAGCTCTGGCCTGCGGGCCAGCGGTCCTGTCCTATGTGAGCCTGGTCTTGCGGGGTCAGGACAATCTGATTGGGCAAACAGTTCCTTGCAGTGGGTTTTTTTTCATGCGCATGTTTCTAGGGAGGCACCAGAAGTTCTCGGTTTGAGAGAAGGAGCTTCGAGAAGTGAGCTTCTCCACTCCGGGTGTGAGTTGGGAATGGACACAACTAAGTGCTGCTGTCCCTCTCTTGGTGGCCTTCTGAAGAGATCACACCTGAAGTTGGCCTCTCTAATCCAGTCTGTGCTTTCGGGCCTCTGTTCCCCAGAAGTGCAGGGAAGCAGAGGACACAAGTCAGTGAGCCAGAGAGGATCAAGCTTTGTGTTGTTAAAGAAGAGAAAGCAGAGCAGAAAAGCAGAGGTGGGGAGGTCGGAGGGCTCTTCCTGGGCACAACTTTGCTGTGTAAAGTCCAGACATATTGTTTTATTTTTATGATTTTTCAGATTAGCATACCAAGTAACAGATTTCATCATGGTGACTCTGCATATGTGTCATACTTTGTTGTCATTTATTCCCCTCCCCCACTGCTCTTTCCCACGCTTCCTGTTCTACTCCAGCTGGTTCTTTTCCCTCCTGCAATGAGCGAGCCTCCCTCTCCTTCCTCATCGCGCATATTCTACTGCCCTCTGTATTTCTCAGCTCCCTCATGATCTTAGTCACCCCCTTTTCATGAGTTCCTTTCTAGTTTCAACACCAGTGCTCTTTTTATTATTGTTATTTTTTATTTTTTACATTTATTTTATGTTAACATTTTCACTTCTTTTTACATATTGACCACGGCTTCTCCTTCTTCCTCTCCTCCCGTTACCTCCCTCAGCTCCCGCTACCCTCTCCTCTCTTTACACCAGTGTTCTTAAACAGAAGAAATGACCACGATCCCACGACTCAAAGGGCCCCTTCCATCCTGGCGAAGACCTGAGATTGAATAAGTGACCTTCAGCAGGGCTGGGGTCTTTCAGAGATGGATATTTGCACTCAGGACCTCCAGAATGGGAAGAGGTGTTGTCTGATCATAAGCCAGGCACTTTGGAATGTTTTGTTACTGGCTGGTTTTGAATATTTTGACACAGAAGCCTAAGTGACCCAAAATAATAAAGTGCTCACTACCTAAGATTTAATATAGTATGTGTGAGTGCTTTGCCTGCATGTATGTATGTATGTACATGCACCACATGTGTGCCCGGTGTCTGTGGAGATCAGAGAGAGTGTCAGATCCCTCGTAACTGGAGTTACAGATGATTATGAACCACAGTGGGGGTACTGGGCTGTGAACACGGTCCTCTGAAAGAGCAGCCAGTGCTCTTAACAACCGAGCCATTTGTCCAGCCCCACTATTCAATATTGAAGGCAGGCAGTTTTCTCCTAAATCGGTACAGTTTGCAATATCTCTTATTTGTACCACGCATTTGACCAGCATACTTCTGTCCTCCTTGTTTCCCTTCAGCATAAAGGTTGAGTGAGGTAGGAAATGACTAAGTGGCAGGTAAAAGCCAAATTGCCAATGAGACTGGGAGTCCAGAAAGTGACACATTTGCTGTGGTTGTCTCCTTGTTAGGCTGAAGTAACCTGAGAGCAGTGCCCTTTTTTCCTGTATCTGGTACCATGTCTAGCTTACCTGTAGGCACTTAACACCTATTTCTCATTATCATTGAAACTGTCAAATAACGGGATCCCTCTTGCCCACCCCACACATGGAAAGGCAATTGCTGCCTGGACTGGTATCAATTCAAACCACAGCCCTGCTGCTGAGACAAGAACTTTGCCTTATCTTGAAGCCTTATAGCTACCGGGAGCTGCAGGCCAATGTAATTTGCTGGTGCTTTTTAAGTCACTAGCAGTTTTTCAGCAAACATATCAAACCCTTAATGGGGTTTTTGAAAGTAAATCTCCTGTTTGAAGTGAGAAGGAAAAGAAATAAGCAGTTATTATTCCATTCCTGTCCTTTACCTTTTAATCTGGGGGCTGAGGGAAGGTGAGTGAAGCCGAGGTGGGTAGAACGATTCCTCAAAGCAAACAGGCATCCCGGTGGAGAGTCAGCCTCCCTCAGCCAGTGCTGCGCCTGGGAGCCACGTGGGAGAAATATTAAGTATCAGGCAGCAGTAATGTGGCTGCTGCAGACGTAATCGGATGAGTAGTTAAAGGCCTGGCGTTCTTTAGGGAAACAAATGATTGATCAACCCTGCAAAATAAATACGCTGGCCCTTTGACTGTACATAGCAACTTTAAATATTCAGTCTATCCTATGTTCGTGAAGGGTGTCCTCATCCCACTCTTGGTTGTTTGTGATTTTTGGATGAATTTGTCAAACATGCCCATTTAGGGATTTTTGATGCAGGCTGTGGATGCAGAGAGCGCCATTTAAAATTCCTGTTCTGTCTCTTTCTTGGCACGAGGCTCCTTGGAGGCAGTAATAACATGCAGTTGGCTGTTGGGGAGGCTGTGCGTTCTTTGGAGGACAGCGCTGGGGTGGGGGCCATCTGGGCCATTGACTTACAAAGGCACCCACCAGTGTGTGTATTTGCAGCTGGGAAGCAGTGGGTTGAACACAAAACATGATATGGTTTGGAAAGTACTTGGCTTCTTGAGGCCATCAAGGGATCCAGCCTTTAAAGATTAGGGGTAGTTCCTTCTGGGGCAACCTATGTGGCATGTACTTCCCACAAGGGAGATGGGGCTGAATCAGAAGTGCTGTGTGGTGTTGCTTCTCAAGGGCACTTTGGTGTTGGGCGACTCCTGTCGTTGAAGGCAATCAGGTATTTCTGGGTACTAGAGAAGGGTAGAAGATGGCTGGGTTGGCACAAGTCTTAGTTTTCATAATATGTTGACTCATAATAGGGAGAAGCTGCTTTGAGGAGACATCTCTATGGTTGCTTTTGCCAAGCAGCACCTCTAGTCCCCTGGTGGTTGTGGGTGAGAAACAGGCTCAGGAGATGACATGCTATCTAACAGACAGGATCCTTTTAAGTTGGGGGAAACATTCAGACTTTTATTTCTCTCTGGAATAGTGCTGAGTTTGACGGAAGGCTACCTACGGGGTCTCTGTGAAGGAGTTGGTTTGGAGTCACTGAAATGATAATATGCAAAGGTTATAAAGTGCTTTTATGCCCCGCTGTGTAAGCCATGTAAATAATCAGGTTAAATAATGACTTGTTTCATTCATTAAAGTCAAGGCACCCTTATCAAGTGCTTATTATATATCAGGCTCTCTGCTTAGGCCATGGAAAGGGGTGTGAGAGATATGGCCTTTGGCTCTCAAAGCAGTGGAGAACTATTAGAACTTGGACTTCATGTATGGACCTTATTGGGGTGCCTGTACCAGCACACGCTTCTCCAGGTGCTAGCTAGTAGAACTTACTTAGCAACAATCCCTGGGGTTATTCAGAAGACTTTGGAACAAGTGGGAAAATGTACCAATGCAACATTTTTAGGGAATTTAAAACCAATCATGGTGCTGGGTGGTAGTGACACATGCCCTTAAACCCTGTGAATTTGAGGCCAGCCTGGTCTACAGAGTGAGTTCCAGAGTTCCAGGATAGGCTCCAAAACTACAGAGAGAAACATTGTCTCAAAAAAAAAAAAAAAATCGAAAAACCAATTATGGTTCTTAGGGCCTAGTAAGAGCAGCTTTAGGGGTAGAGTCCAGGTTATTGCTTTTGTGCCGGTGTGTTGGCAACCAGGCTTAGCAAGTCAAGCCTGCTTGTGAGGAAGAGAGCAGATGGAGAGGTGGATCCTTCTCTTTGGGTCTTGCTCAAGCCTAGAAATGCAACAGATGGAGCCTTACAGCCAGAAGAGGCCAAGTTGGGACACACAAAGGGCTTATCCACTCTGCTGTATGCTCACTAAGTTTATCAGTGACCAGAAGAAGGGTGGAAAGGAAGCTGTGTGTGTTTGTGTGTGTGTGTGTGTGTGGAATGAGACTTTTTGGGGAATGTTCATGGTGGTAGGAGAAAGAAGGGCACAAGGATCCCAGAGATGGGGAGTGTGTGGAAGGTTCTGGTGGCTCTTTTTGCTGGAGCGACAGCTGGTAGGCAGCTGTAGAGGTACTGTGTGTGCTAACAGCCACAGTGACTGGGTGTTTATTGAATTGCTGTGGATTTTCTGAAAGCAAAGCAAGCATACCAAATTGCTGCAAATTACCAAGGGCTTTCCTAATGTCTGATAAAAATACTGTGAACGTTTAAGGACACAGGCTCCGCAAATGGTTCTGAGTGTGGCAATAGGGCTGGTCCTGCCCAGAGGACAAATCACTGGTTCTTCAGGGCAAACTAGTAGCTAGGAGAAGGGGAACCCCACCAGAAGGGATTGTTTTCTATTCAGGTTAGCCTCCTCGTCCCCAGTTAGTCTTCTGGCCTGTACTCCATGCTCCACATGGTTCACCGCCTCTTGAGTAGTGCGTGCCTCCATCTGGTGGCGATGGTGCAATTTTGGGTTCAGAGTGAAAGCTCTGGGCAGGAGGATGGGCTGAATCTTAATGACTTTTCTTCATGATCCCCTGTCTTTCTTACCTTTATGTGTCCTACTCTTTCTTCTGCTGTTGGGAAATAAGAATGTCTTGAAAAGAAGGATATAAAATAGAAAAAAATCTATCTGGGAGATAAATCCCTCCACAGCTCATATTTGGTTTTTTCACACTCAGTCCAATCCTTTCTCTTGCTATGGTTCTGTCGTTCTGCCCATTTTCCTTCCTGACTTGGTTGTGTTCTTTAGACAAAAAAGAAACCATATTTCTTCTGTCCTAAGAGGAAAAGCATTGCTGGCCTCAGAGGCTTTTTGCTTCCAGCCCTGTACCAAGAAGCTGTGGAGAGTTGGGACACTGTGGATTGAATTAAACCCAGTTTAAAAATCAAAGGAATAACTATTTAGGGTTCAAGTACACTTTGGGTTAAACCAGTTCAAAGTATCAGAAAAATTGTTGGAACTATTGGAAGAACACAGCAGGTGTCTGCGTTTGCATTTCTTAATCTGTATCATTCAATGTTTTGATTCCCAGGAGGCTTGAGGAACCTCCCTGCCTTCTAGCCCTTTAAGTGCATCAGGAATTCCACCCTAGCCTTGACAGTTTGCAGGAGAATTCAGGAAGAGATAGATGCTCTACCTCCTGTCTATAAGTTTTGTGGTTAACATCATCATCGCCTGCTTGCCTCAGCTTAGGAATTGTTTGGCCAGGACATTTCTCATTGAACACCAAGAAGACTAATACAGTTTTGGAAACATGTGCTTTTATAGTAAATCTCAGCAGGGGAGTTCAAGATATTGAACTTTCAGTATAATCAATGAGTTAGGAGAGAGGGCCCTGTGCTTTGGGGAGAGAACAAAGGCTTACTTAACAGAGATTCTGAGAGGTCAAGAAGTGATGGAGTATGCCTGGGCCAGCGAGGGAGCAGACCGAAGGACAGGGTCAGAGAAGAGGCACCAGAGTTGCAGGCTCAGCTATTCTCGCCACTGCTCGCCAGTCCAGCCATGGCTGCCTGCAGTTAGGAATGGGACTCTCAGGTGACAATGAGCAATGGGATAAGATGCTTTCCATTGAGAATGAGCAGCGATCACAAGCAGAGAGGCAGCTCCTGTTATAAGGAGATGAACTTCATTTTTGACTTTACAAAATGGTGCTTCAACACACCTGATGATCTTTAACTTCTTAACCAGGACCTACTTGCTAGGGGGACTGAAGGCCAGATAACTCTCCTGATAAAACATATTTTTTATTTTGGTGGGAGGTCATCTGGGATCATGGCTTCTCTGGGTCAAGGAAGAGCTCTGGGTGAACCTTAACTTTCATAGGATGTGATCCCATTCAAGACGTAGAAACTACCCATGTCCTAGATGTTTATGTTTGCCGAGGCCACAGAATTGAACACTCATGAATGACCCCTAACTCCGGTTAATGCTTTCGCTATCTGTAAGGTTAAGGTATTGGATTTTCTGAATGCCTAGGTTCTTTTCATCTCTTTTTGTTTGTTTATTTATTTATTCATTTTGATTTTTACATCCCAAAATTTTCCCTCCCTCCACTCCCTTCAGTTCCCCTACAAATACCCTCCTCCTTTATCCACTCCTCCTTTCTGTTTCTCTTAAAAAAAAAAAAAGAGCAGGTCTGCCATGGGTATCAACCAGCTGTGATATATCAAGTTGCAGTGAGACTAGGCACCTCCCCGTCTATTAAGACTGCATGAGGTAATCCAATAGGAGGAAAGACCCCAAAAGCAGGCAACAATGTCAGAGGCAGCCCCTCCTTCCTCTGATAGAATCCTCATAAGAAGACCAAGCTACACAACTGTAACGTATATGCAGAGGACTTAGGTCAGTCCCATGTTTTCTGGTTGCCAGTTCAGTCTCTGAGCTCCTACGAGCAAAGTTTAGTTAATTCTATGGGGTTTCTTGTTGTGTCCTTGACCCTGATGACTCCTACAATCCTTCCTTCCTTCTTCAGCAGTGTTTCTTAAGCTCTGCACACCAAATGTTTGGCCATGGGTCTGCTTCTGTTTCCGTCTTCACCATTTTCATGGGTGAAGCCTCTCTGATAATAGTTAGACTGGACACGGATCTATGAGCATAGCAGAATATTGTTAAGAATCATTTCACTGACTCCCCCACCAAATTGTATTTGGTTCTATCTCAGGTCTCTGGGCTATCCAGCTTCTGACAGCTGGCCCTCAGGGATGGTCTCCCTTTCATGATATGGGTCTCAAGCTGGGTCAGCTATTGGTTGGTCACTCCCACAATTTCTGCACCATCTTTATCCCACCACATCTTGTAGGCATAGGAAATTGTAGGTTGAAGGGTTTGTGGGTGGGTTGGTGTACCAATCTCTCCAGAAGACTTTCTGGCTACAGGGGATGGCCAGTTTAGGCTGCTAGAATTCTTAGGTAGGGTTACCTTTATAAATTGCTGGGAGTTTCCATTGCACGAGGTGTCTAGCTCATCCCAGAGATGCCTCCAGATCCCAGCTGTGTCTCCCAGTGTTCTCTCACTCCATTCTTCCCTGACCCAATCCCTCCTGTTCCATATTCACCACCATCCAGATCTGTTCCTCTGTCCACTGGTGAGCTCTATTCTATCTTCCCTTCACAGTGAGATTAATGAGTTTGCCCCCTCCCCATTGAGCCCTCCTTGTTACTTAGCTTCTCTGGGTCTGTGGATTGTAGTATGGTTGTCCTTTACAGCCAATATCCACTTATAAGTGAATATATACTATGTTTATCTTTCTGGGTCTGGGTTACCTCACTCAGGATGATCTTTTCTAGTTCCATCAATTTGCCTTCAAATTTTCTGGTGCCATTGTTTTTAACTGCTGAGTAATAATCCATTGTGTAAATGTACCACATTTTCTTTATCCATTTTCCTATTGAGGGACATCTAGATTGTTTCTAGTTTCTGGCTATTATGAATAAAGTAGCTATGAACATAGTTGAGCAAGTGTCTTTGCAGTATGGTGGAGCATCCTTTGGGCAAGAGTGGTATAGCTGGGTCTTGAGGTAGAATGATTTCCAGTTTTCTGAGAAACTGCCATATTGCTTATAGTTGTACAAGTTTGCACTTCCAACAACAATGGAAGAGTATTCCACTTGCTCCATATCCTCTCCAGTATGAGCTGTCACTTGTGTTTTTGATCTTAGCCATTCTGACTGGTGTAAGATGGAATCTCAGAGCCATTTTGATTTGCATTTCCTGATGGCTAAGGATGTTGAACATTTTTAAAAGTGATTCTTGGCCATTTGAGATTCTTCTGTTGAGAATTCTCTGTTTAGATCTGTACCCCATTTTCACTGGATTATTTGTTTTTTTTCAATGTCTAGTTTTTAGAGTTCTTTATATATTTTGGATATTAGAGATCTGTCAGATGTGGAGTTGGTGAAGATTTTCTTCCATTCTATAGGCTACCTTTTTGTCCTATTGACAGTGTCCTTTGCCTTCCAGAAACTTTTCAGTTTCAAAAGGTCCCATTTGTTAGTTGTCAGTCTCAGAGTTTTTGATATTGGTGATCTATTCAGGAAATTATCTCCTGTGCCAAAATGTTCAAGGCTATCAGGTTCAGTGTATTGGGTTTTATATTGAGGGTTTTGATCCATTTGAACTTGATTTTTTTCTGCAGGGTGATAGATATGAATCTATTTGCATTCTTCTACATGCCAATGTCCAGTTAGACCAGCACAATTTGTTGAAGATGTTTTCTTTTTTTCTTTGTATAATTTTCACTTCTTTGTTGAAAATCAGCTATCCATATGTGTGTAGATTTATGTTTAAGTCTTCAAATTGATTCCATTGACATACCTGTCTGTTTTTATGCCAATGTTATGCTGTTTTTATTACTATAACATTGTATCAGAGCTTGAAATCGGGGATGGTAATATCTCTGGAAGTTTTTTTTTTTTGTTTATGTTGTTCAGGATTGTTTTAGCTATCCTGGATTTTTTTTCCATATGAAGTGGAATATTGTTCTTTCTTTCTTTTTTGTTTTAGGAATGTTGTTCTTTCGATGACTATAAAGGATTGTGTAGTGTTTAAATTCTGATAGGAGACTGCTTGGATCTGTAGATTACTTTTGGAAAGATGGCCATTTTTACTTTGTTAATCCCACTGATCCATGAGCATGGATGTTCTTTCCATCTTCTGATATTTTCTCCAATTTCTTTCTTCAAAGACTTGAAGTTCTTGTCATACAGGCCTTCCACTTCCTTGGATAGAGTTAAACTAAGATAGTTTATAATATTTGTGGCCACTGTGGAGGGTGTTGCTTCCCTGATTTCTTTCTTTCCTCATTTGTCCTTTGTATGTAGGAGGCCTACTGATATTTTAAAACTAATTTTGTGTCTAGCCACTTCACTGATGGTGTTTATTAGCTGTAGGAGTTCCATACATATATATATAATATATTATCATATCATCTGCAACTAGTGATGCTTTTATTTTCTCCTTTCCAATTTGTATCCCCCTTGATCTCCCTATGCTACCCTATTGCTTTAGCTAGAACTTCAAGTAGTATATTGAATGGATGTGGAGAGAATGAAAAACCTTGTATTGTTCCTGATTTTAGTGGATTTGCTTTAAGCTTCTTTCCATTTAATTGGATACTGGCTATTGGTTTGCTTTGTATTTCCTTTATTATGTTTAGGTATGTCACTTGTCCCTGATTTCTCCAATGTAACATGAGCAGGCTGGCTTGTTTGTTGTTGGGGTTTTTGTCCCGCCCTGTACCCCTCAACTGTTTAGCCCCAAAGAAAATCACACAGAGGTCTCCTTAAATTATAAGCTGATTGGCCCATTAGCTCTAGCCTCTCACTGGCTAACTCTCACATCTTGATTAACC